>NC_092349.1:92952388-93268683 GCF_963676685.1 Mytilus edulis | reverse complement strand
TAACACACTATTTAGTATGTAAATATAAGAATGTTTAAAATATTTATTTACAAAATGATGAAAATAAGCGCAATATTTCGCTAGACCAAATAGCTTTCTCAAGCGTGCATCTATCCAGGTGAAATCGGATGTAGATGATAAGAAACTTTTGCAGCTAAATGTATTTGCAGCGTGAAATACCGTTGTTTAATAAAAAAAAAATATTGAGCTGAAACATATTTTTATCAATTTGGATCTACACTATTACAAAATCGATCAAAACCATGACGAATTTCTAGACACTTAACCGAACCATGTCATAGTTTAACCAAACCCTCGCAATTTCGATAGTTTGCTCATTCTGCGTTAGGTTCTTGAAAATAACAATTATAATGTAGATCGTTTGACTAACCAAGCAGATCAAAATATATTATTGGCTTTTTATTTGCTCGTTTTAAGAGAATTGAGGCAATCGTTCGAGAAAGTAACTTAACACAACTAGTTTTATATTAACCAAACTATGACAAAATATCTGCCCTTATCGCTTCTCGATATGACGAGGTTACTACCCGTGTAACCAGCAGCTTTACTATATAAAAGTAATAGAATCTGAAGTAATGATGTATCAAATACTTTTTATTTGTAAAACATGAGCAACACGATGAGTGCCAAATGTTGAACAGGATCTGCTACATGATATCAACCCAAGTTTGTGGTAAAGTTCGTGTTGCTTAGTCCTTTGTTTTCTTTGTTGTGTCTTGTATACTACTATTAGTCTGTTTGTCTTTAAAAAAGATCTACTTGTTTTTGCACCTACCACAACCGCCTGTTTTATTTTAAAATTTGTTTAAAATAGCGCTGCGTGTCAGTTATGCGTTATTTACTGAGATCCCACATATTAATGGGTTTTAGCTTAACATGTTTTCGATACTGTAAATTTTATAAATTCTGATGTTTAATCAAAATATGTTGTATCATAAACAATCAAACTACATCTGATAATGTTAATTGCATGAATATACGAATTCATTTAAATTTTTATGTAACATAATTTTTAGAATCATTTAAAATTTAGGATTGTATCTTCCTCATGTAAGCTTAAAATAATTATCCGGGTTTGCTATACTTTTGTGTTTATTTTCTTTTTTTTTTTGTTTATTAGCGCGTCAACATTGTTTACTACATTTTCGTATAGTTTTACTTCGAGCATCACTTATCAATCAACACATTAGATTGTATGGTTCCACTGATATACAATTCTGATTTTTTTTTTGGATTTTTCATATTTCTCAGTGGGCAATATGATCTTCAATCCAAATTCCCGTGTTTCAATAAGTCCTTCGTAACTTTTTAACAGTATGATTGGACACTCATGCATGTGGATATATGGCAGGAGACCTTTTTCTGGAATGAATGTTCTTGCGTGTTGTTTAGTGCTGTATTTCTGTCACGTAGTGTTGCCAATTTAGCAAAATTTGTTTACGTATTGTCATCAATCGGGAGGTTTGGCTAGCCATTATACCAGGTTTGAACACACGATTATCTCTTCATTGTTCTTAAAATGTCGTGCACCAATTCAGGAATATGACAGTTGTTATCAAATAGTTCGTTCTAGGCGTTTGTTTTTGTTGCACTTCAGTTTTCCTGTTGTACCGTTGTTATAGTTGATATGCTTCTTTCGGTTTTAGTTTGTAATCCGGATTTGTTTTCCTTCAATCGATTTATGACTTTTGAACACCGGTATACTAGCACAAAGGTGTCAGTATTCACCTCAGAAACTTACAAAACCTTTGAATAGACTTATTAAGAAGGGATATAATAACGATACTGTTGTCAAGTCATTAAAGATTGCATATTTTGGCGTTAATATTGAGTCACTGATAAGGTCTTTGCATTGGAACTAAACAAATTTATTCTAAAAACAGTTGTTGGCATGACACGGGTTATGTTCTTCTCATATATGTTATGATGGTATGATACTAAACCCCTAACGGGAAGGATTGTGCCTGATGTTCATATGATGAAATCATAATCTTTCAGTCAGTTTAATTGAAGTCTGGAGCTGGCATGTCAGTTAACTGCTAGTAGTCTGTTGTTATTTATGTATTATTGTCATTTTATTTATTTTCTTTGGTTACATCTTCTCACATCAGACTCGGACTTCTCTTGAACTGAATTTTAATGTGCATATTGTTATGCGTTTACTTTTCTACATTGGTTAGAGGTATAGGGGGAGGGTTGAGATCTCACAAACATGTTTAACCCCGCCGCATTTTTGCGCCTGTCCCAAGTCAGGAGCCTCTGACCTTTGTTAGTCTTGTATTATTTTAATTTTAGTTTCTTGTGTACAATTTGGAAATTAGTATGGCGTTCATTATCACTGGACTAGTATATATTTGTTTAGGGGCCAGCTGAAGGACGCCTCCGGGTGCGGGAATTTCTCGCTACATTGAAGACCTGTTGGTGACCCTCTGCTGTTGTTTTTTATTTGGTCGGGTTGTTGTCTCTTTGACACATTCCCCATTTCCATTCTCAATTTTACTATTGTCCTTATCTATGCCGTCTTAAAAATATATTTTTTTATGCCCCCCCCCCCCTGGATATCTGAAAGTTGGGGCATATTATTTTACCCCTGTCTTTTTGTCAATCCGTTCTTCCATCTCTCCGTCCATTCGTCTGTTCGTCCTTCCGTACGTCCATCCCACTTATGGGTATATATTTATTCCGCATAACTCCTCCTGCAGTTCGAATCCTAGGACAATTACTGTCTGCTTGTTATCGGGGTTTTTATTTTTTATCAATATTTGCTGTCCTGGGAGATAGTTTAACTTTGTCAATTTTGGAATATATTTTACATAAGAGGGCATCGCAATTTCTAATAACTCAATCTACAGATTGAATACTAGAAAGTTTTCACTTTGCTAGCTGTTTGTGTAAAGTATTTCCAGATAACTTATTTTTGTAAGAATTAGTTATACAGTGAACCATAAACCTGTGTGCCTTCATGCTCAACTGTGTTTATTTCAAATAAAACTTTGCATTTGCAAGGGCAGACACAATTATATAACTTTGATAACTATTTACACCACTGGGTCGATGCCACTTCTGGTGGACGTTTCGTCCCCGAGGGTATCATCAGCTCAGGAATCAACACTTCGGTGTTGACATGAATATCAACAATATGTAGTCATTTTATAAATTTCCTCTTTACAAAACATTGACTTTTTTTAAGAAAAACAAGGATTCTTTTATCCCAGGCATAGAATACCTAGCCGTATATGGAACAACTTTTTGGAATTTTGAATCCTCAATGCTTTAACATTGTACTTGTTTGGCTTTATAAACATTCTGATATGAGCGTCACTGATGAGTTTATGAAGACGAAACGCGCGCCTGGTGTACTTAATTATAAGTCTCGTACCTTTGATAATTACATATATCGCATGAAAGAATAACATTGACTTTGTTATAATACAAATACTTCAGAGTGAAGTGTATGTGTGTGTTTGGGGGGATGGTGTTAATTTTGTCTTGTTTATTTATGTATTTAGTTAGATGACCTTGCCATATAAACGCATTGTCTGTAGCACCAAAACAGTACCGTTAATCATTAACCATCAAAACAATTAATTAGATTTGATTATTTTTGTTTTTTTTTATGTTGTTCTATCATGAAGTTAATGCATTATATATAGTACATCAGTTTTGTTTTGGCCTGTTATATGCAATTCGGGATATTTTTACATTAACATTTTTTTTTCAGATTTGGAAAATCAACAAACATTGGATTCTTCTCCTTCGTATGAAGAAGTACAAACAAACACATCATCACATATGGAAGATGACGCAATAAGGTACAGTTTCCGTGATAAATCTTTTTCGTGTTTGTATTTTCCAACTCATTTTGTAGACTGCAAGAACTTTTGCAAAAATGCATTTAAGTTTTAATGTTTTAGTTTTCTTAATTGTTGTATTGATTCGTATCAGTATTGATGGTTAAAAAAAGCCTCTGAGACAATCTATTGGTGAAAAAAAGAATTAAATTTCATTATTTCACCATGGAGGCAAAACAAGTCCTCTATGACCTTAGGGTCTTTAAAGATGGAAGGAGCTTTGGTGCTTTTTGACCCTTTAAGTTTACTTATGTTTATCTGAATCAATGACCTCACTGATTTTACCCAGTTAAGAAAGAACACAAACTCCACTAACCACCAGGAATGAAATCAGGTGTCCCGGAAGCGTAAGCATTTCCTGCACCGTATACGGCACCCGTCGTGTTATTTCTTTGTTCAGTTCGGTAATGATGGAAGGTTATTAGACTGAGGAAGAACATGGATGTAACGATAAAATAGATACTGCTGGTAACTTGGGTAGCCCTAACTGTAGTTCAGTGAATGTGAGGGATTTTTTCAATAGGTCTCTTCGTCGGCCGATGAGCCATGGACATCGTCGATATATTCCACCTGATATGCATGATGTTTCTATAGATGGTATAAAACAAAAGTGTTGCAGAATCTAAATATTGATGACCTCAAAGCTAAACTACCTGATTGTGGCTGTTCACATTACCATTTCGTGTATAATCCTGCTGGCCATGTTATTTCTAAAGATTTAAACATAGTCAATAACTACAAGTTGATACGTCTTTTGTCCAAGGGTCCGAAATACAGAGAGCCACAGCCAATCAATTGGAAGCAGAACTTCAAACTACTTATGGATTCCGTTGGTGGTTATGCAAGAGACTGGACAGACAGAGAAAAGGTTGAGGTTGACACTCTTTTGGAGTGGTTAAAATCAGTGAGGTCATTGATTCAGATAAGAGTAAGTAAGCTTAAAGGGTCAATGAGCACCAAAGCTCCTTACATCTTTAAAGACCCTCAGGTCATAGAGGAGTTGTCTTGCCGCCATGACAAATATGTTGTCGTTCCAGCTGACAACGCCTCAAACAATAGTCTTTTTGTTAGCAAGAAACACTACATTGACTGTCTGATTAAGGAACTGGGGATTCATAACACACTTGGAAATCCTACTTATACACTAAGTTCGTTTACGAAGCACGAAATCCTGGAAAACCACAAACCGGTTTTAATCTCCTTTGGTGTTAATCAAAAGGATGAACACCAGAATATTTCATCCTCGTATTGGATTCATAAGTTTCACAAGAATCCTTATAAGGAAAGGTATATTGCAGGTTCTTCCAAGTGTTCCACTAAACCACTTTCTAAAGTCGTAAATGCCATACTCACTGCAGTCAAAGAAGGATTTCAGAAATATTCCGAAACGGCATATTCAAGAAGTGTTGTTTATCAGATGTGGATACTGAAAATTCAAAAGTCTTAGAGCTATTGGTGAATTTACAACCTCAATCATTAAAACATTGTACCAACGTTAAAACCTCTGATTTTTCAACTCTTTATACCACTATTCCACACACTAAACTTAGAGCTTGACTGATAGAACTCGGCAGCTAATGTTTCGTTAACAGAAAGGGCACTAGACGTTTTAAATATCTAGCTTTGGGCTGGAATTCAGCTTACTTTGTGAAAAATTATACAGAGTCAAAGAGAAAATATACCGACGAGGATATCACTGACATGCTGGACTTTTTAATTAACAAGATATTCGTTGAATTTGGAGGTTTGGTTTTCCAACAGACTGTTGGAATTCCAATAGGTACCAATTGCGCTCCTCTACTTGCAGATTTGTTTTTATCTTCCTATAAAGCAGAATTTATCCAAGGGCTTGTACAGAAAGGAGAAAAGAAATTAGCCGAGTCTTTTAATTTCACCTTTCGGTATATTGATGATGTACTGTTTCTTAATATTAATAGATTCAGTGATCACTTACATTTAATATATCCAAGTGAACTTGAAAATGAAGATACTACTGACACAGATAAATCTGCTTCATATTTAGACTTTTTTTTCTAAATGACTGCTAATGCTAGGTTGAATACCAAAATTGATGACAAAGGCGATGATTTTAATTTTCCTGTAGTCAACTTTCCATTTTTGTGTAGCAACATCCCAGCGGCACCAGCATATGGAGTATATGTGTCTCAATTGAAACGTTACTCTAGAGCTAGCTCATAGTAAGTTGATTTTGTTGAACGAGGAATACTGCTTTCTCAAAAGTTGCCAAGAGAAGGCCATGAAATAAATCAAATTAAGGTCATCATTCAATAAATTTTACGGTCGCCATCATGAGCTGATTGGCCATTGTGACAAAAGTGTGTCCAAAATCATAGCTGATGTTCTTCCTCAGTCATAATGACCTTCCATCATTACCGAACTGTACAAAGAAATAACACGACGGGTGCCGTATACGGTGCAGGACATGCGTACCCTTCCGGGACACCTGATTTCACTCCCGGTGGTTAGTGGAGTTCGTGTTGTTTCTTAATTTATTTTTAACTGTGGATGTAAATGACCTTTGGTTTTGTGAGTCTTTGTTTACTCCTTGGTTTTGATTGTTGTTGTCTTTTCCGTTTGATATACACATTTGTTTTTCTACGTTTTTCGGTTCGAATGGAGAGTCATTCAAACGGATGCATATTTCATAACAATAATCATATTAAATAAAGCAATAATATAAAGGAAGATACAGTACTGATTAGTTATGCTGATGTGTTTTTTATTCATTGGATTTTTTATTTTATTTTTCACTCGATTGAATTTTTCTTTTGGATAGAGACTCGCTAACAAGCCATTTGTCCGACGAAAGATATAAATTCAAGTCTGGGATAGCAATTGTGATCAATAACATGAGCTGTAAAGAAAGTGAGGAGGAAGCTGTTTCGTTATCAGAAATATTCGAGGAAATTGGTTTTGATAGCTGTTTGTTATCAAATGTGACAACACCAGACTTACTAGAGATAATTAATGGAAGTAAGGAATCATATATAAAACATGTAATATATTTTAGGTATACCTGTCCTTCAAGCACGAAATGTTACACATACGATAGATCTTTTTTATATCCGACCATTATAGCGATGTGCTGACTCATACCATGAACATAAGATCACCCCGATTTTTTTATGGAATTCGTGTTGCTCAATCGTTGTTGTTTTTTTTGTTTTTTGTTTCTTTATTTGTGGCATTTTGTTTACGCATCATTGTCAATATAATGGAATTTGATGTGACTGTCGTACCAGTGAGAGGTTTAGAATTATACAATCAGGATCAATCCACTATTGTCTACATTTGAAAATGCCTGTACCTAGTCAGGAATATGACAGTTGTTGTCCATTCGTTTGATTTGTTTTATCATTTAATTTTGCCATTTGCTTAGGGACTTTCCGTTTTTAATTTTCCTCGGAGTTCAGTATTTTTGTGATTTCATTTTTTTTGTATAGGCCTACCGTTGCGTATCTTTTGGTATTTTTTTTTATTCTATTCATGACATTGTCAGATTATTTTCGAGTTTTTATGTCCCTTTGGTATCTGTCGTGTCTCCTTTATAGCCAGTGTAAACTTTCAGGGGCGTAGCTACCCGGAGGCACGACAGCACGTGCATCCACGTCGTTTTCACAAAAAAAAAAAAAAAGCAGAAGAGAGAGAGATGAGTTGGTCAATCGGAATCGGAGACTTTTGGTGTCTTTTCCGTCTATCCCAGATATTAGTTTGACAACCTAGTTACATGTGTTGATGAAGCTGTTCATTCATAAAAAGATCGTAGCTCCAAAGTTGCATGCACATAGATTCGGCATGCAAAAAAAGAAATGGCAAAATAAAAATTTATAAATTGAATGTTAAAGGAAACAACTATGTTGTCACTTTTTTTAATTGATGAAATATCATTAAATAACGACATTTGGTTTCAAAATAATTTTTTTTTTTTTTTTTGAGATTATGACAAAATCGGAAGGTTACTTGTATCTTTTACAAGATTTTTACTTTTGAATTTGTAATACTCAGTCTAAGATATGTAGTTTTGGAGCACATTTTACAGTGTACAGTTCATCAGTTTGGAATGAGATGTACCAATCGGCATTAGAATTATCAGATCCCTTCGATATCGTTGAAAATAAGCCGAGGCGATGTGGTTGACAGACTACCGGAGCCAATCACCCTGCAACCACGCCAAAACAGTAGTGGAAAGTCTCATTATTTTTTGCGTTCATAGACCACATGATAAGGCAACTGGAGACGGTGGGGTCGCGTCAAGTTATCAGAAAATCGCTTCTTTGTGCTGTATCTGCTTCATCGTGTTGTAGGAAATATCACAAACGAAAAAATCTCAATATTGTCTGAAACATACGAAACTAACCTAGCATGTAATTTTGACGAATTCAATTTGGAGGTCGCTCGATGCCGGACACGTACGCTGGTTTATAACATCTCGCGAGTGCTACCATGCCATGATGGCCCTGAGATCTATCAGTCACGGTACTACGTATGTAATTGAAAACAAATGTACGATCAACAATGAACAACGAAAGTTACATAGCATTACTGCATATTCATCGGAATTTCAGTGTGAATGTTGACAAAGTAATAGAGAAGTTTGTTTCTGCCCAGACCCGAAGAGCAGATTTTGGACAATTTTGAGTAAATTCTGTATCACAAATATGTGTTGTTTATGTATTACTATATTCAGAAGATTTATTAATAGTTTTACATTCATAAATTTTTATCTACATATAGCTCCCCTTTTAACCGTCCTATGACCGAAAACCGAAAAAAAAAGAATTTGCTGCATAATAGGGTCCCAAAATTTTTTCGCCTCGCTCCGCTCGGCCGCGGTAGTTGCTTCCACATCGTTTCTTTTTAGCTACGCCCCTGACTTTACATGAATCATATATTAGAACAAAAGATCCGACCTAAAAAAGGAACCGAACAAAGTAAACATAACAAGCAAAAAATGACACTCCAAAACACAGTATGAATCCAATGTCGGTCACTCTATAGAAAATTACAATACTACATGGGAAACAATTAAAGTAATTTGAACCAAGCATGGCGGGCGGAATACATATTTTAAGATTCTTTATAATAATTGATTTAAAACACAGCTGTCAGATACGATACATTTATTTTAGATGTCAATGTCTAATTTCCTCACAATTGAAGCTACATGGCTAGTTTGAAATGTAAGAGTATTGATGAATTTATGAACGTTTTCATATATGTCACGCTGACTGGTATGCGAAAATGGTTACAATGCTTACAGTTCATCACTACTTTACTCTTTTTCTTGCATAACTAAATCAGCACCTGCATACCGGCTATATATCTCCAAATTGATACGATATTCCCGTACTTGTATTTCCAATTATGTCTTATAGAGGGTTGCTGCTCACAAGGAAGCTCACAAGGAAGCTATTAAACCTAGAGTTTCAAATGGGGAAGCTGAAATCATTCCTTCTTACATTTTACGGATTCAATCACGAGTTGGTTGACCGTTATGAAATAACCGTTTCACAGATGATATCGGATATTTGTTCATTTTGTAATAACTACAATCCTCATCCCTGTCATTAATGTGACCTACCAGATTAGACTATTTACCGAATCAGAGACTCATTTCCGGATTTGTAATAACATGAGCAACACGACGGGTGCCACATGTGAAGTCAGATCTACCACCCGTCCGTAGTACCTGATACTATCCCAGGTTGTGGTGGGGTTCGTGTAGCTTATTCTTTAGTTTTCTATGTTGTTTCATGTTTACTATTGTTTGTCTGTTTCTTACTTCTTCCTTTCTTCTTTCTTTTTGGATACAAAAGACATGTTAAATGCTATTTAATCAACAGAAATATACACTTCCTTACTTTTTACATAAACAAATAATGCAGGCAATGACATGAACCATATTTAGATACATGTATGGTCGGATTACACATCATTCATTATTAACAAGTCCGTGGTGCTTATGTCATTCATAAGAATGTTAATCCCAGTCTTTAGAATATTGGCGGAGATTAAACCTTTTAACATGTCTAACCACTTTGGACTTCATTATGTAATGCAATGTTTGGTAAGTTATCAGTAAAATAATTAGAAAATGCTTTTAAGTTCATACTATTTATGTTTTAGGCTTCAAATAGTGTGTTGTTTTTTTATTTAATGATACTGAACGTTATTAATGTCTTCTTTAGGTCAAACCAAGTGTTTGATGGGGTTCATGTTGCTTAGTGTCGAGGTTTTATTTACTTGTTTGTCTTTCTGTTCTTGTTAGTTTGCCTGCAACCTTTAAGTTTAAACGGTTTTTGTCTTGGTATCTTCCTCGTGTTCATATTTTCTGTCTCTCATCTGCTTAAATAGACCCATGTGTCTAAACACAAATTTAAACTGTTGGTCTAAAACAAAAACAGCGAACCTAATGGTAAATTAAACAAGAACTATCTTTAAAAAAGATATCCGACGTATTTAGATTTGAGTATATGTTTAAAACTATCATTTCGATAACCTTCAGAAGCACAAAGATACCATTTCAATAACGTTTTCTCTGTTTGTGTTCAGTATTCTCGGTCCTCGTATCTTTCTGTTTACATTCACCAAAACCCCGCAGAAATCTCACATGCGTAGGTGCGTTCTAAAAGTCATGTACGTTCGTACAACAAAGTTTACAAATTATATAATTGTCCCGAATAAACAGCTGTCACGGATGCAAAGAGCTATTGGAGCTAATTTAATAAAAATATAAATCTTTGTAAGATCTAGTTCAAATATTTATAGTTTTTCACTTGCTTTCCATCACAATATAATTTTAACGAGACGTTTTTTTAAACACAACCAAATCACCCACCATGACAGCATTTTGTCCAATCACAGAAAGGATTTTCGAGCATGCGTATTCTGTTGCCATAGTTAAGCGTCCTTAAGTTCAAAGGGCACAAACCGAAACTAATACCGACTACGTCGGAAAAAAGGAGAGGTTTAAACTTGACGCAACCAAACGATCAACTGAATCAACCGACGGAACGACCAGAACGCAACTCTTATCCCTTACCTTGTAGGGGCATTTTTCGAGAAAAAAATTACCGCCATCTAAAGTTATTATGGATGACTTGAAATGAGTTTTGGGAGTTTAATTATGAATTTAAGTGTTATTCGATAACGTCTAATAACCCATAATTGAATATGCACGAGGGCCCAGGTAATGTGTGAATGTTTTTTTTTTAGTAAAAGATGACAAGGAAAAATTAAAGAATGCAGACTGTCTAATTTTTGCCTTATTGACATATGGCAATGGTGACTACGTTGATATGACAGATGCGGGTATGCCGACGATACAATTGATGCAGTTTTTCAGCGCGATAAACTGTCCAGAACTTCTTTTAAAGCCAAAGATATTTATTATACAGGTAAGATAAATTCATTTTAATGTTTGTCCTAATAATTCGTTGTCTTTTGTACATCGTTACAGCAGGATACGTGAACATTTAATGAATTGGTTGTTTTTGATGCACTTACAATGTTAAGATAACATTTTATAGTGTTTCCATTCGATTATGCCCATAAAAATTTACCCCAATGGCTGTTGAACAAATCTTTTACTTGATTTTTTTTTTAAATTGTTAGAAAATCTAAGATCAGATCATTACTAAACAGTATGGGAAAAAGACTCAGCTTGTGACATCATTTCCATACATAATAATGATAAAGACTTCTACCTTGAACAGTTAGACACTTACATAGAAAGAATAAAAAACACAAACGTCTTTATAATAGCTGCGGCATTATTGTAAGTATATGTATGACCTTACATTGTAGAGTTGTCACTGACTCAGACGTACTTATAAATATAATTATTTTCTGTGACTGTATCTTGCATTAATTTGTAAGATCCTTTACTATAGATAATTGAGCTGATCTGTAACAATAACATCTCCATGCCTTATATATCATGTACTGTAGTACGCCGTTTGATAAAAACTGACGAGGAAAGGTAACACACGACCACCGAAAGCTTTATTTTTGTGAAGCCCAGGTGGTCGTGTGGTCTAGCGGGACGGCTGCAGTGTAGGCGATTTGGTGTTACGATATCTCAGTAGCATGGGTTTGAATCCCGGCGAGGGAAGAACAAAAAAATTGTGAAAGCAAATTTACAGATCTAACATTGTTAGGTTGATGTTTAGACGAGTTGTAAATACATCAAGTACACACCCATGTATCACCATCCTTGCTGGTGATCCGATGGATAAATCATTTGTAGAGTTGTCACTGACTCGGACGTACTTATAAATATAAACTGTTTTTTGTTTCTTGCTTAAAGACTAATATTGTATAAACTGCTTGCGAAAGTGCACAATAAAATTATTTTTTTTTAATTCAAAGGTTGGAGTTGTGTAAAAGGGTCCTGACTATCTAATCTTTTTTTATTGATAAGTTTCTTTGCATCTCAATATATATGTTACAGTAAATAGGTGAAATTAGGAATTACATGTAATTACTAAAATTTAGGAATTACATGTAATTACTAAAATTTAGGAATTACATGTAATTCCCGATGCACTTAGTAAATACAAGTAATTTCTAAAACTGCCCAGTAATTACCAGTAATTACTGATTTTAAAATGATTTTTTTCAGCTATTTACTAACTGTTAAAACAATGTTGTAATATGGTCAACTGATCAAAAGTTATGGTAATACTAATTAGAAAATCAGTGAGTGTTCAGCTATCAAAATTTTAAGGGTTTTGTAGAACCCAGTGTCTCGCCTTCTTTTGCTGTGAGTCGCAGCCCAACAAAAATAGGAAAAAAATATTTATAATTTTCCTCTAGATACTATCTTTTGACTAGTTCTGCAAGAATCTTCTATCAAAATTTGTTAAAAATTCAGGATGGTTGATGAAATCTAAACTTTAACTGCAGAGTGTATGTTATGTTAACTGGAAAAAAATAGTCCGTTTAAATAAGTAATATATACGAAAAAGTATAGTTTTTTTTTACAAACTTTATTTCTAGATATTATCTGATGATCATAAACAAGCTTCTGTCCAATTTTGGTAGAAATCTCGGATATTTTGAGAAAGTTATTAAAATTTTTAAAAATTTAACCACAGTGTGAATGTAATGTTATCTGAGATAAAAACTAAGTCCCTTTATAAGGAAAATACGGAAAAAACTTGATTTTATTTTTACAAAATTTACTTCTTGAAATATATCTTTTGATCATAAACAACTGAAGCTTCTGTTCAAGTTTGGTAGAAATCCAGGATGATTTGAGAAACTTATCAAAATTTTAAAAATATGACCACAGAGCGAATATTTGTGGACGCCGCTGGCGACGAAATTATTAGGTTGGTTCGCTATGTCTCGCTTTTGCGACAAAAAACGCAGGCTCGACGAAAAGGAAAAGAATGTCAACATTGAAAGTAAAACAAAAGGGATGGACCATTTAGTTGACTTTTTCAATCCACAAAAAGATCATTCTTATACAGGAAGAAACGATGATAAAATTTTGTTGGAGGTATATAAGCTTAAGTTTGGAGGCCTTGAAGAACTCATAAAAACACGGAAATATGAAAATGTGACTCTTAACGCCATCAATTTGTATAATTTTTTTTGTGAAGAATGTCAGCTTCATCACAAATGTCTGAAAAAAGAAGTCGTAGTTAAACCTATGTTGTAAAAGGAATTTAACTCATGTTATTGGCCAAGTTGATATGCAGAGTATGCCTGATGGAGATTTTAATATAACACAATTATGAGATTTTAAGAATTATCAAGATCATTTAACCAAGTTTGCCATGATCTAATGTCTGTCTTAAAAAATAGCTGCCTAAGTTGCCTATACAATTCTCAAAAATGTTTTTCTCAATTTTGGATCGGTATCATTGTCTTGCATGCTCAAAATGATTTTTAGGGAGTTTCAAAACTTATAAAACAACCATTTTCCAGTTTCAATTTACAAATACTGAAGAGTATGCACTTTTAATGTGCCTTATAATCCTTGATCCTTAAGTAAGCCCTACAAATCCCTACTCCTTACTTTCTTATTTGATATCTTGAATTATGTCTTTAATTTTTAAACAAAAATATCAAGTTAGTAAATAGCTGTAAAAATGACAAAAAAAATCAGTAAATTCCTGTAATAACTGAAACAACTACTAAAAACATGTAATTACTAAATTGACTAGTGATTACAGGTATTTACTGAAATGTTTAGTAATTACGTGTAATTCCTAATTTCACCTATTTACTGTAACATATATACCAACACGAATTACAAAATAGAATTGGAAAGAGTTTTTTCTCTCTTTTTCCAAACAACAGAAATCAACTCTATCTACTCTTACTCTACTGTGAAGCCACTGCCACGAGTGTCCATACATATAGTTTTACATTGTTGGCCTGTAAGATTGCTGCAATATATATCTGGTAATCAAATCGATGCTCACTTGAATGGTTATGTGAATCGGGTCGGTTAGTAATCGACCATGAACATGATGAATATCAATAATAGAGAAAAGGGATATGCATATTGCATATGCAACGATGAGTTCAATAAACCATGCATTACAACCAGCCAGGAATAGGATCGAATTCTTTCGAACGTAGATGTTTAAATTACCAATACTTTGCTATATTTATGTAGTCTATTACATTACAGTTACATCTTAATTAGAACATTACCAATTAATTTAAAATACTTTTCGTTCAAGTTTTCATGAGGACTTTGGTATACTCATCAAAACATTTTACAATGTGATGTGAGAGAAAACCTTTCATAACATGTTATCCTCACAAACAAAGATTATTGTGTATTAATTTACGTTTTTTCTTGAGTTAAGTCTGCCAATTGATATTTTATCGTGTGTTTTTCTATGTTGTGATGTTACGCTATTGTTTCAGAAAAAGGGAGAAGGTTTGGATCCATTAAAACGTTTAATCCCGCTGCAAATGTTTGCACCTGTCCTAAGTCAGGAATCTGATGTACAGTAGTTGTCGTTTGTTTATGTAATTTATACGTGTTTCTCGTTTCTCGTTTTTTTATATAGATTAGACCGTTGGTTTTCCCGTTTGAATGGTTTTACACTATTAATTTTCGGGCCCTTTATAGCTTGTTGTTCGGTGTGAGCCACGGCTCTGTGTTAAAGGCCGTACATTGACCTATAATGGTTTACTTTTTTAAAATTGTTATTTGGATGGAGAGTTGTCTCATTGGCACTCACACCACATCTTCCTATATCTACTTATTATTTGAATTATGTTTTAATATCTTTAATTATACATATTATTTAGAACTGATAACAGAAGCAGTATAGAATTTGTATTTGGTAGTGTCAATGTTAGAGTTTGGTCGTATAGGCAAGTGATGTTTTTACATATTTTCATTAAACTTTATTGTCATCAGCATATGAATATAAGCCCAATGAAACATTTTAGTTAGCCAAATGTCTAATCAATTGTCAAATAGTTTGATTGTCTGTGGGTCGTTTGTGACATTTTTTTATACATGAATCATGCATGTTCCTGTTGATTTTTGATTCATGGCTCTTCGTCTGATATCTTTATATTTTGAATTTCTAAAAAAGGATGGTGAGAAAATATATTTTACGTTTTTGTCCCCTCTTTTTCCCCCCTTTTACAATTGAATTCATCGATGTAATTGTATTGCAAGGGAAAAAAGAATCGTACATATGAGGATTTTGTTTCGACTGAAGTGGTAAATATGTTTTCCTAAATATGGAAATTTTTTTAATTGTTTATAAATAATGATGTCCAGAAAACCATTTACAAATATTGTTCTGCATTGCCTTCGGACACAAATTGAGCTGCACAGATATATCATTTTCTAACAACATCAACACTATATCTTTCAGGCCTAAAGTAGAATATGTGATATAAGAAGTTATCTCACTTTGAAGTGCTACGAAAAAAAAGGTTTTTATGCATTGCAAATGCATTATAGTATTATAATATATAGATCTGTTGAAAAGCCTTTTTTTCTTAAAACTATCATTCGTGTTTTAAATGTTCTGACTAAAGATTATCGGATTTGCTAAAGGTGAAAAAGTAGTAGATATTTTTTCTTTGCTTATTTTGTGCTGCCCAGGTAATTGGAAAAGAAAAGTGAAATAGTGATAACCGAATCTCTACTATTGCATGCACATGTATTAGTGTAGAAAAATCAAGAAATATGACAGAAACTCGTTTTGGTGAGCAATTTTAGGCAAAGGGGTGTTCTTCATGCACATTTTTTTTTAAATACACGAATGATAGGGTACTCTTAGAAAAGTACAATTTTTAATAACAAAAAGATGTGTCAATTGCGGATTTCATCTGTTGGTGTTGGTGTTGGTGTCATGGGGATGTTAGTTTAGAGGGAGGTAACATCAAGCGAGACAAGGATTGTTTCAGGTGGGAGAGGGTTTAAAGATTTCCTTTTCATAAGATACTGTGTTGTGTCCTGTGTATAGGATGGTAAATTTTCTACATGTGGTCTCAGATGAAAGTCAAGAAATTCTGATATTTTCTCTAAATGGTTGGCAGTGGCGGAAACAATTGGTATACCTGGATTATTGACTTTATTTATTTTGGGCAGACGATAGAAACGCTCTGGCTTTGATTTTCAAGGTTTTAGATATTTAAACGTATCTTCATCAATATGTCCCTGTTCACACATGTTAAATGAGGGGTGGGATCATAGTATAATTTCTTATAAAATCTCTCATTAGAAGGTTGACGTTCTGTCTCTTGAATGTGGTCACATTTGTTCATGACGACAACGGCACTACCTTTATCTGCTGGTTTTATTATATATAAACAGTGTCGTCTCTTTTGTTAAGTACCCGTACAGCTTTATATATATATTTTGTGAACAACTAGAGTGGAATACTAATAGTAGTTGATTTTAACTGTTAATCATGTTTGTTTCTCGCTTATAGTCTGTTACGTAAATCAGGCCGTTAGTTTTCTCTTTGGAATTGTTTTACATATGTCATTTCATGACATTTTATAGCTTGCTAGATGTTGTATAGAATTTGTTCCTTATTGAAAGCTGTACATACAGGGATATTAAGTTGCTAACATTTAGTCATTTGGATTATGGTGAGTAGTTGTCTCTTTGGCAAAAATACTACATGTCTCATTTATATTTAGATAAATTAATAATAAAAAAATAATCTATTCATGCATTGTTTATTCTTTAGTTATTTTGTTATGTTGTGTCGTGTGTGCTGTTGTTTGTTTGTCTTTTTCATTTTTAGCCATGGCGTTGTCAGTTTTAGATTTATGAGTTTGACTGTCCCTTTGGTATCTTTCGTCCCTCTTTTAAAGTACACAATATCTGTATATTATATATATAGGCGTAAAAAATGATTTTCACAAGTGCAGATATATATATGTAAGACTCAGATCGACGTCCGGTCTCTAATCGACGTCCGTTTCTCAAATCGACGCCCAAATCTGACGTCACAATAAAATATCGTTCCAAATCGACGGCCAATTTTATGCCTATTTAATCGACGTCCATTTTTTGGTTTCTCTAATCGACTTCCAATTTTCAGCTTCTTTAATCAACATCCGTTTTGGACACATAGTACAAAATTGACCAGAACCCACAGCAGCTGAAACCTTTAGAGCCTTAAACATATGTGTGACAAATAGGATCTATTTAAAAAAAATGTGTGTTTTTTTTTAAAGATTTATTGCATACTAGACTAAATATGCAAACAGGTTGTGTTATAATTTTTTTTAAATTTTAGAGATTACATAAAAATTAGATGTGGTATCACATGAACAAAATGAACAATTTAAATAAGAAAATTAACGGTCTTATTTATAAAGAAAATATCTGAAAAACAAATATGATAGACACAAACCATCGAAAACCACTGCATTACAGGCTCATAAAGATTATGTTAGGGTTAAGCATGTGTGTGAGCACTTAACCTAGAACAGTTTTGTAATAATGCATAGTGCCAATTTCTTGCGTACATGTTTTACTACAGGTGTAAAACTAAAAAAAATGTTGAAAAATAATTAACATAGTCCGAATTATAATACTAAAAAAACAACAATTGGCTGTACTTCCTTATTTTGTCTATTGTTGAAAATTGAATAATTTCCCTCTAGATATATATCGTTTGGTTTTCTTTGTCGTTAAGTTCCTTTCTCCTTTACATACACTTACAATGTACATGCATGTCATTCATTAACATGAATAGGAATGACAAACTACTATGTAGATTGATTCGATTAACTTTTTATCAAGATACACTTTAATATATGCATGATATCTATTTCGGGTTGAAAAAACATTATATGGAAAGTATGTATTAATGTTTGAACCCTACACAACATGTACATGTATAAGCGTAAACAATTGATATAAAAAAGAAGATGTGGTATGAATGCCAATGAGACAACTCTCCACAAGAGACTAAAATGACGTAAATTAACAACTATAGGTCACCGTACGGCTTTCAATAATGAACAAAGCCCATAACGCATAGTCAGCTATAAAAGGCCCCGAAATGACAATGTAAAACAATTCATACGAGAAAACTAACAGCCTTAGTTATGTCATTTATTGATATTGGACATCAAATTAAGACGACTACAATCGACTAAAATCAATCGGGTGTAGTTTTGGCAATACATGCCGTCACATTTGACGTAGATTAGAGTATCAAAGTATTGGACGTCGATTTGAGAATGTGACGTCAGATTTGGACGTCGATTTGAGAAACGGACGTCGATTTGAGGAAAGGACGTCGATTAGAGGCCGGACGTCGATCTGAGTCTAACATATATTCATTAAATAAAATGATAAAATAAGTAAAAAGTTAACAGTTCCATTCTATCGATTTCATCCTTCATCCTGAAGAGTCCCAATGACGGTTAAAATCGATAGAATGGAACTGTTAGCTTTTTACTTATTTTATTATTTTATTTAATGAATATATATACAACTCGTCTAAACATCAACCCAACAATGTTAGATCTGTAAATTTGCTTTCGCAAATGTTTGGTTCTTCCCTCGCCGGGATTCGAACCCATGCTACTGTGATATCGTGACACCAAATCGCCTGCACTGCAGCCCTCCCGCTAGACCACACGACCACCTGGGCTCTTAAAAATAGAGCTTTCGCTGGCCGTGTGTTACCTTTCCACGTCAGTTTTAATCTAGCGGCGTACTGATATATAAGGCATGAAAATGTTATTGTTTATATATATAAATATGTAATAGAACTTGAACACTCCCGCGACATCATGGGGTATTGACGTACCTAAGCTTTATTTTAGCCTGGATTTTAAGTTTTCGATTTTTCATCTAATAATGACATGTTGTTTTCTCTACTCTCAAGATCTTTCAAGATTTTTTGAACCCGTCAAGTCGGAATTTGTAAATTATTTGTCGAAATTATTCTGTGGAAAACAAATGGTCCTGGAATGGTGTAAATTTTAATCAACACCATTATCTGATTATTTAGTCTTAGATGCATGACTTTTTTGTATTAGTTGTTTGAGGCTTTGAAGTAGCTGCCAGTTAACTGCATATATTCTCATGTACCGAGTGTTTTTTTTTGTTGTTGTTGTTCTGGTGTACACGTACTATCACCCGTTCACGTCCACTTGTATTTTTTCCCATCTGATGAGTTCGGCCTTTTTCAACTGTTTTTTTTTTTTTATAGTTCGTTCTCATGTACATGTTTTACTGTTATTGTAGTAGTAGTGGGCTTCTCAAAGCTCAAATCCATAAATTTTAATTGTTTATTGGTATGAGACGTATGACTAAATAATACATAATGCAATAGTGTCGCAGGTATCCTCGTACTGAATTCGAAGTTTGCCTGACTAAAAAGAAAGATTAAAACAACCTTAGTAATACAGTAAAAAAAAAGAAAATATATTCATACGACAGATACATCGAAGTATATATCAATACAGTACATAAAACACAACAAATTTACCTCTTTTGTCCAATTTCACACTGATCTAGTTCGTATTTCGTTTGTTTACTGACAAGGGCGATAACTAATTCAATGTCTAGTAAATCTTGCTTCCACCTTTTCCATTTGTTCTGGATATTTTCCGGTAAGGGGGTATCCCGATCGGATTGATTCTTACATAAATCTTACAAGAGCTGTTTCACAACAAGAATAATGGGTGAGATAATACTTAGCGGATCATATACCGAGCTCGGTGTAGACAGCAGTTCACGCCTTGAAGGCGGCTTGTTGCTGAGCGTGATACGAAATTGAAACACATCATAATGAATACACCATTCAATTCCTAATGTCTTTGTAGTAGGAAGTTTGTCATGTGATAAGTTTCAAATTCAACTCCTTGGCGCGATCCTTTTTTTTTGTATGTGCGCAAAAACGTTTTTAGAAATTGACAAAGAATTGTGCAACCGAAGATCTCGCTTATTTCATATTTCTACACTACCATGTATGAGGTGTACAGCTTCTGTAACGTTTGACAGAGATTTAAGAAGATTTTATCGTCAACGTTAAAATGACGTCTGATAAAGGTCGATACTTTAGAACCAAAGTCGGCTTCATAATTATTAGCTAGTTGTCTAAGTCCAGAATGGGTTAGTTTTCTCGTTTGAATTGTTTTACATTGTCTTATTTGGGCCTTCTAGCTGACTATGCGGTATGGACTTCGCTCATTGTTGAAGGCCTTACGGTGACCTATAGTTGTTAATGTCTGTGTCATGTTGGTCTTTTGTGGATAGCTGTCCCATAGGCATTCATACCACATCTTCTTTTTTATACATCCTGGGGATGATGCGGCCCCCCAAAAAATAACTTTCATTCTGTATTCGCAAGGTTATTTCGAAAGATCTTTATAATTGTCTCGCCACAAGAATCGTAAACAATCGCGGTGTTCAGTTCTCACTTTGAACTGTGAAAACATTTGTTCAATGTCGCAGACTACCGCAATAAGTTCTTAACGAAATCTACAAACTATTCCTACCAACGAGTTAGTTTAGTCTGGGCCTTGCAGCAAGTAATCGTTTAGTGATTCGTTTTTGTATCTAGAACTACAATTAAACACAATACGGACCTTTTCGGGCTTCTGTTGATGATATACTCCGTGATGTGGTATGTTCCAAACATGGCATTCCTTATTGGATTGAGACGGTTTAACTTTCTCTACAAATCCATTTGTTACTAAGTCATCCATTCTTTTAAAATAGTCATTTTGGTATCGAGCATCATTGCGTAAACACTTTCGAAGATGATTGGATCTCTAAACGGCTTGAACCTTGTTGTTCGGAAAATGTTGATTCGGTTCCACTAAAGATCAAGGGTATTTCATAGTGTCAATCATTTACTCAGATTCTGCTATTACAAATGTTCAAAACACGTTTGACATCAAATGACATAGACAGTCACTGTTTGTCATAAGTTTGTTCGGATAAATCGAGTTCCATCATTTGCGTACTTCAACGGGACTAACTTACTTTATACAATTTCTAATAATATAGAATACATGGCTTTCAAACGCTATCATTCTGTGAGAATGTGTAGTTATTGCATTATCAATGCCGCTCATCACCACAATACCAACTATACCCTATTCGAGGTCTGTTCTCTGAACATAAGGTCCATCATCAGTTGTCGGAATCACCTCACTTGGCGTCAATGCATGTGCGCAATTATAACCTATAATGTAAGTAGTCCGAATTGGCTATCGGTTACTGGCAACTACTAAATGTAGTATCATACTGAATACGAACACAAGTATTTCCTGTTGTTGGTTATCAGTATGAGAGAGATACACAGGAAGAATAATCGAGCTTTTTCCACATGAGTAATTAGTTTGAGATTTATAAAGTTCCTTTTCCTCATTACAAGGTGTATGTTGATGTGAATTCTTCGGATATTGTTTTACTACATCTCCACGAAAGGCTTTCGGATGTCGTTTTGCGCAAATGCTGCACGGTGCGCGTTTGATACACTGTTTCGATAAATGTCCAGAACCTAAATCTGCAAAGTTATATATCCTGTACTTTTCGCAAATTCTTTACGCTCTTGCATGGATTTTACAAGGTAGTTTCTGCATGAATCAAGTGTGTGGTCAGCCTTGTGACAAAATCAACAATTCTTATTAGCACCGGAGTAACTTTCTTTGATCCTATCATAACTAGTCGACATTGTTTCCGTTACAAATGTATTTCTGCGTGTTGTATCACGGTAATTTTTAACGCTTTGAAAGTTTGTTTTCGTATTTCGCGGTGTACTATCAGTTTTTAGAGAGTTGAGAGAAGTAACGGGATCGTTCGCAATCGTTGATTCTCGTTCAATAAACACAGAAAAAGTATGAAATGACGGAAATATATGATGATCACTTTTAAGTTGAGCGACAATTAGTCCCCATCGTGTAACTATCCAGTCGGGAAGTTTAGATAAAAGTTTTCGGTTCTCACGATCATCGTTAACAACGTTTAGATTCATGCTCGTTTTCATTGCAGAAAGACACTGTTTTATAAAATCGGAAATTTTTCTCAATCCTAAGCTATCACGATACGCTATATTTGGCCACTTTTTCTAGTCGGTTGCGAAAAGCATTGGCGACAATAAACGGGACACCATACGTTGGTCTAACAGTTGTTTAGCATCAAAATAAGAATCAGCTATTGCAAAAACAAAAACGTCACGAACAGAGTCTCCAACATACCTACGTAGGTAATGACTCTGCTCTAAAAGTTGTATTTTCCTTAAACATTAGTTTTTAATTTCAGAAGCCCTCGCGGCAGTTTCAGGTAGTTTGGACGCGTTCGATATTCGAGACGATACATGTGACTTTTCAGACACTGAACGACTAGAACGTCTAGACGACCTTTCGGTTATGACCTCATCAATAAATTGTATGCGTTTAACAATTTCTTTTTAAATAGTTGCAATATAAGTTTCACAGAACTCAAATGTCTGAGTTATATCAGTCCCAATGTCACGAGCTAATTGAGAATGTTCTAATGAAGAGGCTTCTTCACAAATGTTTGTAAATTTTATTAATTTGAGTCATACATTTTACTAAAGAGTCACAATTGGCACGTTTTGTCTTCTAAATTATCACTATCCCTCAAGAGAATACCCAACGTATTATGTCGCAAATGCCAAGCTCATATCGTTTTTTTTCTATTTATTTTGCTGAAGAGTGTCTAATTGCCACAACAAACCTTTTTCAGTCATTTTGCGTTGTCGCGTAACGCCTGGTTTCACACTAAGACTTCACATGAATAATTATATATATATATTAATACAATATAATATAATATATACAACATCAAATAAACAAACATTGAAAACCTATGCATCAATATGACAAAATAATAAGCAAAATGACAAATTCACTTTGGCAAAATATCAAATATTTCAAATTACCTTTGGCAAAATATCAAATGTGACAAATTCACCTTGGCAAAATAACATATGATAAATTCACTTTGGAAAAATATAAATATTCAAATTCACGTAGAAAACACTGAATTAACTGTTTTTAACCATCAGATTTAGGTGGGGTTCGTGTTGCTCAGTCTTTAGTTTCTTTTTTGTGTTATGTGCACTATGGAAGCATATTAGCGACACCCATTTCCTTTGTTTGGTATGTCTTCCTATGTTTGAATTTTGTAACAAACTTTTGCGAAATAATGCATATATTGGCGTTTTAGAGCAATATCATCTGCGAAATAACACAAAAATTTGCGAAATAACGGAAACATTTTAGAAATAAAACAAACCTTTATGTTAAAACACAAACCTTTACGTTAAAACACAAACCTTTACGTTATAAAGCAAACCTTTAAGTTATAACACAAACCTTTACGTTATAACACAAACCTTTACGTTAAAACACAAACCTTTACGTTATAACACAAACCTTTATGTTATAACAGAAACCTTTACGTTATAACACAAACTTTTAAGTTAAAACACAAACCTTTACAATATAACACAAACCTTTACGTTAAAGCACAAACCTTTACGTTATAACACAAACCTTTATGTTATAACACAAACCTTTAAGTCATAACACAAACCTTTAAGTTATAACACAAACCTTTAACAATATAACACAAACCTTTACGTTAAAGCACAAACCTTTACGTTATAACACAAACTTGTATGTTATAACACAAACCTTTACGTGATAACACAAACCTTTAAGTTATAACACAAACCTTTATGTTATAACACAAACCTTTATGTTAAAACACAAACCTTTACAATATAACACAAACCTTTATGTTATAACACAAACCTTTACGTTAAAGCACAAACCTTTACGTTAAAGCACAAACCTTTACGTTATAACACAAACCTTTACGTTATAACACAAACCTTTACGTTATAACACAAACCTTTATGTTATAACACAAACCTTTAAGTTATAACACAAACCTTTAAGTTATAACACAAACCTTTACGTTATAACACAAACCTTTATGTTATAACACAAACCTTTAAGTTATAACACAAACCTTTACGTTATAACACAAACCTTTATGTTATAACACAAACCTTTATGTTATAACACAAACCTTTAAGTTATAACACAAACCTTTACGTTATAACACCAACCTTTACGTTATAATACAAACCTTTATGTTATAACACAAACCTTTACGTTATAACACAAACCTTTATGTTATAACACAAACCTTTATGTTATAACACAAACCTTTAAGTTATAACACAAACCTTTACGTTATAACACAAACCTTTACGGTATAACACAAACCTTTATGTTATAACACAAACCTTTATGTTATAACACAAACCTTTAAGTTATAACACAAACCTTTAAGTTATAACACAAACCTTTACGTTATAACGCAAACCTTTACGGTATAACACAAACCTTTATGTTATAACACAAACCTTTATGTTATAACACAAACCTTTATGTTATAACACAAACCTTTAAGTTATAACACAAACCTTTACAATATAACACAAACCTTTACGTTAACGCACAAACCTTTACGTTATAACACAAACCTTTATGTTATAACACAAACCTTTATGTTAAAAAACAAACCTATATGTTATAACAGAAACCTTTACGTTATAACACAAACCTTTATGTTATAACACAAACCTTTATGTTATAACACAAACCTTTATGTTATAACAGAAACCTTTACAATATAACACAAACCTTTATGTTATAACACAAACCTTTATGTTATAACACAAACCTTTATGTTATAACACAAACCTTTATGTTATAACACAAACCTTTATGTTATAACACAAACCTTTAAGTTATAACACAAACCTTTACAATATAACACAAACCTTTACGTTAACGCACAAACCTTTACGTTATAACACAAACCTTTATGTTATAACACAAACCTTTATGTTAAAACACAAACCTATCTGTTATAACAGAAACCTTTACGTTATAACACAAACCTTTATGTTATAACACAAACCTTTATGTTATAACAGAAACCTTTACAATATAACACAAACCTTTATGTTATAACACAAACCTTTATGTTATAACACAAACCTTTATGTTATAACACACACCTTTATGTTATAACACAAACCTTTAAGTTATAACACAAACCTTTAAGTTATAACACAAACCTTTACAATATAACACAAACCTTTACGTTAAAGCACAAACCTTTACGTTATAACACAAACTTGTATGTTATAACACAAACCTTTACGTTATAACACAAACCTTTAAGTTATAACACAAACTTTGATGTTATAACACAAACCTTTATGTTAAAACACAAACCTTTACAATATAACACAAACCTTTATGTTATAACACAAACATTTACGTTAAAGCACAAACCTTTACGTTAAAGCACAAACCTTTACGTTATAACACAAACCTTTACGTTATAACACAAACCTTTACGTTATAACACAAACCTTTATGTTATAACACAAACCTTTACGTTATAACACAAACCTTTATGTTATAACACAAACCTTTATGTTATAACACAAACCTTTACGTTATAACAGAAACCTTTACGTTGTAATACAAACCTTTACGTTAAAACACAAACCTTTACAATATAACACAAACCTTTACGTTATAACACAAACCTTTATGTTATAACAGAAACCTTTACGTTATAACACAAACCTTTAAGTTATAACACAAACCTTTACAATATAACACAAACCTTTACGTGAAAGCACAAACCTTTACGTTATAACACAAACCTTTATGTTATAACACAAACCTTTAAGTTATAACACAAACCTTTAAGTTATAACACAAACCTTTACAATATAACACAAACCTTTACGTTAAAGCACAAACCTTTACGTTATGACACAAACCTTTATGTTATAACACAAACCTTAACGTTATAACACAAACCTTTATGTTATAACACAAACCTTTATGTTATAACACAAACCTTTAAGTTATAACACAAACCTTTATGTTATAACACAAACCTTTAAGTTATAACACAAACCTTTACGTTATAGCACAAACCTTTATGTTATAACACAAACCTTTATGTTATAACACAAACCTTTATGTTAAAGCACAAACCTTTACGTTAAACCACAAACCTTTAAGTTATAACACAAACCTTTATGTTATAACACAAACCTTTACGTTATAACACAAACCTTTAAGTTATAACACAAACCTTTACGTTAAAACACAAACCTTTACAATATAACACAAACCTTTATGTTATAACAGAAACCTTTACGTTAAAGCACAAACCTTTAAGTTATAACACAAACCTTTACGTTAAAGCACAAACCTTTACGTTAAAGCACAAACCTTTATGTTAAAACACAAACCTTTACAATATAACACAAACCTTTATGTTAAAACACAAACCTTTACAATATAACACAAACCTTTACGTTAAAACACAAACCTTTATGTTAAAACACAAACCTTTATGTTATAAGAACAAACCTTTATGTTATAACACAAACCTTTACGTTATAACATAAACCTTTACGTTATAACACAAACCTTTATGTTATAACACAAACCTTTAAGTTATAACACAAACCTTTATGTTATAACACAAACCTTTATGTTAAAACACAAACCATTACAATATAACACAAACCTTTATGTTATAACACAAACCTTTATGTTAAAGCACAAACCTTTACGTTAAAGCACAAACCTTTACGTTATAAGACAAACCTTTACGTTATAACACAAACCTTTACGTTATAACACAAACCTTTACGTTAAAACACAAACCTTTACAATATAACACAAACCTTTACGTTATAACACAAACCTTTACAATATAACACAAACCTTTATGTTAAAACACAAACCTTTACGTTATAACACAAACCTTTATGTTAAAACACAAACCTTTACGTTATAGCACAAACCTTTACGTTATAACACAAACCTTTACAATATAACACAAACCTTTACGTTATAGCACAAACCTTTATGTTATAACACAAACCTTTACGTTATAACACAAACCTTTACGTTATAGCACAAACCTTTATGTTATAACACAAACCTTTACGTTAAAACACAAACCTTTATGTTAAAACACAAACCTTTACGTTATAACACAAACCTTTACGTTATAACACAAACCTTTACGTTAAAACACAAACCTATACGTTATGACACAAACCTTTACGTTATAACACAAACCTTTACAATATAACACAAACCTTTATGTTATAACACAAAGCTTTACGTTATAGCACAAACCTTTAAGTTATAACACAAACCTTTATGTTATAACACAAACCTTTACGTTATAACAGAAACCTTTACGTTATATTACAAACCTTTAAGTTATAACAGAAACCTTTACGTTATAACACAAACCTTTACTTTATAACACAAACCTTTACAATATAACACAAACCTTTATGTTATAACACAAACCTTTACGTTATAGCACAAACCTTTAAGTTATAACACAAACCTTTATGTTATAACACAAACCTTTACGTTATAACACAAACCTTTATGTTATAACACAAACCTTTACGTTATAACAACCTTTATGTTAAAACACAAACCTTTACGTTATAACACAAACCTTTACGTTATAACACAAACCTTTACGTTATAACACAAACCTTTACGTTATAACACAAACCTTTACGTTATAACACAAACCTTTAAGTTATAACAGAAACCTTTACGTTATAACACAAACCTTAACGTTATAACACAAACCTTTATGTTATAACACAAACCTTTATGTTATAACACAAACCTTTAAGTTATAACACAAACCTTTATGTTATAACACAAACCTTTAAGTTATAACACAAACCTTTACGTTATAGCACAAACCTTTATGTTATAACACAAACCTTTATGTTATAACACAAACCTTTATGTTAAAGCACAAACCTTTACGTTAAACCACAAACCTTTAAGTTATAACACAAACCTTTATGTTATAACACAAACCTTTACGTTATAACACAAACCTTTAAGTTATAACACAAACCTTTACGTTAAAACACAAACCTTTACAATATAACACAAACCTTTATGTTATAACAGAAACCTTTACGTTAAAGCACAAACCTTTAAGTTATAACACAAACCTTTACGTTAAAGCACAAACCTTTACGTTAAAGCACAAACCTTTATGTTAAAACACAAACCTTTACAATATAACACAAACCTTTATGTTAAAACACAAACCTTTACAATATAACACAAACCTTTACGTTAAAACACAAACCTTTATGTTAAAACACAAACCTTTATGTTATAAGAACAAACCTTTATGTTATAACACAAGCCTTTATGTTAAAGCACAAACCTTTACGTTAAAGCACAAACCTTTACGTTATAACACAAACCTTTATGTTATAACACAAACCTTTATGTTAAAGCACAAACCTTTACGTTAAAGCACAAACCTATACGTTATAAGACAAACCTTTACGTTATAACACAAACCTTTACGTTATAACACAAACCTTTACGTTAAAACACAAACCTTTACAATATAACACAAACCTTTACGTTATAACACAAACCTTTACAATATAACACAAACCTTTATGTTAAAACACAAACCTTTACGTTATAACACAAACCTTTATGTTAAAACACAAACCTTTACGTTATAGCACAAACCTTTACGTTATAACACAAACCTTTACAATATAACACAAACCTTTACGTTATAGCACAAACCTTTATGTTATAACACAAACCTTTACGTTATAACACAAACCTTTACGTTATAGCACAAACCTTTATGTTATAACACAAACCTTTACGTTAAAACACAAACCTTTATGTTAAAACACAAACCTTTACGTTATAACACAAACCTTTACGTTATAACACAAACCTTTACGTTAAAACACAAACCTATACGTTATGACACAAACCTTTACGTTATAACACAAACCTTTACAATATAACACAAACCTTTATGTTATAACACAAAGCTTTACGTTATAGCACAAACCTTTAAGTTATAACACAAACCTTTATGTTATAACACAAACCTTTACGTTATAACACAAACCTTTAAGTTATAACACAAACCTTTACGTTAAAACACAAACCTTTACAATATAACACAAACCTTTATGTTATAACACAAACCTTTACGTTATAGCACAAACCTTTATGTTAAAACACTAACCCTTTACGTTATAACACAAACCTTTACGTTATAACACAAACCTTTACGTTATAACACAAACCTTTACGTTATAACAGAAACCTTTACGTTATAACACAAACCTTTACTTTATAACACAAAACTTTACGTTATAACACAAACCTTTATGTTATAACACAAACCTTTACGTTATAGCACAAACCTTTAAGTTATAACACAAACCTTTATGTTATAACAGAAACCTTTACGTTATATTACAAACCTTTAAGTTATAACAGAAACCTTTACGTTATAACACAAACCTTTACTTTATAACACAAACCTTTACAATATAACACAAACCTTTATGTTATAACACAAACCTTTACGTTATAGCACAAACCTTTAAGTTATAACACAAACCTTTATGTTATAACACAAACCTTTACGTTATAACACAAACCTTTATGTTATAACACAAACCTTTACGTTATAACAACCTTTATGTTAAAACACAAACCTTTACGTTATAACACAAACCTTTACGTTATAAAACAAACCTTTACGTTATAACACAAACCTTTACGTTATAACACAAACCTTTACGTTATAACACAAACCTTTAAGTTATAACACAAACCTTTACGTTATAACACAAACCTTTACGTTATAACACAAACCTTTACGTTATAACACAAACCTTTACAATATAACACAAACCTTTATGTTATAACACAAACCTTTACGTTATAGCACAAACCTTTAAGTTATAACACAAACCTTTATGTTATAACACAAACCTTTACGTTATAACACAAACCTTTACAATATAGCACAAACCTTTATGTTATAACACAAACCTTTACGTTATAGCACAAACCTTTAAGTTGTAACACAAACCTTTACGTTATAGCACAAACCTTTATGTTATAACACAAACCTTTATGTTAAAACACAAACCATTACAATATAACACAAACCTTTATGTTATAACACAAACCTTTATGTTAAAGAACAAACCTTTACGTTAAAGCACAAACCTTTACGTTATAAGACAAACCTTTACGTTATAACACAAACCTTTACGTTATAACACAAACCTTTACGTTAAAACACAAACCTTTACAATATAACACAAACCTTTACGTTATAACACAAACCTTTACAATATAACACAAACCTTTATGTTAAAACACAAACCTTTACGTTATAACACAAACCTTTATGTTAAAACACAAACCTTTACGTTATAGCACAAACCTTTACGTTATAACACAAACCTTTATTTTACAATATAACACAAACCTTTACGTTATAGCACAAACCTTTATGTTATAACACAAACCTTTACGTTATAACACAAACCTTTACGTTATAGCACAAACCTTTATGTTATAACACAAACCTTTACGTTAAAACACAAACCTTTATGTTAAAACACAAACCTTTACGTTATAACACAAACCTTTACGTTATAACACAAACCTTTACGTTAAAACACAAACCTATACGTTATGACACAAACCTTTACGTTATAACACAAACCTTTACAATATAACACAAACCTTTATGTTATAACACAAAGCTTTACGTTATAGCACAAACCTTTAAGTTATAACACAAACCTTTATGTTATAACACAAACCTTTACGTTATAACACAAACCTTTAAGTTATAACACAAACCTTTACGTTAAAACACAAACCTTTACAATATAACACAAACCTTTATGTTATAACACAAACCTTTACGTTATAGCACAAACCTTTATGTTAAAACACTAACCCTTTACGTTATAACACAAACCTTTACGTTATAACACAGACCTTTACGTTATAACACAAACCTTAACGTTATAACAGAAACCTTTACGTTATAACACAAACCTTTACTTTATAACACAAAACTTTACGTTATAACACAAACCTTTATGTTATAACACAAACCTTTACGTTATAGCACAAACCTTTAAGTTATAACACAAACCTTTATGTTATAACACAAACCTTTACGTTATAACACAAACCTTTACGTTATTACACAAACCTTTACGTTATAACACAAACCTTTACGTTATAACACAAACCTTTACGTTATAACACAAACCTTTACGTTATAACAGAAACCTTTACGTTATATTACAAACCTTTATGTTATAACAGAAACCTTTACGTTATAACACAAACCTTTACTTTATAACACAAACCTTTACAATATAACACAAACCTTTATGTTATAACACAAACCTTTACGTTATAGCACAAACCTTTAAGTTATAACACAAACCTTTATGTTATAACACAAACCTTTACGTTATAACACAAACCTTTATGTTATAACACAAACCTTTACGTTATAACAACCTTTATGTTAAAACACAAACCTTTACGTTATAACACAAACCTTTACGTTATAACACAAACCTTTACGTTATAACACAAACCTTTACGTTATAACACAAACCTTTACGTTATAACACAAACCTTTAAGTTATAACAGAAACCTTTACGTTATAACACAAACCTTTACGTTATAACACAAACCTTTACGTTATAACACAAACCTTTACAATATAACACAAACCTTTATGTTATAACACAAACCTTTACGTTATAGCACAAACCTTTAAGTTATAACACAAACCTTTATGTTATAACACAAACCTTTACGTTATAACACAAACCTTTACAATATAGCACAAACCTTTATGTTATAACACAAACCTTTACGTTATAGCACAAACCTTTAAGTTATAACACAAACCTTTATGTTATAACACAAACCTTTACGTTATAACACAAACCTTTAAGTTATAACACAAACCTTTACGTTAAAACACAAACCTTTACAATATAACACAAACCTTTAAGTTATAACAGAAACCTTTACGTTATAGCACAAACCTTTATGTTATAACTCAAACCTTTATGTTATAACACAAACCTTTACAATATAACACAAACCTTTATGTTATAACACAAACCTTTACGTTATAACACAAACCTTTATGTTATAACACAAACCTTTACGTTATAACACAAACCTTTTAGTTATAACACAAACCTTTACGTTATAGCACAAACCTTTATGTTAAAACACAAACCTTTACGTTATAACACAAACCTTTACAATATAACACAAACCTTTATGTTATAACACAAACCTTTATGTTAAAACACAAACCTTTAAGTTATAACACAAACCTTTACGTTATAACACAAACCTTTACGTTATAACACAAACCTTTACGTTATAACAGAAACCTTTACGTTATAGCACAAACCTTTATGTTATAACACAAACCTTTATGTTAAAGCACAAACCTTTACGTTATAACACAAACCTTTATGTTAAAACACAAACCTTTACGTTATAACACAAACCTTTATGTTAAAACACAAACCTTTACCTTATAACACAAACCTTTAAGTTATAACAGAAACCTTTACGTTATAACACAAACCTTTAAGTTATAACAGAAACCTTCACGTTATAACACATACCTTTACGTTGTAATACAAAAGGTTAATTCAGAAAATCGCTTCAGTTGCAAGATTGTAAAAGTGCAGTTACTTTATTTGAACACAACACATTTTATTAGAAAATGACAATTAATTTAAAGAAAGCAAAGTATAAAGTTATCATTTTACTGTCTACTTTTCCTTTAGGCCTGTGAACATGGTTTTGCATCAAACAGCAAAGGTTGGACAATGATAACTTGTGCTGATGAACTAGACTTTTTATTGGTGTGTTCTCCTTCAAAAGGTTAGTTTTATATATTAAAGTACTGTCAATCTATAAGAATAATCATCCATAGTTTGTTAAACGAAACAGTATAGGCCTAACTGGTATGCATTCAGCAGAAATAATGAATGAAATGTATTCAAATAGTTCTTGTATGATTCCAGTTGGAGGGAAAACGATAAATAAATCAATATTTCCTCTAATTTCCCCAATTTAAAAAAAGTGTCATTAATACAGAATGTAATACAAGAGAAACACTTTTAACCCTTACACAATTGGGAACTGGAGTACCATCTACAAATGATAATATTTCATTGTTGAAATTTAGACGAACATGGTGGAACATTTTTTTCTAGAAAAAATTTACATTTTGTATCATTAAAGCTATAATGTTAAATGAAATAGACATTGCCAACACAGTGTTTAGTGGGAACTTTAAAACCACACCTCATTTAGTCCTGATCGACATAAAATGTCACCATATATCATAACCAACCAGACACTAATAAACCTTTAACACGTAATGTTTCGAACTTTACATATTCCTTGTTTGATATTAGCAGTTCACGTATTCTACATCTAAATGTGTTCATTTTCTTTTGAAAATTGAATGCTAATTGCAGATCTTTCATTGTGTATATGTAATTTGCTAAAATATATTCTCTATATAATTGACACGATTAAGAGCTTGACATTCTGTAAACTAACTAAGTTTGGCGACTTCTCCGAGCAGAGACATTCTTAAATTCCTGTAGTAACCACAGAAAATTCACCAGAACCACATGTGCAAACAGTTCGAAGACCATTTACAGAGATACCCGTTTCTTTTATAAATTCTTTCCAGTATCATTTACCTTGCATTTCTGTTCTACATTCAGCATCCCGTGTATATTATACACTTGGTATTGCTATTGGTAGGTGTCTGTTCAAATTTAAAATTACCAGATGAGCGGTTAAAGAACTTTAAATTTCATCTTTCAATAATTTCGCAGATGATTCGTCGCATTTAAGATTAAAGATAGTAACACTTTGTTTCTTACGAGTAGTATATTCTGTATAACTTTTATTTCAACAACAGTATTGCACGCTGTTAACAATTAATCAGCTATCTATGGAAGCGCATATGGTACACCCCTTGTAAAGTAATTTTGTTGCAAATAAGTCGGATTTTTTCAGTTATGTTGTGTTTTAAGCTGGAATCAAATCATCATGTGGTGTCAACTTGTCGGAATGATGAAGAAAAAAAATAGATAACAATGTCGACTTGCTAAAATAAATGTAATGACAAAGTAATTAGAAGTCGACATGTTGAATTTAACTTGTTAACTGATTAAGTCGTCAACATGACCATTTTAGAAAAACATAGGTCTATTTTTAAACTGATGTCCAGATCAGTTGTGTTTTAATTGTTCGGATGTTTGAAGCTATCCATTGAGTTCAAGTTCAAATTAATGTTCGAGTGTATTTTCAGAGCTATTTGTTATATATAAAAAAGGGAAACGGCGGCCAACTATCATAACAAAAGTATTAAGAAAATAATAATTTTTCTGACAAAAGGGGGATATACCCACATAACTTAGTCCGGCTGTTTATTTTCATTAGTTCTCCAAATGAAGCAGTATCCTTATAAAATCGTAAAGGATGCTACGAAGCACTCTGTTCCGTCTGATGTTGCTGCTGTCCGTGTAAAATTGTAATGTTGACTGTCAAAAGTTCATATCTCTGTGACATATACAATTAGAAAAAAAAAATCTATAGATTATTTATCTTGATCTAAAAGATATAACTCCTATATAAGTTTTTACATCAACAGTTATAAAGAAGATATGGTATATAGCAAATACGACATCTTTTCACCATATACCAAATCACATAGAAGTTATAAACTATATGTCACCGTATGGTCTTTAAAAAATAAGCAAATCCCTTACCGTATAAGATATGAAAGATATCAAAATCACAAATGTAAAGAGAATCCGAAAAACGTAACAATCTAGACATCTAAATGATAAAGACGCCGACGTCATTACCGACGACAGAATATAGATTTGTTGTGTCTCACTTCCGCGACATTAATCAAATGAATTTAACTTTATTGATCAAATGAAACACTTTTTTGTCAACTCACACTCAGGTCACAGGGAAACGATTGATAATGTATGTTTCAATTTCCGTAACCAAAATGCCGTCCTCTTTCTTAGAGGATGACTGACTACATTCGAGCATTTGTAATGTCACGAATAACACGAGAGGTGACTCACGTTGAGCAGGATCAGCTTACTCTAACGTAGCATCAAAATCTACATTCGATGGAGGTCTGGTAGATAAATTCACCAACGTACCGGACGTATAACTGATAAAAACGGATGATGAAAGGATCTCAAACGGATAAATCCCAATAGAAAATCTCGCGTCCGAAATGCCAATTAGATTTTTTAAGGTAAATGAATTCTTATTATTCATAATCGATGTTAGAGTAAGCTCGCGTCTTCACAATCAAGCAGCTCTTATTTAGGCCAGACACTCTCCTTTGGCGGCATTTTAAAGAACAAAAAAAACCAGTTACAGAAACATTTTGAATATTTATGCGATTAACATTATTATTGTCGTCTTTAATTTTTCCGAATATCTTGTTCATCTGTTTTATCCGGTACGCTTCCGTTAGATGTCCGTTTTATGCGGTACTCGTTCGTTGGATGTACGTGCGACATCTGTTCTGTTTGTTACATTTCCATTTCTCGTATATATGGTGTGTGTTCGTTATGCGTTCGTTACACTTCCGTTTTATTTGGTTAGTACATCAACAGACTCCAAACGGATAACAATTTTGTAAACGGACAACTTTTATTTCTATCCGTTAGGCGTTCGTTCTTCCTGTCCGGTAAGGTGTAACTGAGGCTTAAGTAATAATGTACATTCATACTGTTTTATAAGTTTCTTTATTATGTTTTGATACTCATTTTTATCTAAAACACTATCCTTTATATTTAAATATCCTTTTCCTTTTGGTTGTGATCTACGGTTTATCATATGATGTATTGCTTGATGAAAGTATGAGTTATATATAATGATTGGTCTTATGTCTGTAGATTCTATTTGACTTCTTATTTTAGAAAAGTTAAAACGAAATCATGTATTGATGCTTCATTGATGTTATTTTTCCTTCTCCAAAGATAACTTCTTCTATCGGTCGAATGTAAGTTTAAGGCTTTCCGTCTTTAATAACACTTATTGTCACCTTACGTATTTAACCATCGTCACTAGGAATTGATTGTATAACTATTTCTACGGACCATTCACTCTATGAACTTGGAGTCTCTCAACCAGACGGTATCGCCTTCCAAGATATTTTCTCCTAGTTTGAAGAGTTTAAAGGGTGTGAATATATTCTTCTCAATAATTTTTCTCTACTTCTTCTAACATATATTAGACAATGAATGAACTCTTTTTCATTGTGATATCAACATTTCTTTTTTATTTAAGCCGTTGAAAGTGTCATCAACAATATTCTATTTTTGTGTCAGTAATAGTGACAGACTAAGTACTTCCGGAACTTCAGGATTGGAAGAAACTGGTACGACAGAACGAGAGTTTAGAAATCGCAGTGACCTCTGCCACAAAGGTTGACAACACGTCGCGTGATAACTGTTCGCAATGTTTTCTGACAAAATAGAATCTAATATACGTCGTGTCACTCCAATTATTCGTTCCTAAACGCCACCCATGTGTGATGTATGGGCTGGATTAAAAATCCAAACTGTTTTATTTTTCGTAAGTAAGTCTTTTACATGAGTGTCTTCCCCATTCATAGCTAGAATATTCAAATCATCGGTTGCTCCGACGAAATAAGTTCCACAATCGGAACGAAACTCCTTTACATGAACTCTGATTGCGGTGAATCGACGAAGTGCGTTGATAAATGCGGATTAGGACATTTCATCAACAAGTTCGATATGTACAGCCCTTATAACTCATAACAGTATTACCCATCAGTTGCTGTTAGCCAATCCTCCTCTGGTGCGACGTGACTCAATCTGCCAAGGAACAAAAGTGTAAAAGGTGGAGCTATTTTTGCACGATTTTGTGGTAATGATGACGTTTCCTGAAATTGGTGTTTACACCTTAGGTTTCTACACTTAACACATTTTTGGACGATCGAAGACACAAGTCGCGTTATCCTGTTATCCACTATCAAGCTGATCTTATAACACTTCTAATAAATTGTGCCGTTGCTGTTTAAATTTTCGTGAAAGTAACGTACTCGTTAGATAGCAATGTGATGGTTTCCGGGGATGATAACCAGATATCTCTCCTACAAAGTGATCGCATACTTTCAACAATCCATCGTTGTCCATTAAGGTGTCGAGAGACTGTATCCTACTATCCTTTTGTAAGGACTTATGTTCATCTATGTAAGGTATTTATGTTTTTGTCAATCATAATGTTGCTATCCTTTATGTCGGGAATCGTTAAGGAGAACGAAGGATTTATCTGATATATTCCAACAAGAGGCGGTTAAATCTGTGTGATCTAAACAATTGTTTTGAATGCATTGACCTGCAGTCGTAACTATCTGTCGTCTGCTGTAGTTATTAAATTGGTTGTATTATCTGTGGAAAAGAGATTCAGCAATATTGGAAGCTGGAACACCCCATGTTGTAAAAGCTGCCGGATTCATGTTTGTCCGACCATAACTCTATTGTCCCAGTTTTGGAAGTTTTTCTAATCCGTTGTACCCTGTTGGCTACGTATATATATAACCTCCTGGTTTGGTTGTATATATATCCGAGAACAACTTTGATGTCGGTATAAAAGTAAACACTATCTATCTCAATATAATTTAATTTTGGATGTAACGCGTCTTCTGATTGGTTGACGTTATTTTGTTATCAGCACATATACATAATTTAGTCATGTGACCGTGAAATCATCAACGTTTGTTCATGGTTTTATACCGTTTAAAATGGAATTTAGAACTAAATTATAAGAAAAGAATGTAACATTTTTTCTGTCTATTAGAAATAACAGAAAAAAAATTGGTGCACACTGTTATATAACCCGATACGCGCGTTATTCATTGTGCATCAATTTTTTTATGTTATTTCTTCATAGACAGACAAAATATAACAGTCGTTCCTTAAATGTAACGGATCGTGTCGTTGTTCTCCTCTTATATTTAATGCGTTTCCCTCGGTTTTAGTTTGTTATCCCGATTTGGTTTTTTGTCCATGGATTTATGAGTTTTGAACAGCGGTATACTACTGTTGCCTTTATGTATTGTCTCTGTAGAATCGACTTACAAAACTGCTGCACATATTTCAAGTCGAGGAATGGTAGTTCCATGAATTGGCGCTAAATTTGCCTTCCGAAGAACAAATTCTATATCGATAGTGCCATCTGACTTTGTAGCTTTGATGTATTCTACTGTTGATACGGCTTTTCAGAAGCGTCGGAGTAAATATGAAGCTCTTCACGCAAGACAGCTCCTAATGCCCGCGTCACACTGTCCCGATTTTTACGCCGATGGCAACACGATTATGGAAATTTTCAAAATCGGGACTGATCGTATCCAGATCGGGCTATTCGTAGTGCCATCTTTAATCATCGTAGAACCATCGGCCACTTTTTCTAGCCTTCGGGGACAACTTCGGGAATGGTTCTAAATTTTTTAACATGTTAAAAAATCCCCGAAGGTGCGTCCGATGTTGAGGGTTCGTATTGAGTTCGTAACACCATCCTCACCATCGTAATGTCACCGGGAATGCATCTTTGAACATCGTATTGCATTCGTGTTTCTATCGTTTCCATCGGGCAGTTTTGACATTACGATGTCTAAACGAATGAATCACGAAGCTACCCGAATGTCTTACGATGGCAACACGACTTCGTGAAGACCTCATAATCCCGTCGTGTTGCCATCGAAAAAAAGTACGAAGGCGACAAGATGGAACTACGACGGCAATATTTCCAGCTAAATGTAAGTTAATTTTCGCGCTAAAATACATTTAAAGTGCCATGCGCGATATGCACTGGTCAGTCTAATACGACAGTTCAGAAAGACGTCACAAAACAAGGAGCTCATATCATATGATTCTATGAGAACAAGAAAGGCGACAGCGTTGTTTCTATTAATTCAAATGGAACAAGAAGAACAGCTATTACAGGCTCAGGATTAACTTTTACAAGTAAAATATTTTTTTTTGTCAATTTTTCATATCAAGTAACATAATGAAAATCATAAACGCGCCTCGTACACTAACACTGCAGGTACACGTATATAGGGAAACCATCTTTTTCTTCATTATTCTGATTTTTTATGTATCGTCTGAGTTGTTGTCACACGAATGTTTACTCCATAACCATTTTGTTTTCTATATGTCATATTTTGCCGCATTTTTTGCTTTCCCCACATCCTTCCTTTTGTCTATATTATTATGATATTCTCCTGGAAAGAGCTCTTTTTGAATAAAAGGCATCAACGAACACCCATACCTTACCTTTAAGATAGATCAGTAAAGATGGGATGATGGGCATAATTATGGGTGATTATTCAGACTAGTGCACACATTTTACAGTTCAAACAAGGCAATGCCGAGCGTGGCATCCCCTCGTATGTAACACATTGGGGACAAATATGGACACTATATTTGTATATGACACATGCAGAAAATGGTAAATTGAATATGCATATTTGATACATAAACTATTTTTTTAGAAATCAACCAAAACAGTCAGCAACTGGAAATACCTTTGATATTGTCTTTAGAACCAACGTCTTTTAGACATCGTATGGCCATCGCGCCATCATCGTAATCCATCGTGTAGCCTTCGTGATCCATCGTGTAGGCTTCGGCTGAGATATGAAGCTTAAATAACCGTCTTCGGTTAACCTTCGTATTTCCATCTTTTGCTATCGTATATAATTTCGGCACCATCGTATAAACTTCGTTATTCATCGTACTTGCTTCGATCACTTTTTGGTATTTTAACGAGATCGGGACCAACTTCGTACGAACTTACAATTTTCGCATTCGGGTGTCCATCGTATATAAAAATCGGGACAGTGTGACGCGGGCATAATGGAAAAAAGTAAAATCACAAAAATACTGAACTTCGGAAAATTAATTCGGAAAGTCCAAAATCACATGGCAAAATCAAATAACAAAACGCATTAAAAACGAATGGACAAGAACTGTCATATTCCTGAATTGGTACAGGCATTTTCAAATGTAGAAAATGGTGGATTAGACCTGGTTCTATAGCGCTAACCCTCTCACTTTAATGACAGTCTTATCGAAATTCCTATAAAAGAGCTATATGTTCTGGTATAAAACTACTAATTCATAGCCCCATTGCTTTCTATGTTGAATTCTGCAATTTCTAGTATTTATGGCTACATTAAAAGTTAAAAAAGTGGCAGTTATTTCATGTCAAAACTGTACCTTATCCTGACTTGTGCTGAAAATATCAACATGTCTTGAATTGCATATTAGAGCGTACTGGTTTCCAGAAATTGGATAGTACAAAAACAGGAACTTCTGATCTGAACAACAGGCCAAATGTGCCCTCTTATTAAATTTCATATACATTTTTATTATTCAAGTAAAAGTTTCAACAATGATTCAACAGTGATCCCAAGTCCCAAAGCTTTCATTTGATACTAAACTTACCCAAATATTCCCACTATTAACAAAAAAAACAGCAATCCATAGGAACTAGTTTGTTTAAAATATGTACTACTTTCCCCGCGGGTATACTTTTTAACGAGCCAAATAGTCAGCAGTTCTGTGCTGACTTGAATTATCATTGATATGTTCATAAATATAAATTAACTGTTAACACAAAACTTTGAATTTAAAAAAAAAGCTTTTTACCTCAGGAAAAGATTACCTTTAAAGTTAGCTGTATTTGGCAACACTTTTTAGGAATGTTTGGTCCTCAATGCTCTTCAACTTTGTACTTTATGCGTTTTAAACATTTTTTGTTTCGAGCGTCACTTATAATAGAATTGAGAAAGGAAATGGGGAATGTATCAAAGCTACAACAAACCGACCATAGAGCAGACAACAGCCGAAGGCCACCAATAGGTCTTTAATGTAGCGCGAAACTCCTGCACCTGTAGGCGTCCTTCAGCTAGTCCCTTAATATATATATATACTAGTACAGTGATAATGGACGTCATACTAAATTCCGATACACAAGAAAGTAAAATAAAAAATTATACAAGACTAACAAATGTCAGAGGCCCCTGATTTGGGACAGGCGCAAAATTGCGGCGGGGTCAAACATGTTTATGAGATCTCCATCCTTCCCATATACCTCTAGCCAATGTAGAAAAAAAACGCATAACAATACGCAGTTCAGTTTAAGAGTCCGATGTCAGAAGATGTAACAAAATAAAATAAATAAAATGACTTTTTTTTTTTTCAACTTCATATACTTTATTTCACTATAATAGTTGTTAACAAATCCCCTTAATGTTACAACAGTTGCACTAAGGTTCTGCCCTGTATGGTTAATCACCAATAAAACCAGGGGATTTCATTGGCAAACTTTTTATAATTCTACATAGTATTGCGTGTTAGGTACAATTTACAGAGTAATAACTGTCTACAACATGTGTGCATTACTTTACTTAACAACGAAAAGGTGTCACACCACCAATTACTCCCTCAAATTTAGAACGTATGTGAAAGTAGGCCTACTCGAACAAAAAATAGTGCATTTGATGTCATTGTTTACTTAAACTACCCAACACATTTGCAGAAATGAAACTTTTGGTGAAAGAGAAATATATTAAGACTATTTTGAGTCCAAATTTACTTGTCTATGAGTTGACATTAAAAATTGAGGATTAATGCGCTCCATAGTATACATGTACTAATTTAAGATTTCAAGAAAACCAGGGTTTTTTTTTTTAAATAAATAAAATGACAATAATACATAAATAACAACAGACTACTAGTAGGGAACTGACATGCCAGCTCCAGATCTCAATAGTAACAAGATAAGTCTTGTTTAAACCAAACGCATGTCTGGCGTAAATATAAAATTTTGATTCTGGTATCTATGATGAGTTTATTTTCTTGCATGTTCTTTCCGGTCGAGCCTATATTAGTGGTTCTATACCTTCTAGGAATTTATAAAGAACTGAGTTCCTTTAGAGAATTTCCTCAGTCGTCCCATTCCGAACGTTAATCCTTGGGTAATAGTTCATCCCAGCCATTTGTATTTTTTATTAAATTTCTTGAAAATAACTTTCCCTGTACAGTAACTTGTGCTACAAATCCTAGCGTTATTGCATCCAATTTCAAATTCAAGCTCACATCTAAACTACGTTAAAGTACAATATTATCTTTTTCAGGGTCAATTTCCTTCAGATCCTTGGCCAGGTCAGCGCTGTGAAAAGCGTTACGTACTTTTTGCTTGTTAGAGGCAAATTGTCAAACAAACTGCATGTTCACTTGTTGCAAGAGACGTTATGCCATTATCGACATAAACATTGTCTCTAATAAATTCCTTCACATCTGCACCATAGACGTGATCTCTGTATTATGCTGCCTTTTGCAAACCATAAGTAGACACAGCAGGTGCAGGACTGTTACCAAAAAACGTAAACACACATACGGTACTCGACTAGTATATTAGTAAAATCATTTTCCTTATACCACAAAAGTCTGAGGAAAGTTTGCTGGCCTTCCCATACCTCAGACAATACAACATTTGATAAATGTGTCCTATAATTGTTACGGACTCTCTTCTGAAACGGAGAAAAACTCCTCTCAAACTATTGACAAGGACATTAGAACACTGTTCAATATGCGTTTTCAAACGTTGCGGAGGAGTCAAACCATGTCCATTCTCAATTACTATTCACATGAAGTCAAATAAATGTTCCTTTTTTGTGGGATGTTTCTACAGACTTTGCTCCAGAGTCTTTACTCATTAACAGCTTCAGGTCTTTTCGATTTGTTCCACTAGGATTTCGAAATGGAAGGGGCGCTCCAAAACTGCCGTTGGCGTCACTAGTAATCAAAATTTAGCTTAAGGTATAAATCCACTAATTCATAGACCATTGCTCTCTATGTTAAATTTTGCAATTTCAAGCATGTATGGCTACTTTGTCTTAAGTTAAAATATATTGCCAGTTATTTCATGTCAAGACTGTACCTTAGTCTGACTTGTGCTGGAAGAATCCTGTAATTTCATATTAGAGCGTACTGGTTCCCCGAAGTTAGATAGTACAAAACAGGAACTTCTGATCTGAAAAACAGGCCAAATGTGCCCTCCTATCAAAATTTCATTTACGTCTTTATTATTCAATAAAACTTTTAACAAGTTCTACAGTGATCTCAAGTCCTCAAGCTGTCATTTGATACAAAAACTACCCAAATATTCCCACTATTGATATAGATACAGCTATGTGTAGGAACTATTTTGTTTAAAAATGTAATACTTTCTTGCATGTTCATTCCGACCGGGCATGAATTAGTGGTTATATACCTTAAACGGTAAAAATGTATTAACGGTCTTTAAAAAAGGTTTATGAAAATTGAATAAAGATTAACAAAAATTAAAAAATATTTTAAAGGATTTCAATCCATTTCAAATCATTTTAATACCCGTTTAGTTATGACAACTTATAGAGTTCATTGTCCATAAATCTTAAGAATTCTCTATCCTCATTTGATAAACACACTTTATCATCGGTGATTGTTCTTTTAAATATAGAGCCCTTGTGGAAAACATGTTGCTTGGGTTGACATAGTTCAATTTCATCTTCGGTTCTGTATGTCTTTCTAACATCTAAGTTGTTAGAAAAAGGCTTGAAAATAGATTCCTGTCCATCACTTTGAAGGTATGTTTAATTTACATTGATGATATCTGGAGCATGACCCTTGCCCAGACACGCTTCACCTACAATCACCCATCCAAGGGTCAGCCTTTGAGAGTATTGTGTTCGTCTTTGTCCAGTTTTCTGCTCGTGCACATTATGTGATTCGCCCAAATATCTGCCAATCAACAAAACACAATAACAATCAAAACAGAGGAGTAAAGACTCACAAAACCTAAGGACATTTACATTAACAGTTATAAATAATGATTAATATTTCACTCCCAATTAACTATATTCGTGAACAGCGAAAATCAAGGCACGACAATTGTGGTCGCGGACCAGGTGCTCCGGAAGGGTATGCATTTCCTGCATGGGAGCTTCCCCATCGTTATATGGAATTTATGTATCGATGTTCTCCAAATGGTGAAAATGTTTAGCTACTACTTAGCTATTTCCTTTCTTATATCTATAATTTAATCGCATTCTGTTAGAGTCGGCATCTCTAGTTTTGAATGAGTAGTCACCCATAGCCTCAATTATGTATCGGAGAGAACTGTATTCCCTGAACAGGAAGATAGATAATTCGGAATAAGCGAGATATCTGTTGCTTTGATTATCATGTATTACTTACATCTTGACATATTTCTCTGGTTGACCATTTGGATAAATTTAACAAGGATAGTCTTAGAGCAAGACTTTCCCGGAAAACTATCGCCGTAAATCTGGGTGGAAGCTGACTTGATTTGTTGTTCGGGCTGATATGATGACTTATCTTTCTTCTTTCCGCCATGCATTGTTGTGGATGTTGAAAATATTGGTGCTTCACGGGTTTCATATGCATGGTAATTGAGTGACGGTCACTACCGCATACTCCACATTTCCTTAAATCTGTTTCGTCTGTTATCCAAGCGTTTAGTTTGACATTGATTTAGCGAATGATTTGTTTTGGAAATCGGACATACTTTAACCGGTTCGTTGTCGGATGTATCGTGATGCTAATCCGTCTTCTTTGAAGAAATAAAGATTTTGTTTTGATTTGAGTTTCTATAATATGTAGTGTCATTTCTGGAATTTGTATAACATGCATACTCCAGAATAAACGAAATAGACAAATAATTCATTGCATCATACGAATATAACTAGAGTATGTGGTATACTTAAACACGACTCTTTTTCAACAGGTTATGGATCTTTTGGACACACCAATGATGGAGCATCATTTGTACGTTGCCTGTGTGAGGAGCTCAAAAAGATGACCAAATATGATAAGTTCTGTAAAGTCTTGAGCACAGTTAATATGAGGGTATCTCAGTGTAGCGAGAAGTCTTTTTTCGTTTCGCGACTTACAAAGGAGTTGTACTTAAAACAATAGTTTCAAACAGATACTTTATAAAGAAAGACTGATAAAATCATACAAATGAACATTTGAAAAAAATATTTCATAGTTGTTTTCATATACAAAAATTCAAAATGAGAGTTTAAATTTTTGAGATTATAACCATGTCGCATTTTTTCCAAAAATAAAAACATCTCAATAATTTCTAAATTTACAGTATCTAGAGAGATACGTTTGTGTAAATCACCGCCAAACAATGCATGTGCTTAAACGTTATTGCTCCTGAAAACAAAGTAAATCAATATGTAACGAGAAATACTGCAACCGATTTGATTCATCGTTGTTTTTGCGATCAATCACATGCTAGTTTCTTTATTAAATTGGTAAGTTTGTGTTAAGCAAAGATATTTTGTTTTGTTTTAATTTTTTTATCGTATCTATATGACTGTAAATACATTAGCATGTAAATACTTATGTTTATGATATATTTTCTTTTAGCTCAGTTTTGCTTTATTTGTAAATTGTATTTTCAATCGAGTTTTAAACCCCATCACCTTATAAGTTGGATATTTTTTATGCTTAAACCGTCTACAATAATTGCTATTTATTTAAACATGCAAACGAGCCTGTATTCACTTACTGTTGAATTCATGTTTACCCATTTGTTCTAAATTTGCTTTGACTGATTAGTTTGTTTTTGCAATCTTGTTTGAAAAAGTATCAACAGTCTCTTGATTGATGACAGGTACATACAAATGCAGCAGGGGTAAATTGTTTAACCAACCTGCTCCTTAACTTAAAACAGTTATGACACACAATGAAATATCAATTGAAATGGCCGAACTCAATCAAAAAGACATATTTTTACCTAGGTCAAAATGGCGTTAAAAAATTAACGTACACATATAAATTTAGATATGATAATTTTGTTGTTAGGAAAACAGAATGTTTTTAACACAACATAAATGTGACGATTTAAAAATGTGTCCGATGAACCGGTCAACCAACCAAGATGGCCGCCATGGCTAAAAATAGAACAATGGGTTAAAATGTAGATTTTGGCTTATATCTCTGAAACCAAAGGATTTAGAGAAAATCTAACGCGGAGTAAAAGTGTTTATAAGGTCAGGATCTATCTGCTCTTAAATTTGCACCCCCGAAAAAGTAATTTTAAAGAAATTTTGCAGTTTTTGGTTATTATCTTCAATATTATTATAGATAGAGATAAGCTGTAAACAGCAATAATGTTCAGCAAAGTTAGATCTACAAATACGTCTCTAGATTAAAATTGTCAAATGACCCCTAAAGGAGTTCTTACACTTTATAGTAAATTTTTTTAAAATTTTAGGAATCTTTAAAAAAAAGTCTTCTCCTCTGAAACTACTGGGCCAAATTTGACCAAACCTGGCCACAATAATCATTCGGGTATTTATTTTTAAACATGTGTCCGATGACCCGGCCAAACAACCGATATGGCCGCCATGGATTAAAAATGTACACATGGGTTAAATCTAGATTGTGGCTTATATCTCTGAAACCAAAGCATTTAGAGCAAATCTGACGTGGGGTAGAATTGTTTATAAGGTCAAAACCCATCTGCCCTAAAATTTTCAGACAAATCGAACATCCCGGTGTTGGGTTGCTGACCCCGAATCAGTAATTTTAAGGAAATTTTGAAGCTTTTGGTTATTATCTTGAATATTATTATAGATAGAGATAAACTGCAAACAGCAACAATGTTCAGCAAAGTAAGATCTACAAATAAGTGTACATGACTAAAATTGTCAATTGACCCTTAAGGAGTCATTGACATTTACAATCAATTTTTAACAATTTTCATAAATTTTTGGAAATTTTGGTAAATTTGTACAAAATATTATCCATTGTAATTACTGGGGCAAGTTAATTATAGATAGTGATCATTGTAGCAATAAGAATGTTCAGAAAAGTAAGAATTACAAACACATCACCATCACCATGATCACCAAAACACAATTCTGTCATGAATTTATATGTGCCCATTGTTTAATATGCACATAGACCAAGGTGAGCGACAAGAGGCTCTTGAGAGTTTCTAGTTCACAGTACGAATATTGAAGTGAACATGTATCGTCATACTTAATACTTATCAAAGGTGGTACATATTAGAAATAGTGAGACGGGATATAACACAAAAAAGGAAACATTTAATTACAGAAATGCATTACAAAGTGTGTCAACATTAAGGTCTAATACATATGTACCACCATTGATTTTCTCCTATTAGTTTTTGTTAAATTAGCACTTTTCAAAAAATTGTACAGTATTTACCTTTATGTCAACCAAAGAAATACTTTGCATGTATAAAGTTTAATCCTTCCCAATGCTCAATGAAAATTTCATACTACATTTCATTGCATATAGGCGAGTAACCATCATCGGAAGTAAACAACCCAATTTTTACACTGTTATTTACTGGTTACCTGCTTTGGTAACTATGTAACCTTAACTTTCCAAAATACTTTATAAGAGCATCAAATTAAACAAGGAATGATGATTATGAATTATGAATATACTGTCAAATTCAAGGGAATATTTTGTTTAACCTACTTTCGTATACAACCGGATGTGACGTACCATAATTTGGTGGTATTACACCTTAACACTAAAGTGTGATTTGAGAGTATTCACAGTTACTGAAAGCTCGTTAAAAGGCAAAACCAATTGTATTATGCATATAAAAATATCAGAGCTTTCAACCATTATTTGACCTTATTCATAATATGTTGAATGTACATATACTTAATGGTTACTGGAAAATAGTTTCAACGCTTACTTCAGTCAGGGGAGCCAGTCATAAATCTGTTCTCAGTTCTCGGAGCACAAAATTTGTGCTCGAAGCATCAAATCTAGTAATTTGATTGGTTGATTTCTGAGCCTGAGATTATTAATCATGCTAACAAGTTTTATGACCGCAAGACCCGGTATAAATGTATGTTGTCAGGTCAGTTTGGTATAACTCAGTGAATATTTTGTTTTCAATATTGAATTTAAGGCAATTTGACAATTTTTTAAAATGTCACCTTTGTTTCGTAAAACCAAGAATTTTAAGAACTTCCATTGCAAGCCTTTTTTGTGACATTATTTAAATTGTATTCATCAAATATTGTTTGTTGCAAGATTTCAAGCTTCTCTTGACGAACACTTTTACACTCCATTGACTTCCCAGGGAATAATCAGCTGCATATATTTATTGACCTTTTATACATTTTGTAAAGTTAACATTAGAATAACAATACTACACAATTAATCATTTATTATGTTTCTTTTAATTTTTAATAACATTTGACTAATTCTCTTAGTATATTCATTTACAAAAAATGTAAAGACATCTATATTTATGGTGTCTGTTCAAATAAATATTATGACTTATATATAGAAAAACTATGTATTGTAATTTAAAAAAATATAGAGCAAAACTTGTTGTCTGTAATTTTGTACCCAACTATTAGGTGTTGTAGTTTTATCACAAAATCTATATAACATTTTTTCGAGAGATCATATATTTGATGCCAAAATCTTATCAAAACAGAACAATTAAAAATAATGAGCATAGGATTCTTCTTGGTTACAAAAAATACACATCCAATTGTTCGTATTTTTTCATTGTGATAATAGCACTTTTGTTGGTACAATAAACTGGTACCAGTTTCCATCTGGAAACTCATATTTAAAGGTTCTTGCATTAATAGAACTTTTAGACACTTTTTTTATATCCCTAAGCATGCTTTGTTTATATTGCTCACAAGTGAATCACAAGTGAATCATATAACATTTTATTTGACAAACATGTAGTCTTAAAATAACGATCTTTCTTTGTAATCTTATTTCTCTGGACGTTAACTGTACTTTTAACAGAATCTTCAATTTTATCAATATGAATCCAAATATGTGGAATAGATTGTCTCAAAATATGAAATTCAGTAATCCAGTTTGCCATCCACTTTAATGTTTTTAAATATTGTTTTCTGATGTTGATCTAGTGTCATCCGGAATGTCATTTTAGAGAGGGAGGATAGATACCAGAGGGACAGTCAAACTCAAAAATCGAAAATAAACTGACAACGCCATGGCTAGAAATGAAAAAGACAAACAGACAATCAAAAGTACAAATGACACAACATTGAAAACTAAAGAATTATCAAGGTATGTATACAAAGGAAAAACGGAGAGATGTTAATAAAAATCAGTGGAAGGTAAACAAATTTTTTAATTCAGTTAAATTCAATCAGAAATGTGTGGCCATTTGTTTTTAATGAATACTTAAACTTTAAATTCACAAAGTTAAAAAGAAGAGGGTGGAAACCATTCTTGGATGGATATAACAATTGAAGAACACAGACTTACCTTAGTTAATATGTATTTGCCAAAAGCGTGAAATAGAAAAATCAAAAGTTCACAAACACGAATGGATAAACACTGTCATTTTCCTGACTTGGTACAGGTAAATGAGCCTCTAAGGAAAAATTTCAAGAAGCTATCATTTTTGTCTAAATTTTTGGAGTACAATGAGGATTCAGAAGACTGCACATGTGTCATTTTCATTACATCATTTCAAATCCTGGGGACACCTGATGAAATCGGTGATGTTGTGTCCTTGACATCAGCCGATGACACCTTTTTATACTGGACAGTATGTCATCCAGTATAAAATTTTTTGTTCTACTAGTTTTCAGGTTGTTAGGCTACCGGACTGGTAGAAACCTCGGGCACAGATTGTCCACCAGCAGAGATTCCGGTCTGGTGGTGATAAATAAAGGCAACAGTAGTATGCCGCTGTTCGAAACCCATAAAAAAACTAATTGCGGGTGACAAACTAAAACTGAGGGAAACGCATTAAATATAAAAGGAGAACAACGACACAACATTAAAATGTAACACACACAGAAACGAACCACACAGTAGACAAAATTCGATTAGAATAACAAATATAACATCCAAACTAAATACATGAATTTGGGATAGAAACGTACCGTGAAACGTCTTGGATGGGAATTCACACTCATCAAATATAAAAGAAAACAAACGACACAACAAATACACAACGATAAAATGAAAAACACACAGAAACGAACTATAAAATAATAATGGCTATATTTCTGACTTGGTACAGGACATTTTTTAAAGAAAAGAATTGTGGGCTGATTCTAGTTTTGTGGCATGCAAAGCCTCTCGCTTTGATGGCAATGTTAATCATACACATGGAAAAAAGTATTGGAACACCTTGATTTTTTAAAACTTGAAAAATCAGCGTCTTTTTTTGGATGGAATATGATAAAAGATTTGTAAAATAATATTTAAACATAGTTAATGATAACATTGGCATTTAAATGAACAAAACAAAGTATGAAAAAAAAGTTTGATCTAAACACAATTTTTAATAACAAAATGAAGTGTTTTTTGTACCAAAAAATGCATATTACAACATTTACTGTAGTCGAACTTTACACTGTCAGACATTTCAAAATTAATCTTAAGATGATTGTTCACATCATGGTTGATCGTTATACGTCAAAGAATTAGTACTTTGTGTGCAGCCTTCATTCGAACGGATAACCGCCTCTTAACATCTTCTGATTCCTGTCATAAATCGACTAATTTGATGCTAAGGTAGCAGCAACAATTTCTAATGAAGGGCATTGTTTATTTAATGACGTGTTTGAACTGGGGTGTCCTTTCGACCAATAGTGTCCCATATATGCTCAATATGTTCAAATCCGGGCTACGATCGGGTCATGGAAAATGAACCGAATTACATTGGAACAATGGATCTCCCTCCACGATGCTAGTTTCCAACTTTGGCGCGCTCTGCACTACATTGGATACGTGCAGCTGTGTGTCTTGTCGTAAGAAAAGGTCCCCGAAATGGCATTATCGAACGATAACCAGTATCGATGAGTCGATCTGGAACAGTTCTTGCTTAAAGGCTTATGTAAGGCCACCACTCTCGTTTTAGGATTGTATTGTATGCTATAGGTTTCCTTCTAACCCACCTTCATTTTGCTTGATTTTCCCTAGCAGACGGTAATGGGGGTCTTTTTGATCTCGGAAGGTCTTGTACATCGTTTGTTGCCTGATTTGCATTCTCAAAACGACTTACAATGTCTTATCGGGCCTTTAATAGTTGACTATGCGGTAAGGGCTTTGCTCATTGTTGAAGGCCGTACGGTGACCTATAGTTGTTAATGTCTGTGTCATTTTGGTCTTTTGTGGATAGCTGTCTCATTGGCATTCATACCATATCTTATTTTTTATATGACCAACAATACTTGCAGTTGTCACAGTGACATGCCTGCTTTCTCATGCTGATGCTATGCCATCTTGCTGTAGTTAATAGTTGTTGATAACCAATTTCCAGGTGTCAATCACATAACTTCATAAACTTGGTTATTTATAGTGTTTAAAACAATGAGGATAAAAACATCTGTTTTGTTGTATACGGGTACAGATACGAACTTATCGAGTCAATATTTATTGATTTAACCCAGGTGATATTTAAAGAATGTTTAACTAGTTCTACTTCAACAAGTTTTTTTTAATTTCAATTTCAATGTGGTGTTGCAATGCTTTTCATCATGTGTATATAACATTAAAATGACTACATAACATCACAGGACTACACTACAAATAAATAGGAAAACATATTATACCAAGAAACACATGAATAATAGCTGACAAAAGGCACCAGGTTTAAAATTTAATACGCCAGAAGTGCGTTTCGTCCACACAAGACTAACTAGTGACGCCCAGATACAAAAAGTTTAAAAGCCAAAAATGAGATAAATTGGGATTGATTTAAGATTATATTCGTACCAAATACTGTTATTACATTTAATAACAATGAAAATTGCAATACTTATCAATATCATACTGAGGTAAACAATTTTAAAACTATATTACATTGCTGTATATAGCTATGTTCGATTTATTCTGAATCAAACTGCAAACGTAATACATTATACAAATTACGTTGAACCAAATCAAATCTAATAAATGATGGCGGTGATTAATTTTCGTTACCATAACACATGAATGTTACAGAAAAGACGTCAAGACATTTCACGAAATCCGATGAGATGAGAATTACAAATATATAACATCAAAACTAAACACATGAAATTGGGATAGAAAAGTACCGTAACATATCTTATATCAATGCGAATTCACACTCAGCAAAGCAGACACAATAGGTAAAAAGTCACGTTCGGTAATTAAAATATTAGACGACGTAATGACAAACCACAATCTAACACGTGGTGAAAATGTCCTTAGCTAGTTTGGACAAAGACACATCGTAATGATCAACGAATTTGTGATGGCAGGAGTCAGGTCCTTGAAAAAGTCGTCAAAATGATATTTACTGATAATAATGAAACTTTATATCAAATATCATTAATCTATCACGAGTACTTTTTGTATAACTTTTCCAGAAAACTGTTCAATTGTTGTCGCTATTGATGTTACCAACGCTGGAAAAAAATACCTATGTCTCGCCATCCTCATATTTGACAATAAATATTGTTGCGTACTGTATTGTATTGTACTTGCTATTTGTGTGGTATCCACTTAGCTTAAATACTTATGGAATGACTGTAATATTTTTTCTGTCTTCAATAAAATAGCATCACAAATGTGGTGCACATTGAATAAGATGCGTTATTTAAAAGTACGCACCACATTTTTAATGCTATTTTGAATAGACAAATAGAATGTTACTGTCATTCTTTCTAATCGATTTCTAGATTCCAATTTTAAAGAAGAAAACGTGAAGACCGTGACGGTCACTTGACATAAAATGCTAATGGGCTGAAAGGCAAAAAAACGTTCAGCAAGAAGATGTGTAACATCTGATCACAAATTAAATTATTAGTAAATAAAATATGTTTTAATAAAAAAAAAAAAAACTTCGAAGTGAACACAATCAGAACTACATTGATATCGCGTTTACCTAAACTTTAGACCGGCCAATATAACATATTAAACTTTAGTCATTTGCAGTTTGTAATAAGTAATTATCATGATTGCGGTTCCGCGTTACACATTTCATCCTCATAATAAAGTTCAGTGTGGACAGCAATACTGCTAATGATCCTACTCCTTTGTATTTAACGCTGGAGTCAAAATGATAATGATATGCGTCTTAACACATTATCATTTGGATTTGTAATAAAGAAATGATCTCTACTTAATCTTGTAAACAGCGTGTAATTATATGAACATATATTATAAACCTGGCTGCGTGACAATAAAGATAACCCGATATTATCTTACAAATGATTCACTATGGGTAATAGAAATACATAAGGTCTATTCAATCTTATATTTTAAAATACTTTATCGTCATGGGTTATTTGTCATTCATAAGTAATCAGGTATCCATCATGTCAAATAGATTATGGTACAGGGAAGTTGTCTGTTTTAGATTAATGGTTTTATGACGAATATTAAAAGTTACCACCTTGTTGATGTCTTTTAAATTTTCAGATGAGTGTTTTATCTAATAATGTATGCATTGGGCTATGTATATCAGTTTATTACAAATGTATACGGAAGTCGATCCTAAAGAATCCACATTGTACTTTAAAATAAGAAAAGCTGACCCTATTCAGATCTTATTATCTTTCTGGATTTGAAATAGCTGGGACACAGTTCCCATAACATTGTTGTCTTTGGAAGTGTATAAAAACATTGCAGACATATATTTTATAGGACCTACAGAGGAAATTTTATCTTACAGAAATTCTTCAAAACTGCTCTTCAATGGAAGTGAGCGAATCGTACTGAAGATAATGTACATGTTTTATGCACCCACAGAACGCACGTGGACTCAATCGCAGTTGTATGTACGATGTACTGAAAAATATATTAAATGACTGAATAATAGTCAACGATACATCTAACTGGGCGATGGATCATATAATTACGATACAGTACACTACATCATATAATATATCACACGTCTAAAAGGATACAACATCACACAAAATAATAATAAGACGAGCAAATTTTAGATATTTCAGATAACAGATATCCGTCACCAGAATAATCACGATTCATAGTACATCGTGATCATACTGATGAAGGATAATTATCTGTTATCCGAGGTATCTAACATTTGTTCGTTTTCTTGTTATTCTTTGGTGATTTTGTACCCTTTTAGACTTGTTATCCAATTTACTGGTAGTATTATATATGTATAACAAGTCCTCCAAGCAATTTATGCGTAGCAATAAGACTTTGTGTATAAGTGGAAAAAACACGGCTACATGTATGTACACATTATAAGAACAACAATATATTTATTATTCATACTTTCATCTTTTTACAGGGTACACAGATACTGCATTGTTCTAGCAAAGTGTTACATAACAAATAAAATTATTGCGCTTTTAGTTGACGATTGAAATAGTACTTGGAATATAGTTTAAAAATTGAATATATTTTCTATGTTGTGTTTTGTGTACTGTTGTTTGACATTTTTCTTTCTGCCATGGCGTTGTCAGCTTGTATTCGACTTATAAGTTTGAAGGCCCCGTTTGTATCTTTCTCCTCTCTTTTAGTTAGCTTTGTGTTGTTTTTTATTTTGGTTAGTGCACTAAAAGAATTCAATTGTTCAAAAGCAAATATTTGTATCGATGAAAGAATTTAGAAAAAAAATCAATATGTTTGTCTATCAAAAATACAGACTGAAACATTTCTCAGTTTAAATCAACTACAATCATTGAAAATAAAAAAAAAATCACTACATACATGGGCATCTATAGAAGAGGGGTGCAGGATACCAGAGGGACAGCCAAACTCATAGATCGACAATAAAATGACAACGCCATGGCTAAAAAGAAAAAGACATACAGACAAATAAAAGTACACAAAACACAACAAAAAAAACTAAAGACTTAGCAACACGTACCCCACCAAAAACTGGGAGTGATCTTAGGTGCTCCGGTAGGGTAAGGAGATCCTGTTCTACATGTGGCACCAGTCGTGTTGTTCATATTATTACAAAATCGGTAAATAGTATAATTCGATGAGACACATTCGTGAAAAAGGAAGGGGATTGTAGTTACGAAAAAGGAACATATCCGATAACCTCTGTGAAACAGTTATTCCATAACGGTCAACCAACTCGTGATGGCGTCCATAAAATTTACGAAGGGATGATTTCAACTTCACCATTTGGAACTCATGGTTTGATAGCTTCCTTGTGAGCAACAACTCTCTATCATGGAAATCATGATAGGAAATACAAGCCCGAGACTATCATATCAGTTGGGAGATATATACTCCGTATTCAGGAGCTGCTGGAATGTTGCTACATAGAAATGAAAAGTTATCAATTGGGAAGCTGAAATCATCTCTTTCGTCGTAAAGCTTTGTAAAGATTATGACTTGGGACATAATCACACCATTCCATAGTTTAAATGCAACATAATCTTCCAAAACAAGGAGAATTTACAATATGGAACAACAAATCGTGTATTTGGTACAAATGCATGCTCTTGCAAGCACATGCTATATGTCGAATATAATTTTAGCATAGAAACCAGGATTAAAATTGTGTACGCCAAATGAGCATTTCGATTGCGTGCGTCTGCTTTACACATATATTGCAATGATTTAAATTATGAAGTAAGTCTTAGAGAAAAAGGTTATTCAAAAAGCATATCGTACAAATAACATTATCAATGGTCTGTGGACTTGTGATAAATTCAGATTAACTCTGTCAGACAAATATGTGCACCTTGCTCTGATTCCATACTCAAAATGTACTGGAGGCACTGCTTATAGTATCTGATAAACGAAGCCTTGTTTACTGATCCAGGATTTAAGCTACCGGACACCTTGCAGCCGTTGCATACACCAAAACTAGTTTACCTTTGCTTGTAGTATATAAGATACATATTTACCAAGAAAACCTTAACTTGATTAATAATTCATGAAATTAGTTCGACGTCAGCAGAACCCTGTCCATTAGATATGCACACAAATATATGCTCTGCAAGGATACCAACTACTAACTAAAAACTAGGTTACCTTAATATCATAAGTGAGACATTATGTAAGCAGACGGTAATACATGGAAATAAGGCCAATGACAATGATCCTATGAAAGACGGAACGTCATAATAAAACGCATATGTAAACAAGATATGAAGCTTTCCGGTACTTCATTGCCTTATGTAAAATGCCGCCACCGTCAGATTAAAATATGTATGTCCCACATTCCGAAACTTGAGCAGCAAGTATCTACAATGTATAACGAATCTGAAAGCTCTATAGTTACAAATTGCCATTAATATTCACATTTGACAAAATAAATATCAAATGTATCTAAAATGTAGACAAATTGCTGTTGTTTTTTATTTGGTCGGGTTGTTGTCTCTTTGACACATTCCCCATTTCCATTCTCAATTTTATATGTAAATATAGGAGTGACCAGTTGTAAAAATTTGACACACTGTTTTCATGTAATTTTTGCTTTGTTAATCGATACAAACTTAGGTAAAACGTGATCTTTGTGAACGATGACATCCAAAGATATAAAATACGTTACAAATCGAAATAATAGGTATCAGAGTGGAAAAAAACCCAACGCAAATCAGCATAAAAATTCACTGAACCGTAATATGTGAGGCAAATCTAAAAGGAAGGAACATTTGCCGTTCATATCAGCCAAGATGACACAATACAGAATTGTAATGAGAACAAAACGGTATACTGAACACAACTTGCCGTTCATATCAACCAAGATGACACAATACAGAATTGTAATGAGAACAAAACGGTATACTGAACACAACTTGCCGTTCATATCAACCAAGATGACACAATACAGAATTGTAATGAGGACAAAACGGTATACTGAACACACCTTGAATCACCTGTTATTACAAATTGTGTGTTAAGGACAAACATTCCTTTGTTACTTCTTCCGTCATTTCAAGGACACACAATTTGAGTACAACTTACTACTCTACTATAATATAATTTGAAAAATGAGGTGTATTTATTATCAAATAAACTCGATGACAACATTGCAATCTGTTAAATACGTCTATGTTGGGACAAAGTTTTCCTGGCAGTTAAGCAGCAACTATGATATTACCGAAATAAGTGAAATTGTATGATAAATTATATGGCCTTAGTTGAAATATATTGTGTAAAAGCAAGTGAAGAACTGTGCTTTAATGCAAATATTTCAATGCGCAATTCTGTATATAATACTCTATTGTATTTTACGTTTACTTATGTTTTTTGTACATTAAGTATGTTTTAATCCTTGAGACAGCGATACCTTAGGGTAATCACAAGTCCAAGTATACAAATTTAATGTCATATTTCTTCAGATTACTTGCAATATTTTTTATATATGACCCTTAGGGATTGACAGTCAATACAGACGCTCATATGACTCTTTGGGATTGACAGTCACTACAGACGCTCACATGACCCTTTGGGATTGACAGTCAATACAGACGCTCATATGACCTTTTGGGATTGACAGTCAATAAAGACGTTCATATGACCCTTTCGGATTGACAGTCAATACAGACGCTCATATGACCCTTTGGGATTGGCAGTCAATACAGACGCACATATGACCCTTTGGGATTGACATTCAATACAGAAGCTCATATGACCCTATTTCAATACAGACGCTCATATGACCCTTTTAGATTGACTGTCAATACAGACGCTCATATGACCCTTTAGGATTGACAGTCAATACAGACGCTCATATGAACCTCTGGGATTGACAGTCAATACAGACGCTCATATGACCTTTTGGGATTGACAGTCAATACAGACGCTCATATGACCCTTTGGGATTGACAGTCAATACGGACGCTCAAATGACCCTTTGGGACTGACAGTCAATACAGACGCTCATATGACCCTTTGGGATTGACAGTCAATACACACGCTCATATGACCCTTTGGGATTGAAAGTCAATACAGACGCTCATATGACCCTTTGGGATTGACAGTCAATACAGACGCTCAAATGACCTTTTGGGATTGACAGTCAATACCGACGCTCATATGACCCTTTGAGATTGACAGTCAATACAGACGCTCATATGACCCTTTGAGATTGACAGTCAATACAGACGCTCATATGACCCTTTGCGATTGACAGTCAATACAGACGCTCATATGACCCTTTGGGATTGACAGTCAATACAGACCCTCATATGACCCTTTGGGATTGACAGTCAATACAGACGCTCATATGACCCTTTGGGATTGACAGTCAATACAGACGCTCATATGACCCTTTGAGATTGACAGTCAATACAGACGCTCATATGACCGTTTGGGTTTGACAGTCAATACAGACCCTCATATGACCTTTTGGGATTGACAGTCAATACAGACGCTCATATGACCCTTTGGGATTGACATCCAATACAGACGCTCATATGACCCTTTGGGTTTGACAGTCGATACAGGCCCTCATATGACCTTTTGGGATTGACAGTCAATACAGACGCTCATATGACCCTTTGAGATTGACAGTCAATACAGACGCTCATATGACCCTTTGGGATTGACAGTCAATACAGACCCTCATATGACCCTTTAGGATTGACAGTCAATACAGACACTCATATGACCCTTTGGGATTGACAGTCAATACAGACGCTCATATGACCTTTTGGGATTGATAGTCAATACAGACGCTCATATGACCCTTTGAGATTGACAGTCAATACAGACGTTCATATGACCCTTTGGGTTTGACAGTCAATACAAACCCTCATATGACCTTTTGGGATTGACAGTCAATACAGACGCTCATATGACCCTTTGGGTTTGACAGTCAATACAAACCCTCATATGACCTTTTGGGATTGACAGTCAATACAGACACTCATATGACCCTTTGGGATTGACAGTCAATACAGACGCTCATATGACCTTTTGGGGTTGATAGTAAATACAGACGCTCATATGACCCTTTGAGATTGACAGTCAATACAGACGCTCATATAACCCTTTGGGTTTGACAGTCAATACAGACCCTCATATGACCTTTTGGGATTGACAGTCAATACAGACGCACATATGACCCTTTGAGATTGACAGTCAATACAGACTCTCATATGACCCTTTGGGATTGACAGTCAATACAGACGCTCATATGACCCTTTGAGATTGACAGTCAATACAGACGCTCATATGACCCTTTGGGATTGACAGTCAATACAGATGCTCATATGACCCTTTGAGATTGACAGTCAATACAGACGCTCATATGATCCTTTGGGATTGACAGTCAATACAGACGCTCATATGACCTTTTGGGATTGACAGTCAATACAGACGCTCATATGAACCTTTGAGATTGACAGTCAATACAGACGCTCATATGACCCTTTGAGATTGACAGTCAATACAGACGCTCATATGACCCTTTGAGATTGACAGTCAATACAGACGCTCATATGACCCCTTGGGTTTGAAAGTCAATACAGACCCTCATAAGACCCTTTGAGATTGACAGTCAATACACACGCTCATATGACCCTTTGAGATTGACAGTCAATACAGCCGCTCATATGACCCCTTGGGTTTGACAGTCAATACAGACCCTCATATAACCCTTGGGTTTGACAGTCAATACAGACCCTCATATGACCTTTTGCGATTGACAGTCAATACAGACGCTCATATGACCCTTTGGGATTGACAGTCAATACAGACGCTCATATGACCCTGTGCGATTGACAGTCAATACAGACCTTCATATAACCCTTGGGTTTGACAGTCAATACAGACCCTCATATGACCTTTTGCGATTGACAGTCAATACAGACGCTCATATGACCCTTTGGGATTGACAGTCAATACAGACACTCATATGACCCTTTGGGATTGATAGTCAATACAGACGCTCATATAACCCTTGGGTTTGACAGTCAATACAGACGCTCATATGACCCTTTGAGATTGACAGTCAATACAGACGCTCATATGACCCTTTGGGATTGACAGTCAATACAGACGCTCATATAACCTTTGGATTTGACAGTCAATACAGACGCTCATATGACCCTTTGCGATTGACAGTCAATACAGACCCTCATATGACCCTTTGGGATTGACAGTCAATACAGACGCTCATATGACCCTTTGAGATTGACAGTCAATACAGACGCTCATATGACCCTTTGGGTTTGACAGTCAATACAGACCCTCATATGACCTTTTGGGATTGACAGTCAATACAGACGCTCATATGACCCTTTGAGATTGACAGTCAATACACACGCTCATATGACCCTTTGAGATTGACAGTCAATACAGACGCTCATATGACCATATTCAAATACAGACGCCCATATGACCCTATTCCAAGTATGATATCGACTTCAATGTATGTTATTCATTTAATCTTTTAATCCATTTAAAGGTACTCATTTTCCATAAATGAATCTTCAAAGAGACATAATCTACAATTTCAGATTGAAATAAATGAAAAAAAAGGATGTTAGAAAAGGAGGGAAACAGAAAGGACCAAAACTGTTTTCTTTTTTTACTGATAATGGCAATGCCTAGGTCTTACATAAAATGAAATAAAGTACAAAAAGTCAAAAGTCTAAGGATGCTACCATTTGATTTCATGGGGGAGGGGCTAGGATTAAGAATGGTTTCTTGCAATTTTTTTAGTTTTAATCATTGGGGAGGATTGGACCGGGATTGAGTGTTTTTAAGCTCAGGATTTTGGGATCCGGGATTACTTTTTTCGAATTTCGAAATTTGATGTCGGGATTTAAATTTATTGAAACTCGGGATTTCGGGATCAGGACCCTGGTATTTAAACACAAGGTTTATGACCATAAAAGGAAGTTTGCGATTGATTTTGGAAGTTTTGGTCCCAACAGTTTGGGAATTAGGGGCCAAAAAGGGCCCAAATAAGCATTTTCTTGGTTTGCGCACTATAATTTTAGTTTAAGTAAATAGAAATCTATGAAATTTTGACACAAGGTTTATGAACACAAAAGGAAGGTTGGGATTGATTTTGGGAGTTGAGGTCCAAACAGTTTAGGAATTAGTGCCCCAAATAAGCATTTGTCTTGGTTTTCGCACCATAACTTAAGTATAAGTAAATAGAAATCTATGAAATTTAAACACAAGGTTTATGACCATAAAAGGAAGGTTGTGATTGATTTTTTGGAGTTATGGTCCCAACAGTTTAGGAATAAGGGGCTCAAAGGGTCCAAAATTAAACTTTGTTTGAATTCATCAAAAGTTGATTAATTGGGGTTCTTTGGTATGCCGAATCTAACTGTTTACGTAGATTCCTAATTTTTGGTCCCATTTTCAAATTGGTCTACATTATGGTCCAAAGGGTCCAAAATTAAGCTTTGCTTGATTTCAACAAAAATTGAATTATTGGGGTTTTTTGATATGTTGTATCTGAACATGTACTTATATCTTTTATTATGGGCCCAGTTTTCAAGTTGGTCCAAATCGTGGTCCAAAATTAAACTTTGTTTGATTTCAACAAAAATTGAATCCTCGGGGTTCTTTGATATGCTGAATCTAAACATGTCCTTATAATTTTTATTATGTGCCCAGTTTTCAAGTTGGTCCAAATTGCGGTCCAAAATTAAACTTTGTTTGATTTCAACAAAAAATGTATCTATGGGGTTCTTTGATATATGCTTAATCTAACCATGTATTTAGATTTTTGATGTTTGGTCCCGGTTATAAGATAGATAAAATTGAGAATGGAAATGGGGAATGTGTCAAAGAGACAACAACCCGACCAAATAAAAAACAACAGCAGAGGGTCACCAACAGGTCTTCAATGTAGTGAGAAATTCCCGCACCCAGAGGCGTCCTTCAGCTGGCCCCTAAACAAATATATACTAGTCCAGTGATAATGAACGCCATACTAATTTCCAAATTGTACACAAGAAACTAAAATTAAAATAATACAAGACTAACAAAGGCCAGAGGCTCCTGACTTGAGACAGGCGCAAAAATGCGGCGGGGTTAAACATGTTTGTGAGATCTCAACCCTCCCTTATACCTCTAACCAATGTAGAAAAGTAAACGCATAACAATACGCACATTAAAATTCAGTTCAAGAGAAGTCCGAGTCTGATGTCAGAAGATGTAACCAAAGAAAATAAACAAAATGACAATAATACATAAATAACAACAGACTACTAGCAGTTAACTGACATGCCAGCTCCAGACTTCAATTAAACTGACTGAAAGATTATGATTTCATCATATAAACATCAGGCACAATCCTTCCCGTTAGGGGTTTAGTATCATACCATCATAACATATATGAGAAGAACATAACCCGTGTCATGCCAACAACTGTTTTTAGAATAAATGTGTTTAGTTCCGATGCAAAGACCTTATCAGTGACTCAATATTAACGCCAAAATATGCAATCTTTAATGACTTGACAACAGTATCGTAATTATATCCCTTCTTAATAAGTCTATTCAAAGGTTTTGTAAGTTTCTGAGGTGAATACTGACACCTTTGTGCTTTATAAAGAATATTTCCATAAAAAAATGGATGTGAAATACCTGAACGTATTAGAAGTCTGCATGTTGAGCTATATTTACGAATGATGTCTTTATACCGATGATAAAATTTAGTAAATATTTTGACTAGTTTGTGATATCGAAAACCCTGGTGTAATAATCCACATTGAGGCCTAAAGGGTCCAAAATTGAACTTTATTTGATTTCATCAAAATTTGAATTCTTAGGGTTCTTTGATATGCTGAATCTAACCATGTATTTAGATTTTGGATATTGGACCATAATAGGCAATGTCCAATTTAAAATTTAAAGTTTTTAAGTTTAAGTTCTTAGACATTCATTATGTGTCAGAAACCTGTGTTGTGTCAACTATTTAATCACAATCCAAATTCAGAGCTGTATGAAGCTTGAATGTTGTGTCCATACTTGCCCCCATGTTCAGGGTTCGAACTCTGCGGTCGTATAAAGCTGCGCCCTGCGGAGCAGCTGGTTTGTCTCTGGAACTGAAAGTCTGTCCTTCCGTCCATCCCATTATTAGTATATAGTTATTTGGCATAACTCCTACTACTGTTTGATTCCTAGGAAGTTTTCACTTTGTGTCTGTTGAGTAGTTTAGTACGTATACTCTGCTTCAATAGCAACTATTCCCTTTTCAAACAATTTTATGGGACTACATGTCCATTATGCATTCCGTGTGCATGGAATGGGTTGACATGTCATAAAATGTGTCTATATTGTTGTATGGTCGATTAAAAGTTGTGTTATATGATTTTTTTAAATAAATATGAATTCATAACTATATAAAAGTCATGACGCGTACAAGTGTTTCTTACCAAAAAACACAATTATTGTCCTCGAGGTCAAAATTTAAGGTCACATGAAGGTCAAAATTTTAAGAGGGCACACCACCTCATGTTGATACATCCACATGCCAAAGATGTAAGGCCTAGTTCAAAAGGCGAATAAGTTATGGCCTACATGGTTGTGTTTTTCACGAAAAAAACCAACATTAAGTTGACCTTGAGGTCACATTTGAAGGTCACACAAAGGTCGACATGGTGCAAGACACTTAACCCCATGATGATACATCCACATGCCAAATATCGGTCTACATAGTTTATATGTATTACCTAACAAATTGTTGCAGTATTTGTTTATCTATATGAATAAACTATATCACTGCTTATATAACAATGGTGTGTCGTTTAAATAGTAAATAACATGTCAGTTATCAATTTTGCTTCAATGCATGATGCAGCAATTATTTTTGTAATTTTGACAAATGTGTATAGGTATTTTTAATATACAAAAGAAGATGTGGTGTGATTGCCAATGAGACAACTCTCCACAAGAGACCAAATGACACAGAGATTAACAAATATAGGTCACCTTAGGGCTTATAACAATGAGCAAAGCCTATACCGCATAGTCAGCTATAAAAGGCCTCGACATGACAATGCAAAACAATACAAACGAGAAAACTAACGGCCTTATTTATGTACAAAAACTGAACGGAAAACAAATATGTAACACATAAACAAACGACAACGATTGAATTACAGGCTCCTGACTTGGGACAGGCACATACATACAGAATGTGGCGGGGTTAAACATGTAAGTAGGATCCCAACCCTCCCCTAACCTGGGAAGTTGCATCATCATCAATTAATATGTAATTAGGCTATCCAATTTGGATACAGACTATATTATAGCGAATTCAAGTGTTAAGAATTTTTCGTCAAATAACACACCGATGTCTGTAGTGCTTGATTGAATAAATCACTGTAGCTGTCTTTACCGGAAAGAAATATTTAAAATATAATGTACATTTATCTGTCTGTGAATTTCGAAAGATGTATAGAACAATGTATTCCATTTGACCAACCACATTTAAAGGGGATGTTCTTGTCTTATATGTTTTAGAAAATGAGCCTCGTCAGCCGAGTGAATTTTAAAAGTAGTTCAACTTCTAGCATGTCAACATTGTGGTTGTAAGTTCAAACCCCACATTTTGCAGGTTCGCTTGACCCAATCTTGATTAACAAGGATTGTCAATTTTCCTGATAATGGTCGCTGGTTCTCTTTTGGACAGTATGGCTTCCTCAAACAAAAAACATTAACCGCCCTGAAGAAGTCCATTATATGTAAAGTGGCGTACAACACTAGTCATTCATCAATCGGTTTTATGCGTAGTTAAGTTGTAACAACGGCTATTGCTTTTTTCATTAAACTACATACAGATGACTTGGAACAGGCACATTTCGAATGATTAGATATAAACGTTTACTTTGTAATTATTGGTCAGTTAAATAAAAAGGGAACTTGTAATTTCCTGAAGCAAAAAACACAAAAAATTGGTTTTGGAATGTAAAAATATAAGTCACTTTGTAATTAATTTATTATTTTTGAAAAAGGGAGTGCTATTTGTTTATATTTTTTTTAACAGTGCGTTTTGGTTTTTTTCTCACTTTCGCCTGGTAATACAAAACAAATCGAAAAAACAGGATAGCATATTCAACAACTTATTCTAGTTTGATTAAAAAAGGCCCAAAAAAAGCGGCAATGAAATTAAATAGGTTGAGCGCTCATAAACAGGTTCCATATTTGTAGTAAGTGCCTGTAGTTCAGCGGTGTTCAGTGGTTTATTTCTGTTTAATTTGTGTTTCGTTCATTTTCTAGTAATTAACTAGTTGAATTGTTTCATATGTTTCATGTCAAGGTCTTCTGTAGTTTGGGTTTTTCTTGTGGTTAAAGGACATACAGGTGCCTAAAATTGCTGACATCTTTTTTTTTAACTGCTGGGTAATAATACAACATCTTCCTAATTTCAACAGGGAAACTTCAATAACATGTTTGGCTATACAACTTAATCCTTTGTAATAAATATGATACTTTCTTATGCTTCAGACACTTTAGGATCACAAGAGTTTTTGATTACATTTGTCGTTACTGTAGTGCTACAGTCACCACAATGATCTCTTTGTAGTGGTGCCGTATCATGTGATATGTTTGTCTGCACTAAAATTTATTCGGACTACTGAAAGTTTACTGAAATATTTTACACTCATCTACATATTGCTGACTTTTAAAATGTACATCAATTAAGTGCATAAGAACCCGACCCCTACTCTACTAATATTTACTACTGAAAGTTTAGAGATTTGTTTTTCACTTATCTACATATTGACTTTTTAAATGTATATCAGTTCTTTGCGTAGGACCAGGAGGTGTATTCACATGTTCTATCCAAAAGAAGTCTTTATATTCAACAATTTCAACATATTATGCAATGTCACGGATGAATGTGTAATGGAAAGTATTAAGACGTTCCAATGCATTCAAACGAGAAAAAAAAATCGTTAAAAAAACCCTTTTTCTATCTTTTAAACATGGTAAGCCATGATCAAACCCGACATTCGTGCAAATAGAAAATGGAAATATGATTAATGTGCTAAAATAATATCATTGATGGTGTCTTTAATTAGACGAGATATGAAGTCAGGGGCGTAGCTAAAAAGAAACGATGTGGAAGCAACTACCGCGGCCGAGCGGAGCGAGGCGAAAAAATTTTGGGACCCTATTATGCAGCAAATTCTTTTTTTTTCGGTTTTCGGTCATAGGACGGTTAAAAGGGGAGCTATATGTAGATAAAAATTTATGAATGTAAAACTATTAATAAATCTTCTGAATATAGTAATACATAAACAACACATATTTGTGATACAGAATTTACTCAAAATTGTCCAAAATCTGCTCTTCGGGTCTGGGCAGAAACAAACTTCTCTATTACTTTGTCAACATTCACACTGAAATTCCGATGAATATGCAGTAATGCTATGTAACTTTCGTTGTTCATTGTTGATCGTACATTTGTTTTCAATTACATACGTAGTACCGTGACTGATAGATCTCAGGGCCATCATGGCATGGTAGCACTCGCGAGATGTTATAAACCAGCGTACGTGTCCGGCATCGAGCGACCTCCAAATTGAATTCGTCAAAATTACATGCTAGGTTAGTTTCGTATGTTTCAGACAATATTGAGATTTTTTCGTTTGTGATATTTCCTACAACACGATGAAGCAGATACAGCACAAAGAAGCGATTTTCTGATAACTTGACGCGACCCCACCGTCTCCAGTTGCCTTATCATATGGTCTATGAACGCAAAAAATAATGAGACTTTCCACTACTGTTTTGGCGTGGTTGCAGGGTGATTGGCTCCGGTAGTCTGTCAACCACATCGCCTCGGCATATTTTCAACGATATCGAAGGGATCTGATAATTCTAATGCCGATTGGTACATCTCATTCCAAACTGATGAACTGTACACTGTAAAATGTGCTCCAAAACTACATATCTTAGACTGAGTATTACAAATTCAAAAGTAAAAATCTTGTAAAAGATACAAGTAACCTTCCGATTTTGTCATAATCTCAAAAAAAAAAAACCAATTATTTTGAAACCAAATGTCGTTATTTAATGATATTTCATCAATTAAAAAAAGTGACAACATAGTTGTTTCCTTTAACATTCAATTTATAAATTTTTATTTTGCCATTTCTTTTTTTGCATGCCGAATCTATGTGCACGCAACTTTGGAGCTACGATCTTTTTCTGAATGAACAGCTTCATCAACACATGTAACTAGGTTGTCAAACTAATATCTGGGATAGACGGAAAAGACACCAAAAGTCTCCGATTCCGATTGACCAACTCATCTCTCTCTCTTCTGCTTTTTTTTTTTTTTTGTGAAAACGACGTGGATGCACGTGCTGTCGTGCCTCCGGGTAGCTACGCCCCTGGAAGTACACGTATGTCATTTACCATGTTTGTGATAAGGCAGTATTTGCATGATGTTTTGAAACGAAAACCATGAAAGATTTTAATCAGGTTAATAAGGTTATTTAAGTTGTTCAAATTGGATTATCTCCCATTTACCATAGTTTACTCTTGGATTTTTTGTTTTTGATTTTGCAAAATACTGCGACCTTATCGATTAACCGTATGTAAAGTCGTCCTCTTTTGAAATGTTAATGAAAAAAAACTAATGCCTTCCTATTCATACATGTATATACACAAATGATTAATCAAATACAGACATGTTGTCTTTAGGCGACGGTAAGGTGACTGTAAATGTTTTGTTCGAAGTATCAATGTGAATACGGTAACCTGAGTCTGATTTCATGAAATATTGAGCAATGGTTTACTACCTATTCAAAATAATAATACGTATCTTAGCTGTATTTAGCAAAACTTTTAGGAATTTTGGTCCTCAATGCTCTTCACTTTCGTACTTCATTTTGCATTTTTAACTTTTTGGGATTCAATCATCACTAAAGAGTCTTTTGTACACGAAACGCGCGTCATGTGTATATACTAAATTTAGTCCTGGTAACTATCATGAGTTTATTTATGCCATAAATAGCGTTTTTGGATCGTTAATCTCTTTCCAAAGAGAGAAAGTTTCCAAAACTAGTGAAATACGAATGGCATATAATGATATAAGAGCTGATTGTCAGCTTGCATTTATAAGTAACTTGCCCAGCATTTTATATTTGAAATAAAATTGCATTGTTTAGTCAGCAGATCCTTTGTTGACATACAATATCATAGATATATATTTTTTATGTAAATTAAGTGTATATAGAATATCAAAAAATTTAACACACTATCATTTTTCACCAGAAGGTATAGATTTTTTAGTCATTTTTGGGTTGTGGCATGTAATTCCATATTTGATTCAAACTTCAACCGTTTTTATTCGAGAAATTCGGAAATTTGCAGATGACAAAATGTACAAATGGCGTCCACAAATATGTCTGTAATGCATTTCTGTATTAGTTAATCAGTGTCATGTTTACATCCTAATTTTACAATCGCTTGTCTTTTATTGAGATTGGTACCAATGATTGACCTTGAATGTTTAAGACAATTTTTAACACGTCGTTACCGTGTACATCTCATATAAAAGAGGGGGATTCTTAGCCGTTCTTTCGAGGATCGTCACCTGATAGAGGATGTGACACGCTACACCACTGTGTCGATGCCTCTACCGGTAGCCGTTTAATTTGTGATATATCTTTCTCAATGAAGTGAGACTAAGTCGTTCATAGTTCCAACCCAATAAAGAGGTAATAGGGCTTCATTAAAGGTAACAAATATGATAGTGATTAGTACACTCAATAAGAAAACATTCATATTCACCTAAACATTGTAAAATATGAAAAGCTTCAATTGATGACCTAAACAGTAATGTTTCACAATGATCAATTCAAGGTACAAACAGTTTCAAACAATTACAAAGCACACTCCGCTATTCCAATGTTAATTTTTTTTGTATTGTGGTTTGCATTCAACAAGCTACCAATGTAAATCGTCAAGCATCGGCGTTATGTAATCTTGTGATCTTGTCCTCTGCTGTTCCTTTTGTTATCTGTTAATCGTAGTCTTATTGATTAAGTTCAGCAGATTATTCCCATAATCAAGTCTGTATGTTACTATACTGTTTGCTAGTGTCGTGCAAGCGGTTTTTGTCATAAAACTTCGAATGCGTCCAATATTACTGGTGTGAAAATGACAAGATATTACTATGGCTGTAACTTACTGTACCATCGTAAGATGTTGATCAAAATAATAGAGGGTCTCGGTGGGCGAGTCGTCTTAATAACAACTACTGTAGCTAATCAATATTGAAATTGTGATTTCGAACCCTGTTGGTGCGAGTGCATTTGACTCCAACGTTAATTTACTAGGATTGTCAGTTTTCCTATCGTAGGTAGGTAATTTTCTCTGAACACTCCGGCTTCGTCCAGCAACAAGAACTTGCAGCCGCGAAATAGCATAAATGCACTGCTTAAACGTGGCGTTAAAACAACAAAATTCAATCAATCTATCAAAATACATTTGAAGATTTTCACTCGGGAAACACTACTTACCACAGGATTGCCGTCTTTCAGTTTAAGAATTGGTACAATTGCCTTCAGATGTTTAGTTGTGAATTTTCCCTTAATTTAGTTTTAACATATTTTTTAACATCCATGAACTAATGTCGGTAAGACAGTTCGAGTTTTGAAAAGTAATTCCACCAGTTGTCGTGCAGCTTGATAACAAAGTACATAATTCGTTGAGTAGGATATCTAGCTAGGAAATCTCCATGTTTTCATTTTTTTTTCATAGTAAACACTAAGTAAACAAGATAGCTAACAATTATCATAACGCGATGGAATAAAATTTTGGACACGAACACATATTATCATACATGCTCTCACATACAATCATAAAATCAATATCATTGCTATCATTTAAATTATGGGATGTAAATTTAGTTCTGCCGATATAGCGTTTCTGTATTACTGTTTGTATGAAAGGGTGGGTCACATGTTTTTCATTATGATTGTCATTATCAATTGTTGATCATTTAGCATCAGTTATATCATTATCTGAGTGTATAATGGTATGTGCTTCTTCATTACTCTCAGGGCACCAAATTCATTCCTGTCCGAGTCATAACTGGGGGCATTATCATTTTGTAAACCTCCGCGTGGTTCCTGGTCATGCGGGTTTACATCATTGCTGTAGTATGAATTTTCAAATACATCAATTGTGACGCAGTCCTCATTGAATCCGGGATATATCTGCACCAAGTATCAGATCATCTTTTGGAAAGAATGTATTGAACCTGTATTAAAAGAATAGTGTAATGTAAACATCACAAAAATAGACGAGTAGCATATAACATCAAAATCAGACAACTTTTACTGATATGATTTAACACGATCTACAGAACGCATTTGCTACGGTTGATCACAAAGTATGATGTGATAAGCTTAATGTGATTAGAGTTAGCTCTGTAGAATAGTTTTATTCATATTTGACAAATAAAACCAGATTTTTTATATTAACAAAACAAACTCTGACGTGTGATGTAACTTGCAGTGTACCCCAAGGTAGTATATATTGGAGCACCTGATATCACCCCCAGTTTTTGGTGGGGTTTGTGTTGCTTAGTCTTCAGTTTTTTTTTTTTTTTTTTGTCTTGTGTACTATTACTTGTCTGTAAGTTATGGCGTTGCCAGTTTTTTTTTCTCCCGATCTACGAGTTTGATTTTCACTCTGCTATATTTCGCCCTTACTTGCAGCCGCTTTTATCTTGAATATATGTGAGTGATTCAGAAATTAACTCATCATACATACCCGGATTACATTTTGTTTTTACGCCAGACGCGCGTTTCGTCTACAAAAGACTTATCAGTGACACTCTAATCCTAAAAGGTTTACAAGTTTAGCGATACTGATTGAAAGGTGTTATTATATGCTGATGATACGGCTTTTCTTTTACATAATCAGATCCAAATAAAATTGAGAATGGAAATGGGGAATGTGTCAAAGAGACAACAACCCGCCCAAATAAAAAACAACAGCAGAGGGTCACCAACAGGTCTTCAATGTAGCGAGAAATTCCCGCACCCGGAGGCGTCCTTCAGCTGGCCCCTAAACAAATATATACTAGTCCATTGATAATGAACGCCATACTAATTTCCAAATTGTACACAAGAAACAAAAATTAAAATAATACAAGACTAACAAAGGCCAGAGGCTCCTGACTTGGGACAGGCGCAAAAATGCGGCGGGGTTAAACATGTTTGTGAGATCTCAACCCTCCCCCTATACCTCCAACCAATGCAGTAGAGTAAACGCATAACAATACGCACATTAAAATTCAGTTAAGAGAAATCCGAGTCTGATGTCAGAAGATGTAACCAAAGAAAATAAACAAAATGACAATAATACATAAATAACAACAGACTACTAGCAGTTAACTGACATGCCAGCTCCAGACTTCAACTAAACTGACTGAAAGATGAACATCAGGCACAATCCTTCCCGTTAGGGGTTTAGTATCATACCATTATAACATAACATATATGAGAAGAACATAACCCGTGTCATGCCAACAACTGTTTTTAGAATAAATGTGTTTAGTTCCGATGCAAAGACCTTATCAATGACTCAATATTAACGCCAAAATATGCAATCTGTAATGACTTGACAACAGTATCGTAATTATATCCCTTCTTAATAAGTCTATTCAAAGGTTTTGTAAGTTTCTGAGGTGAATACTGACACCTTTGTGCTTTATAAAGAATATTACCATAAAAAATTGGATGTGAAATACCTGAACGTATTAAAAGTCTGCATGTTGAGCTATATTTACGAATAATGTCTTTATACCGATGATAAAATTTAGTAAATGTTTTGACTAGTTTGTGATATCGAAAACCCTGGTGTAATAATTTTTCAGTAATACATAAATTTCTCTCGTTAAAATCTAAAACATTGTTACATACACGAGCGAATCGTACAAGTTGAGATATATAAACACCGTAAGATGGTGACAAGGGAACGTCACCATCTAAAAACGGATAATTAACGATAGGAAATGAAAAATCATCCCTTTTATCATAAATTTTAGTATTCAGCTTTCAGAAAAGGGCAGTGGTCATTGTTAGTATTACCTTTATTTAAAGTAAGTTCAACAGGATAAATTTTATTAATATACATACTGAAGTCGTCATTATTGAGAGCCAAAATATCATCCAAATATCTAAAAGTATTATTAAATTTGTTTATCAGATGTTGTTTCGATTGGTCTTTGCTTATTTTTGTCATAAATTGTAACTCATAACAATACAAAAACAGGTCCGCAATAAGTGGTGCACAGTTAGTCCCCATTGGAATTCCGATAATCTGACGATATACGGAATCCCCAAAGCGAACAAAAATGTTATCTAGTAAAAATTCAAGGGCATATATAGTATCAAAGCATGTCCAATTAACATAGTTTTTTTGTTTATTGCTACTAAAAAATGACCTAAAAGGTAATTTCTAGAATATTATCACTTATGTTGATATCATGTAAAGATTGGCTTGTTGATAATAGATTGTCTTATATTTAGGAAAAACTGAAAACATTTTATTTCGACCAAAGAAAAAAACTTCCCGTGCTTGCATTTCCTATCATGATTTTCTTGATAGAGGGTTACTGCTCACAAGGAAGCTATTAAACCAAGAGTTCAAAATGGTGAAGTTGAAATCATCCCTTCGTAAATTTTACGGACGCCATCACGAGTTGGTTGACCGTTATGGAATAGCCGTTTCACAAATGATATCGGATATGTTCCTTACGTCGTAACTACAATCCCCTTCCCTTTCATGAATGTGACCTACCGAATTAGACTATTTACCGGATTTGAAATCACATAAGCAACACGACGGGTGCCACATGTGGAGCAGGATCTGCTTACCCTTCCGGAGCACCTGAGATCACCCCTGGTTTTTGGTGGGGTTCGTGTTGTTTATTCTTTAGTTTTCTATATTGTGTCATGTGTACTATTGTTTTTCTGTTTGTCTTTTTCATTTTTAGCCATGGCGTTGTCAGTTTGTTTTAGATTTATGAGTTTGACTGTCCCTTTGGTATCTTTCGTCCCTCTTTCAGAATGTTAGTGTAAACGATTTTTATGTTCAATGTAATAATATTAAAATTGAGAGAAAATCAATTATGAAATATTCAGGTATCATTTTGGACATTTTATTTTTATTTTTTATATACCACAGTGACAGTCATAAATCGAAAATAAACTGACAACACCATAGCTAAAAATAAAAAAAAAACAGACAAACAACAGTACACATGACACAACATAGAAAACTAATTTATAAGCAACACGAACCTACCAAAAACTGGGGTGATATCCGGAAGGGTAAGAAGATCCTAGCAGCACCACATGTGGCACCCGTCGTGTTGCTAATGTCATTATAAATCCGATAGATAGTATAATTCGGTAGGTCATGTTCATGAAAGGGATCTAGAATCTAGAAAAAAGTTGTGTACTGCATTAATGAGACTGTCATCAAAGTGAGAGGGTTAACGCTAAAACAGGTTTAATACACCATTTTCTACATTTGAAAATGCCTGTACCAAGTCAGGAATACGACAATTCTTGTCCTTTTGTTTTTGATGTGTTTTTTATTTGATTTTGTCATGTAATTATTGACTTTCCGATAAGAATCTCCTCAAAGTTCAGTATTTTTGTGATTTTACTTTTTAATAAGAATGTCATTTTGATTATGCATGCGCTTATTATTATGAAGGCTTATCCAAGAAACTTACAGATAAGCGTCAGGTTATTCGAAATAGAATTATACGGTTAATACAATATCTTCCAAAAAAAAAAAGAATCACTGTAAATGAACTCGAAAAATTGGAATTATTGAATGTTTGTAACAGAGTGAAACAACTTCGTCTGAATAATGTTTTTAATTTGTTTTACAACAAATATCCAGAATATGAATACTATAACAAGTGCTTACAATTTTATGTTCTAAATGTCCAAGGTGTAGAATCTTCTTCTTTCTGTTTTAGTGGTATTGAAAACAGGAATTCTTTGTCAGATTATGAAAAAAAGTTTTATGTGAATTTAAAAATATGATTTAAATGTAAATTAAAAAAATATCTAATAAGTAAACTCAGGTCAATTTTAGATTCAGAATTTATAGTTTACTACATTATTTTCATACGAATTTTTAAGCTGTGATTCATTGATACTACATATTGCTGTAAAATTGATTGATACATTATTTATTTCATTATCAAGAATAAAAGGACCCCATTAGAAATAAGCTTGATTGCTTTTATTGGTCATCATCGGGTTACTGAGGCATAAGTGGTACCAACCATTGCTATATTTTTAGGTTGTATTATGTATTTGACGTATATATTGTCTTTACCTGAATAATAATAATTATTATTATTATTATCTACCAAAAGTGATTGTGTGGCTTCAAAGGTCTGACAAGCCAGTAAGTGACTCATTTAAAGCCCGTAACGTGCCTGATACAATCAGTCTATTGAGTAAATATGTCATATTCGTAAATTTGTATAAGGTATTCTCCCTTGAATACGGCATACACGTTTATTTTCTTATTTTCTCTGCTCAATTTGCATCAATTCCTAGTTATGTTTACGATTTTTTGTTTTTTTTACAACTCAAATAAAACGTCCGCTATTTGCATCGGCGGTACTGATAAAAACTTGTGCAATCATGACAGCAAAATGTGAAATAGTGGCGTTAAACAATAACAACAATCAATTCAAATAATCATTCAAGTCATTCAATATGTTGGTGAGCCAAACTTCAAGATTGTTTTTAGATATCGGGAAGTGTAATATTAACAAATTGCTGATTTCATTCACTCTTTAAGATTGCTATGAATAAATAATTTATACTATTAACATCATGTATATCAGACAAATGACAAGTATACAAAATCGAGTTAAAAAGTTGTTTGAAGCAAATAACTAAGAACCAACAGTCCATTCGTTTTTTATACGTTTTGTTATTTGTTATTAAATCTAGTTTATCAGTGTTAAATTTTTCGTTTAAATATACGTTTATTTTTTATCAAAACTACTAATATCCGACGATTTAACTGAAATTTAATTTAGATTAAATAACAAGTTTATACTGATCAATTTTTGTTCTGTAAATTTGAAATTTCATGCCAGTTTTGGTATACGTTTATTTTTTATCAAAACTACTAATATCAGACGATTTAACTGAAATTTAATTAAGATTAAATAACAAGTTTATACTGATCAATTTTTGTTCGGTAAATTTGAAATTTAATGGCAGTTTTGGTAACGTGTTTTTCATTGTCTTTCATAGCTGACTATGCGGTATGGGCTTTGCTCATTGTTGAAGGCCGTACTGTGACCTAAAATTGTTAATGTCTGTGTCATTTTGGTCTTTTGTGGATAGTTGTCTCATTGGCAATCATACCACATCTTCTTTTTAATTTATGTTTCTTGTTTAATTTCAATGATGAAGTAATTCTTCTTCTTAAGGGTCAACAAGACTTCACTACTGTCAGATGAATACATGTTGTACAAAATAAGATGGAGCGAAATTGAACGTTATTAAGAAAACAATACGACTTTACGATCGGGCTTATTATAATTGTTCAAAAAGAAAAAGAGGAAAAAAGAAACTTACGTAGGAAAAACACTAACAACTTACGTAAATCAATATTTAAATCTTGAAAATCCCCAAACCTTTAGAGATTTTCAAGTAAGTAAAGGTCTTCGTCAGATTTCCATGGACGTTCTGGTTATCTTTTATCCCAATAACAGAAAACACAAAACACAACAAATAACAAGAGCTTGAATAATGGCTAAATTTCATTGATTGATTTTTATTGTCTGTTATAAGGAATAATTCAGTTATAAATAGTTTAAACAACATGTATTTATCGAAGTACATATGTACATATCAACAACATAAATAGAATATAAATTATTTTTAGAAACAAGCAGTTTTGATTATCCCCCTTATTATAAAGTAAATATATTTTGACATTTTGACATTTTTCTTTCATTTGATATTTATGATAATCATATATATACGAAATTTACTTCTATACAGTGCACTTTGTCAGATGTTTCTTAAATATCGTATTACTTTTTTAATAATATTTATGATGGGATGTAACTCTTTTTGTCAACAATCATCTGTTTCAGAGGAAAATATTTATTTTAAAAATAAGTTATCTCCCATTACATTGGAAAAGCGTAAAGATTAAGATTATACATTTTAAAAATTGTCTTTCTTTTCATATATTCAACACAGTTTTACAGATGGATGGATAATTCTTTAAAAAAAAAATAACCAAATGTGCCGCATACTAGTATAAAAGGGCACACTAATAAAAAGTAAAAGCTGTTTTAGCGCAAATTTCACAATATTCACGAAGTAAACGGGATTTTTTTCCCCAGTCGTCGTATTTTGCTACTGACTCTTTCGCAAATAATGATACCCGTTTGTACAACATTAATCTCTTTTCCGTAAGTGGAAGTTATGCGGACGCATTTCATTTGCATTTCATTTGCGCGCATTTTGTGATAAACTTTTTTTTACGTTTGCGCAATTACATTGGCGCGTATTAGTTTATGACAAGTAAAGTAAGATAATTCATTTTTAAAATGACTGCAGATCGCAAATGAGGACCCCAAATTGGATGTATTATTCATTGTTATTTCAAATAGATATAGGAAGATGTTTTTCTACAACGGAGATCTATGAACATGCACTGATACGCCTAGACTGGGAAAAGGATATCAAGGTTGGGGTAACCCACCTTTTTTATTCTGTTTTATTAAGTAAACAGGTTTTTTTCTTTTTCTTTTTTTTTCGTAAACACAATCTAACGTTTGGGGCAGGTTACACGTGCTTACCCTTTTCTCTTATTTCCTATGAGTCATTTAAAAAAATCTTGCAAAATGGATTCAAATAAATATAATGCAGGATCTTCTTTTGGAATCATACAGTGGAGAAAACTTCTGATCTCTAGTTAGAACTGTCAGAATAATCTGTCATAGAACTGTTCTAAACTCTCCTAGAACAGTTCTACCCTAAAACTGTTCTTAGTAGAACTGTCAGAACCAGTTTTAGATAGAACTGTATTAAACAGTTATAGGTAGAACTGTTAGATCTGTAAATTTACTCTCTCAATTTTTTTGTTCTTCCCTATACAAAAAATTTGCGAAAGCAAATTTACAGATCTTACATTGTTGGGTTGATGTTTAGACGAGTTGTATACAGAATGCACACAGTCATGTACCACCATCACTGCTGGTGATCCGATGGATACATCTGTTGTAGAATTGTCACTGGTTCAGACGTACTTATAAATATAATTATTTCTGTGACTGTATCTTACATTAATTTGTAGAATCCTTCACTATAGATAATTTATCTGATCTGTAAAAATAACATCTTCATACCTTTTAAAGCATGTACTGTAGTACGATGCTAGATTAAAACTGGCGTGGAAAGGTAACACCCGGCTAGCGAAAGCTTCATTTTAATGAAGCCCATTTGTTCTTGTGATCTAGCACGCCGGTTACAGTGCAGGCGATTTGGTGCCACGATATCTCAGTAGCATGGGTTCGCCGGGATTCGAACCCATGCTACTGAGACATCGTGGCACCAAATCGCCTTTTTTTTTAAGACAAAGAGTTCTTAAAACTGTTCTATGTATAGAACTGACTAAATCAAATCTAGCCAAATCATTTCTAATCGTAGAACTGTTCTAGTCGTAGAACTGTCTGAAACTGTCAGGATCAGTTCAAGGTAGAACTGTCTAAATCAGTTATAGGTTAGAACTGATCTAAAAGGTGTCAGGATGACAGTTCTACATCATGTCCTAGAACAGTTCTCCTGACAACTTCTGACAGTTTTGGTGAAAGGTTTGAAGTTATCTCCACTGTAGATGTCTACTGAAGTCAATAATCAATGGCCTGATTCTTTACCTTATAGGAAATTCATAGGTAGAACGTTTTAAAAAGAGAGAGTCATTTATCCTTTTAATTACATAAAACTAATCCTATGAAATTTAAATGGATTCAATATGTAAAAAATATAATATTTGATGATACAGGTTTTAGTTATGTATGGAACAATCAATACTTTGTAAATAAGCCGTTTTGGAATCAAGTTATTCCCTATTTTTTATTTTAATAAATCAAATTTTCTAATATCAAAAAATATTCATTTCTTGATATTAATAAATAGGTTTTATTTACTAAAGTTAAAAAGTCATTTTAATATTAAAAATTCGATGTATTAATATCAAAATATAATATTTAATATTGAAAAATAGATCCAAATTAATATTAATATAAACAGGGAATAAATAAAACAACGGCCTGCAATATTGGTGAAAAGAGTATAGTAAAACAACGATAAACAGATCAGTACTATCAGATAGGTTCTCATAGATATATAATGCATCCAAGAGGAATACTATTCTCTATTTAAACTTGAGTGTTGTTTGGAACCTTATTTCTAATAAGGACAGATGTTACATATATCTAAACATCGATGTTCGAAAGTTTGAAATTATCTATTGAGACGGAGAGATGGGCGATTTTGCGAGGGAAAACAATAATATGTACATTATATAATGAGGGAATATGGGATGAGTTTCATATTTTGTTTATCTGTAAAAAATGCTGATGTTTCTGTTCTTAGATCACCACATTATTACGAAGCAAGAACGATATTTCAAGGCGATGCACTGTTGATGATTGAAGATTCCTTATTCCCTCAATATAGTTTGGCATCACTACTGTCAGCAGCATTCAGGTGTGCTTCAAATGCCTCAGAATCATTCCCATGGCATGTTCATTAATATGAGCAATTTTAATCAGCGCATCCATTTCTTGTGCACGTAACAACATGTGCAATCAGTACTCTCAAATCTTTAGATTTACTATATTTTTACATTTTTCTTGTATACGTTAGTGCACAATAATTCACCTGTAAAAAATGCGTACAAATGTAGTAAAAAAAGGAATGATTTTTTTTTTTGAGAGGAAAGGTATTATAATTATAATGCGCGCAAATCATGTAATGCATATAGTGATACCCGAATTTACAGCTTCTTTGTAGCTGCGGTCTTATCAGACATCATATTAATATCAATTACCCCAGACCATGTATTATGCTGGGTTTGTTTATCTTCATCCCCTGAATAACTGGTCACATTCATATCACGTTAGTTAATATATATTATTTCAGCATTTTGGGGTTAGATCCTATAAAATTTGAATTAATGTCTGAGCAGCATATTGGTTTGAAATTAGCAATTATGTTATGCTTGTTGTTTAATTTTTTGCTATTTGATATATTTGTTTTTTTTTATTTAGATCGACAAATATTGCAAGCAAGGGAGATTATTCATTAATATTCTTATGATACCAAGCTGCTTATGTTTGCTGTTTGTTATAACCCTTTTGTAATGACTCTTAAACAAGCAAACTCAACTAGTAAGCATGTTTCTTGCCACATACCATTATTTTATTGACTAGTTTGAATTAGATGTAGAACTGAACTTATTTATACAAAAAAGTATTTTTATATTTGTTTACATTGTAAAATTGTAGTTCATTGATGTAACAAACATTTTGACAGTATTTTTTATTGATAATCAAAATAACTTTGTTTTGTCAGTATCTGAATAAAATTAATTTGATAAAGACTGTTTCTTTTATTGAAGTAGACAAAGGGAGACAATTCAATTTCTTTTTTATTATTATTCAACCTTGATAAATATGCCTCAGACAGGATGACAATAAGATAGATAATACAGGAAATTGTTGTGTATGATTATGCTTTGTCCAAAAGTTTTTGTTATCTCCTGTAATATATATTGTTGCAATTATCACACATAGAGATAGCCTTGCCCTGAAGTCTATAATGACTATATCTAAATTGTGTGTTATGTGTAAGTCTTTAATTCTAAACATTTAAGTTCTTGTATACATTATGAGGCATTGGCATTATTAACTTATAGGTACAAACTGGTATTAGGCTTTGCAAATAAATGACTTTTACACTTTGGATTATAGTTGTAGTTTCATCTCTACAGGCTTCAATGATACTGACAAACCATACATTTGCGCATTGCAATTTGAAACCAAAAATCTTATTCTACTGTTATTAAACTGAGGAGCAATCCATACCTTTCAAGTCTCATACTTTGTAAATATTGATAAGAAAAGTTGGAGGATCCATCATTTGTTTCAATAGCTTCAATGTTTTAAACATTGAATTTTCCTATTTTCTTTATTTCGTTTCTTTCTTTAATTAGATATTTCCAAACCAAATATTTACATTAAAGTTTAAAAAAAAAAAAAGAAAAACCCACATCCCTCCTCCAATTTAAAAAATCAAGCAAAGAGAAAACTTTTCTCAATTTTTATTTCCATGATTGTAGTTACCTCAGCAAAATTGAACTGGAAATTAAATTCTATATTTATTCAAATATAATTTAAATTAAAAATTCTTTAAATTTTAAATTTATTGAAATGTAAATTAAATTAAGATTTCTTTAAATTTGAAATTTATTGAAATTTAAATTAAATTAAGATTTCCTTAAATTTGAAATTTATTGAAATTTAAATTAAATTAAGATTTCTTTAAATTTGAAATTTATTGAAATTTAATTTATTTTAAAAAATTCTTTAAATTTGAAATTTATTGAAATTTAATTTATTCTAAAAAATTCTTTAAATTTGAAATTTATTGAAATTTAATTTAAATTTAGATTTCTATAAATTTGAAATTTATTGAAATTTGATTTAAATTAAGATTTCTTTTAATTTGAAATTTATTGAAATTTAATATATATTAAAATTCTTTAAATTTAAAATTTATTCAAATTTAATTTATACTAAAAATTCTTTAAATTTGAAATTTATTCATATTTAATTTATATTAAAATTGTTTAAATTTGAAATTTATTCAGATATAAAAATATCTTTAAACTAGGTTGAAATTTGGGAATTTATTTGCATTATTAAATTAAGTTTAAACTTATGTTAAATTAGAAATTTTCCATTAAAGTAAATGCATATATTTTTTTATAATTTGGAATTTAATATGAATAAAATATGAATTTAATTTTGTATTAAATGCATCATTTCGTGCAGTGTTGACTGTGAAGAAACGTGCTGTCTTTAATATAAAAAGTGATTAGGATATTGTAAAAGTTTTGTTGGAAGATTCAATTTCGTCTATACAGCAAAATCTATGACACGACTAAACGTAGATGGTTATTACACAGCTATACTTTTATTGCGCTTTTTTTTAATTTAGAAAAAATATTAACCTCAAGTGGACGACGTGACAATGATCTTGTTGTTTAAGTAAAGATAAATATTATACTTTAGATATTAGTGTATAGTTTAATAATACCCTTTGTGAATGTTTTATACAATAACTTTGATCAACCTTTATGAATTATAATGAAGAACGATCAAAATACCATATCATTTCCATTTGAATTATCATTAATTCGGTCGGCATAACAATGATCCTGTCACTGGGTATGCAGCTGTGTTTTTATCATCTCATCTTAACATATGTTAGTCCCTAACGTACAATTTATATTTGTTACATTATAGCACAGTCATGTCAAAACTATTTACTATATTAAAAATAAGGTATAAAATGACTCAATTATTCTGCTTGTGGGTCAATCTGATAGATTTACGACGCTGATTGAAGGGATATATCATTTGAAATTGGTAAATTATAAATAAATGCATTCGTAGGTTTTATTCAGTGTACAGTACAATTCACATTGATTAGATGAAATTTCATTATAATGATACTCGATAGTTTTTGTTCATATCTTTGAATATTAATGTCACGCAATAAAAAAATAGTGGCATTTTAGAATCAAAACTTGATTTTTCTTGTCAATTGTCATCTACCATAGTACTTTAGCCAATAAAACAGTCATGAAAGGATGTTTTCAACACTGATAGTTCGATGTTACCCCACTTATTGTTTAATCAAAGAATTCAGACTAAATGTTAATATAAGTAGCTATATGTATCATTTCACTAAATGTAAGACGCTTTATCGATGCTTCTATTTAACCTACATTTGTGAATTATGAGATATTTTCTATATATTTGAAATTGATTCCTTCATATATAACAGATTGTATTTTTTAACAATCAAGTATTCATCAAAACATATAAACTGGACTTTAGTAAATGTTTTGGTAGTGCTTGAATGATTTCTGTGGCGTTAATCAATGAGTCAGCTACCCAAAGGCACAACAATGAAAGACATCTAGAGTACACGATACAAATGTTGATACCATTCTCATCATGATGGTTTTTAAAGATAATAATCTTTCTTAAAACATAAATGAAAGATTTTCATAAAAAACAAATTTCCTTCTTTACAATACAAATATACGATTAAATTGTAAAAATCAACACCAAAGATTTGTATAAATAACATTAGCTTTATATTCCTCTTTTATCAATTAAGAAGACTACATCCGTGACTTGGGTATAACAATATATGTAGCCCACGGACTTCTGCCGCGACAATAACACCCTGACATCAGAAGGGTGTCAACTAAGTTGTCTGGAATGTATAAATTTGCAACCACATCTATTAAGTATGAATATGTTTATCCGATTGATAGTGTAGAAAGAGTGTCATGCTCTTTGAATATTACGAGTCTTTGCAAGAACTCTTTGATAGGTCTTTGAGTGGCATTTGACAAGACTTAATATTTTGCCCCCAACTTGAAATTCCAGTTTTAAATTTGCCGCCCGTCATCATTAGGTTTAATTCTTTTGATAATGTTGACCTTATCAGAAGTAATCATAATCAGAATTTTATCATAACATCATATCTAACTTAAAATACGTATAAAAAATCAATAACTGTCAATGTATTGATGTTTTATTTGAGACAATGATATCTACCAAATACATATTTTAAAACTTTAGATTGATACCTCGTAGAAATAGATTATCACGTTTAACTTTCCGAGGAAGTATCCATTATGATAATCTTTAAATACTTCATTAAAAATACTGCAAGTACAGCTATTAATCGGATTCATATTTCACCAGTATAATCTCTTACGTGGATGGAAATGCAACTCAACCTAAAACATGCCGTTGTCGGTTTTTAGTCATCTGCCTCTTGCTCACATCTAGACCATCAGATAGAGGGTGTTCTAATTCCCACTTTTACTGCGAAAGAATATTGATATAAATGTATTTGAATGCTTGGATTAGATGTTGGCAACCATAGGTATTTCATTACTTAAATGAATATTACATTGGACAGCAAATCGAGGACTAATCATGTATGTATTGGTTACCTAACCTTCACCAAATTCCTTGCAAATAATGGTCAATTGCCGGTTCATCTGCATGTTTGACTAAAGAATTGTTCGTTATATTGTAAGAAATCCACCTTAGCAGCAGTATATCAACCTAACCTGCATATAGTATATACATTTCCTAATTTATTCGATATTCAAGAGGTTGCAGGTTCTATGCAGACTTTGCCAAACGTCACCAGTGCCTGAGTTGATGACCCAAGGTTATGTCAAAAAACTTCTCGTCCTTTTTTTTTAAATCTTAATCATCGGAAGATTCCACGACCATAGTGATACATTTTCCGTATCAACTACACATATAAGACACGATGGTCTTGAAGTATAGATTACTGATGTTGTTTATCATCTAAATAACGTGTTAAAGTGTTCTTTAATTTGCCTTGTAAATGGTTGCTTTTGGTGTTTAGTCTTTTTTTTGTAATATTCATTTGAAAGGGCTCGATACTTACACGTCCCTTCTTGTGTTCTTGTATTGTCTATCGTTTTTGCTTTGTGTATATGCATTTTTGTATTTTCTTCGTTAGCATACTTGGTTTTTTATGTAGTGATTATAATTATAACACAATATTGACTGCTGTGCTCTTATTTTTGACATTTTGACCTATTATGTATGTTTGTTTTCTTTACACATTGTTATTAGTATAAAGTCATTGTATGCGAATTAAAAGCGACTGTCATACAAGTGTAATTCAAGTGATGGCTTTAGCTAGCTACAAAACCAGGTTCAATCAATCACTTTCTACACAAGAAAATGTCTGTACGAAGTCAGGACTTTAACAGTTCTTATCCATTCCTTTAATGTGTCTGAGCTTTTGATTTTGTCATTAGATTTGGGAATCATTTCCGTTATAGTTTTTTCTTGTGTTTCTTAATTTTTGTTATTTTACATTTTGTGCTATAAATTTATGTGCCAATATTCTGATCACATCTTGCATTTAATAGACCTGAATGTTGGATTTTGATTTTTCTAAGTTTAGTTTCCTAAGGAAGGTCAATCTGAATCAGACTCCGTTATGTCCTTAAAAAAGTGTGTATTCACCGCAAAAAGACTGGGTAGGGACGACTACTACCATATTAGCGAGAAACAGAGTATACAAAACCAAACAATATTACTAGTAATATTCAATACCTACTGACAAATTCATATTATACTTGTTTACAAAATGCGTTTCGCGAAGATAAAAGCATAACAAAAGAGAATGAATCGAAATGGTAAACCATCTTCGTTTAAAGTACAATATAGCCTCAAATACATTAATATAAAGATGATATAAATGAAAACAAGATATTTGGTTTCACATACAAATGCTGTACTATCTAACTGTTTAATCACATTTTATAGGCTGAAATAACACTGGTCATTTTTTATGTCGTATATAAAGAACAAGAAAGGCCATTTAGTATGTTAATGATTTCGACGAAACGGGTTATTACAGAAATTTCTCACAACAACTTTACTAAATGTGTAAAAAATCGCACTTGTTTCTCTGTACTATTAAGTTGTTAAAACTTCACAGTGAGTGTGGAGACATTTGACTTTGAAATATGACAAGATTTATCAACAACACATGAGATTAGAAAAAAAATCTTATAATTTATTAAAAAATTATTATAGACAAAATACATGTATGATTTATCGTAAAAGTAAAAAAATTGCCAAATGTTTACATACATTTTTCGTTATGTGATATTGAAGGTAAACAAATCTATATCATCATCTAAATTTGGATTAAAACTTTCACTAACCAAACAAAAAATTATTCATACGTTATAGGATCATGATTACAAACATATGGGAAAGTGGAAGCTATAATACATATTTCTCAAAAAAAGATAACATACATTCATATACTGACCGCATTTGGTAAATCACTTTTACTGACACCAAACCGAGAGATGGGCAAGTTACTGTCGAAATACCGACTAAGAAAATCCTTACTAATTTAACTGTTTGAAATAGTTTCATTTAACTTAGAAAAAAAAACCTGGAGACATTCTATGCCACCCTAAGCCGTGAAACAATAAAACATTTCTAATTTTTTCTAACCACTGTGCTCTAAAGAATAAGCATTCTGTAAGTTTAATTATTGTTCTTATTTCTATATAATTTCAAATGTATATTCTGCTTCATTCAAAATTATCTTCAAATTTTGTACAAGCAAAACCCATTTGTAAGCAATAGTTAGTACATGCCATATCTTTGCAGGGTATAATTTATAACATGTGAAATACTTCATTATACAATTTACAAAATCGCAATACAAAGCACTAAAAAAAATATATCTTCCTTCATAATTGTAATACCATTGAAATTGAATACTTTTCATAAATAATATAATTCAAACACCATGTGTTGTTGACGTGATCATTTGCACATATAAAATATATTATTACCACAAAAACTACCATTACCCTTAAAAAGTTGATCCTATTTATATCGTAATGAACAATAGAATGCATAGTCATCTCGGTCTTTTTTTTAAGTATGGATTTGTATAATTACATATTCACGTAGACATTCTTCCCTGTTTGATATTTGTCTTTTGTATGAAATATTAATGCCGTAAAATGTGATGTTATATAAATACTAATATATTGAGGTTTACCAGTTGCATTATCTTTTTCCTTATGTGCAATAAAAGAGCAATTGTGTAACTTTAGAAATTTAAATGCCCTATAATTCAATGTTATTCAAAACCAAAACTTAATTTACATAATTTGTTTGACTTGATGCAGATAATTTGTCAATGTGAACAAGTTATTTTGCAATAGTAATACAGTCATTATAATGTTTGAGTGGAGATTAACCTTGACCTAAATTTTGTTTCGGATCTAACGTTACCGAGAATTTGTAAATTTCCTGTTAACTTGTCTGCAGCTGATACTTAGAATGTAGACTTATTTTCAGCTGCCGATTGTTATTGCATTTTCAATGATATGATATAATTTTTGCTCGGAGTTTTTAAAATTTTAAATGAAGAAATAAATTAGAAAAATATTCAATCTAGACAAACACTTTAGGAACTTAACCATGTTTATTCGTGTGCGCAATTATATATGACTGTGTTTTTGAACTTAATTTATATATATATGTTCTCATAATTGCTTTTATGGACTCTGTGTATGCAAACTGTTCTGGGTCTTTGATTCAGTCGTTCATGGCTTGCTCATATAGCTGGGTTTTTTTTCTGATTCTGCATAGGTTAAGATAGCTTTTGTCTATATATGAAGAAACATAAGATGTATATATCCTCCTCTTAGACAATTATATTTTCATGATATGAGGCAAAATGTGTTCAGCATTAATTATCAGACAATTTTTTGAGCTTTGTTGATTGTTGCAATTCATAATAATAATCCTTTAAAAGTTGAGAATTATGTTTGGTCGTTATCCATGTTAACTGTTGGGAAATATCTGTCGACTTATAGTTTATTCCATTCTTTCATACTTCGCAATACTCTATTCTCCAATCTGACCGCTGTTGCTATAGTATTAGCTGACTGTCTACCATCATCTTGTCATTGTTTTTAGATATTTTTGCGTGGTGTAAGGAGTATTTAAACCTCTAATGATTATTTTAGTTAAGCAATGTTTAGGACCTTTCAGTTGCAACATTTTTTTTGTATAAATGAACTTTTTTCCTGTTACGAGGCTGTTTGTTTCACGAAAGCCTTTTAATTTTCAAGTAGTTATATGTTGGATGTGCCCTCTTGTCTTGTTTTAACACCACCCTGTCTACACTGTACTTGACAATACCATAGCCTTGTCTAAATTTTGATCTGGTTAAGACCTCTCTGTTGGTATTACTTTTGTACTAGGTATTTCATTCTTCTATTTATATATCTATGTATTATTCTGGTGGTCATTTGTCATAAACCAAAAAATCATGCCAACGTAAATACAGGCATCTTGTCGCAAGGAGGGATAAATCCTACTTTGTAAAGGATAACTTTGATCCAAACAAAAATTCTCTGAAACAGACATTATCAATTTCTTGATTGACAACATATTTGTTACGTTTGGAGGACGTGTTTTTCAACAGACTGACAACAGGCATTTCAATGGGAACCAATTGGACCCCTCTTCTGACCAACTTGTTCCTTTATTCTAATGAGACTGACCTCATACAGGAACTTCGTATGAAGAAAAGTAAGAAGTAAGCAATATCCTTTGACATTTCTGTCTGCTATAAAGATAATATTCTCTCACTAAATAGTTCAAAAATTGGTTAATATGTTGAACGCATCTATCCCATCGAACTCGAGATAAAGGATACAACAGATACAGCTAAGTCTGCCTCGTGTCTCGACTTATATCTAGATATTGACAATAATGGTCGGTTGAAATAAAACTTTACGACAAAAGAGATGATTTCAGATTCCCGATTCTGAACTTTCCATTTCTATGTAGAAACATTTCAGCAGCGTCTACATACGGTGTTTATTTTTCCCATTGGTACGATATTCCAGGCCATGATATTTACTATCCTGATTTCGTTGATAGAGAGTTCCTGCTTACAAGGAAGCTATTAAACCAAGAGTTCCAAATGATGAAGTTGAAAGCATCCCGTCGTTAATTTTACGAACGCCATGATGAGTTTGTTGACCGTTATGCAATAACCGTTTCACAGATGATATCGGGTATGTTCCTTATGTCATGATACAATCTACTTCCCTCTTCACGATGTTGATCGAAAATAACCTTTTATCGGGTTTGTAATAACACGAGCAACATTACAGGTGCAACATGTGGAGCAGGATCTGCTAACCCTTAAGACGCACTTAGAATCACCTCCAGTTTTGGTGGGGTTCATGTCGGTTAGTCTTTAATTTTTTTCTATGTTGTGTCTTGTGTACTATTATTTGTCTGTTTGTCTTTTTCCTTTTTTAGCCAGGCCGTTGTCAGTTTTTTTTTTTCGATTCATGCGTTTGACTGTTCCTTTTGTATCGTTCGCCCGCCTTTGTCAAGGCTGTAAGTTCTTTCAGTGATATCATTATTGGCATTTCTTGTTCTTTCACAACAGCAATTATTATGCTATTAGACTCTCTGTGGTTTTTTTTTCTCTGTTAGGAAGTTTGAAACTGGAGTATACTGGTTCATATATTTCTTATGCATATTTTTTGTGTTCGCTGATGCATCATGTGTTGATGTAGTAGTCCTTGTCCTGTTTACTTATACTTGAGTTGTTAGCGCAGTTAGTTTGAATGTTGTTATTTTGTATCATACGAATTACAATTGTTGTTATCCGGTGGTCAAGTACCATATCTCTGATGTAACCTTGTTAGTAATTTTCTCTCCTATGTGCATTTTCGTTTCGTAACTTATTTTGATTTGATGTTTCCTTTTCAAATTAAATGGCAGCAATGACAATTTTCTAGGTTAGGAATCCTCATACTTTTTGTAACTATAATTAAATCTTTATCAAATATTTTTATTCCAGGAATAGATTTTGGTACATTTTTCCTTCAACATTTTGAAGCATTGTTTAACTGTTCAGATATTGTACCACTTTAGATTTTGTTATGTTTTGTTTCAGAGACACTACTGGTGTTGCGACTGTTTTGTTTTCTTTAGAAATTATCTTTCCAGCTGATCGAATAGCATTGTCATAAACCTCATTTCATATTACTATGTTTACAAATTTGCCCTACCATTCTGTTCTTTAATAAGCACCCTATAGTAACTTTTTACGTGTGTATCTTTATCTTTCGTCATGCTCTCTGTACTTTGTAGATGGATATTCGCTCTGTTTTAGTTGAGATCCGCGAATGTTTCTCATCATTAAAACTATATTTTAGGAAGAAAGATAAGAAGTGAGCAATATCCTTTAACTCTACTTTCCGCTAATTAGATGACGTTCTTTCACTAAACAATTCAAAATTTGGTGACTATGTGGAACGCATCTATCCCATCGAATTGGAGATAAAGGATACTACAGATACAGTTAAGTCGGCTTCATATCTTGACTTACATCTAGAAATTGACAATGAGGGTCAGTTGAAAACAAAACTTTACGACAAAAGTGATGATTTCAGCTTTCCAATTGTGAACTTTCCATTTCTAAGTAGCAACATTCCAGCAGCACCTGCATACGGGGTATATATCTCCTAATTGATACGATATTCCCGTGCTTGCATTTCCTATCATGATTTTCTTGATAAAGGGTTACTGCTCACAAGGAAGCTATTAAACCAAGAATTCCAAATGGTGAAGTTGAAATCTTACCTTCGTAAATTTTACGGACGTCATCACGAGTTGGTTGACCGTTATGGAATAACCGTTTCACAAATGATATCGGATATGTTCCTTACGTCGTAACTACAATCCCCTTCCCTTTCATGAATGTGGCCTACCGAATTAGACTATTTACCGGATTTGTAATCACATAAGCAACACGACGGGTGCCACATGTGGAGCAGGATATGCTTACCCTTCCGGAGCACCTGAGATCACCCCTAGTTTTTGGTGGGGTTCGTGTTGTTTATTCTTTAGTTTTCTATGTTGTGTCATGTGTACTATTGTTTTTCTGTTTTTCTTTTTCATTTTTAGCCATGGCGTTGTCAGTTTGTTTTAGGTTTATGAGTTTGACTGTCCCTTTGGTATCTTTCGTCCCTCTTTTATATGGTTTCAACTTTGATACAACATATCGTTGCATATATACTCAATATGTTTCCTTGTTGTGTCTTTTTCATAAAAATATCTAGTTTCTTTGTACTTGATTAATTCTTTTACTTTAAGCTTTTTTACCATTTAATAGAAAAAAAGGAATTTCCAGAATAGTACAGTTGCTTTTTTAATAGATTTTTTTCATCTATTTTGAAATTTCCCTATATTTTTTGTGTGCTATGGTACACGCTTTGAATAAGCCTAGAATGTCTGTTTTAAACGGTAAAATCCCATGTACCAGTTGTTTTGTCATAGCCTTCATGTGTTTGAATTGGCCGATTCGTGCTTTTGTTAATGTCTTCAATGACATGTATGTGTGTTGTTATTTTTTGAGTCTAAGGTATGGTATCTTCCTGACGATATGCAGAGATTGAAATTTTCCGATAACCAAGCATGATCGGATACTTACCAGATTAAAAAAAAACGTATATAAAACAAAAAGAGAGGGTGGTCAATATGAATATGATACAGCTAAACAAATGACGGTCAAAATTACGTTTCCTTTTTCATTGTCGTGTACATGTTATTATTATGTACATGTTATTACTTGTACAAACATTTTGTACAAATAATTACTTGTATGGTTCCATCATATAAGTTATAATTTGTACAAATACAATTGTACAAGTAATTACTATGTACTTGTCCAATTGTTATTGAGAAAAAGATAATAACTTGTACAAATCATTATTCTACCTTGGCCTATTTCCTGTATAAAACAAAACTTTCTCTTTAAACAAATAATTTATAATAAGCGCATCAGTATAAACTTGAGAAATGTTAGTTATTTTTATTTGATAAATATGGTAGCCGATTTGTGCAGTTTAGTAGGGTATTAAAGGCTAAAAATGGAAAATATCATAGAAAAAAAGTTCAAGGTGAAATAAATAAATAAAAATATGACGATAAAATTTTCTTATAATTCAGTATTCATTTGTGACAGATAAAGAGATACATTAAGTAGTGTGTTCCAAAAAGACAGCACTTCAAGCATAATTCTTAAGATGACAGAATTGAATGAAGCAGGAATCAATAAACTCATTTGAAAATTAAAGTTCAAAAATCACAATTAGCCAATATAATTATAAGCAGAAAAAATTTCCGGATTTTCACTCAAATGTGTGAATATTTTGAAAGAGCTCATCCTGCCATTCCTACAGTCTTTAATGTTTGTAGTCAAGTCAACGTCAAAGATTTTACTGTCAGGTAAGCCATGTTGATTATCAATCATTACTATCAGGATCACTGTGCCACATTCAGTTTACTGCACCCGTAAAAGGCAAAGAGAGCAGCGTAAGTGGCTAACCACCTCACTGACATTGTTTTTACTTTTTGGAATTCCACATATCCTGCATAGTGGTAATTGACGGAATTTTCTTCTTTGGCTAACGCTTCAATTTATGTATGATAGACAACTTCCACCTCAAAGAGGGACGAAAGATACCAGAGGGACAGTCAAACGCATAGATAGAAAATAAACTGACAGTGCCATGGCTAAAAAAGACAAACAGACACATAATAGTCCAAAATACACAACATAGAAAACTACAGACTAAGAAACACGAACCTCACCAAAAACTTGGAGTGCACATGTGCTCTGGAAGGGTAGGCAGATACTGCTACACATGTGGCAGCAGTCATGTTGCTTATATTATTTCAAATCCAGTAAACAGTCTAATTCGGTAAGTTGAATTCGTGAAAAGGGAAAGGGTATCATAGTTACGAACTAAGGAACATATCCGACATCATCTGTGACACGGTTTTTCCATAACGGTAAACCAACTCGTGATGGCGTCCGTAAAATGTTCGAAGGGATTATTTCAACTTTACCATTTGGAACTCTTGGTTTAAAATCTTCCTTGCGAGTAGCAATCCTCTATCAAGGAAATCATGATTATAAATACAAGCCTGTTTATATCGTATCAAAGTCATGTGTCCGTAAAATATAGAACGCTGACATTAAGAGTATGATGATTTCATGAACACATGAGAACATCTGGCACTGGTCTGAATGATTCAAAATTGAGCAATTCCATAATTGAAAAAACAAGTAAATAAAAAATTATAATTTAAACTCAACTATCAGAGAAGAATTGAATATTTCCCTCCATTGAAAAAATAATAAATCAAACTTTTTGGAAGAAAAGAGGGACGAAAGATGCCAAAAGGACAGTCAAACTCAAAAAGAAGAGTTTCATTTTATTTATTCTTTTTGATAACTTTGTCACTTTGCACCAGTAGTCACTTTTTTAGTGGCACCTTTTTGTTTAGCCTAATATGCGCAGTGTCATGTTTCCTGAAGTTATTAATTGAAAAACTGATGGAAGGAAGAAACAAATAAAACTAAAAGATAGCGAGTTGTACAAGTCATTATATTGTTCTCAACAAAAATTGTGCAAGTAATAACTCCTACAAAATTTTGAAAAGGTAATAACCTATACAAAGTAATAAAATGTACAATGAAATCCCTTGATGTTATTGGTAATTAACAAAACAGGGAAGAACCTTAGTGCCATTGTTGTAATATTAGGGGGCTCTGTTAACAACTGTTAATGAAGTTAAGTATCTGTAGTTGGAAAAAAAGTTAAATATGATAAATATGAGAGAAGGGTGAAAGCAACCAGAGAGACAGTCAAACTCGTAGATCGAGAAATATTCATGGTGTCGCAGACTGAATAAATGCAAGTTCTGTATTGCTCTTGTCCTCATTGGGCAAAGATTGTGGTCAAAAAGGGGATTAAATAATATGGCTGTCAATATTTTTGTCTCTATGTGTATGTATATACATGTGTGTTGTACAAGTAATATACAAAGTGCATCAAATAAGATGCAAAATTAAAATAATGTAGAGTACGGTGCTCAAACTTTCACTACGTCTACTGTAAACAATGAATGTATACAAATTTAAATTCAAATTCAAATTCACATATCGTGTATTGCTAATCAAAGCGGCCTCAATGAGCAGAACAATCAACATTATTTACATACAAATGATTACAAGTAATTCGAGATGATAAGACACAATGTTATAAAAAAAATGAAAATTTTTATTAAGACAGGTAGAAGAATACAACAAGCACAGTGTTCAGTAATACAACCAAGTTAAGAAAAGGGGGGTCACTGGGCATTACTATATCTATATATTATTTAAGAAAACTTTCCTATATGAGGATACATTTTCCTTCAATTCTCCGAGTTTCTGGAGTATGAAAATATCTGAAGAAGACATTTGCCAAATATATTGTGATTCAATATCTTAAGCACTTAAATTTTTAAACCGTTGTTTTATTTCATTTTAAAAGTTGAAACGAATATTTGAAAGTTTGTGTCACTGAAGAAGAAAATGAATTTCATCCTCAATCTCAGTACCACACAAATTACAGATACGTTCTGACACTGTCAGATTTTTGTACCTTCCCCTCTCAATCTCTAAATCGTGAGCACTAATACAGAATTTCGTTAAGTAATTTTCATATCTAAACTTTTCCTGTAATTGTCTAAGCAAAATCTGCTTTTAAAAAGTCTTTAAGTTCTAAGCTTGTTCCCATATAGTTTATTGCCTCTGAAATCATTATTAAGCTCAGTTTGCCATATTAAATCATATTTTGATTGCATCTTTTTGCATAAATAGTTTTTTATCTTTGTCTTTAAATTAAGTGCATAATTTTCATTGATGCTAAAGTATTTAAATAAAGTTTGAATACTGGTATACCAGCTCTTTTTGCTGCTCATCATGTAGAGACTTTGAGAGGTTGAAAGCCTCTTTTAACATGTTTAATAATAAATCATCAGAAATTTTTTAAAAGTATATGGTATTTAAACATATTTGATAAAACCTCCAAAAATAGAGGATATCTGCCCAGTTCACCCATAACTGCAATATGTGTTGCTTACATAAGCCTTCTCTACTGCCAGGTCTCCACATAGTTTTTTGGAATAGTTATCCCCTTGAGTGTTAAGTTTGTGAAAGTTAATGTCACCCTATATTTCACTGCCATTCATGCTGAGCCACATATTTAATCCCCGGACTTTTTCAATCTTTATAAAATATCAATAAAACCTCATATTTTAGCTTAACTAATAAAAATCTCAAAACTTCTATATGTTGTCCTTTTCATCTATTATGTATTCACTTGTGTGTATATTTACAATGCAATTTTCTAATGGGAACTATGTTTATTGTCAAAACTGTGCAAATTTTACTATCGAGTAGTTGGGTACACAACTAAGGAATTTTACTTTAAATTAAGGTTTGATGTTATGCTCATGTTTAACAGAAAAGAAGACTTTATCGAGGTATTGCAAATCATAAATCGAAGAAAAATGAAAAACACAAAGAAATATCAAATAAACGACAATGTTAAAAAAAAAACCACAAAAATGAAAAAATACACAGAATAAATGATGGGAAAGGGAGATGGATGACACTATGATGCAAGGTTAAATAACGTATTTCACCATACACAAATGAAATACGTATTGTAGCTCATGAGAATACAAATCGGATGAAGTAATTTTGAGACGTCTGTTTCGTATGAAGGAAGACCAAGATGTATCCGTGGTTTTTATTTAGACTGATTTTATTAGTGAACCAAGGCTTAAAGGCGTATATAAAAAAAACATTGTGTAAAGGCTTAAACGAGTAAGAAATAACAAAATATCTGATGAATATCTTAAAATACCGTGTCATCATATTTTAAAATATCTTTTACTGCTATCAATGGGAATCTAAGCAATCGTCTATGCAGTTGTCAACTTTAATTCTATGCTCTGTCATTAAATGAAAATACTGCATCTATTAAATGGAATTTGCATACTGCATCGATGTATGAGAAAGTTGCAATCGGAGAACGATACACCAATACTCTCTTTATCTTGCATTAAAAGGAACTGGAGTTTTTTCCCTTGAGTTGGTTTCCCATGGAATATTGATTCTAAATCACAATACGTTATATTCTCTACAGATCTTACATAATTGTGAACAGTGTCATTGATAAAAGGACAGTACATTTAATTTCTATTTATCTTATTTACCGTTTACAACCACAAAACCAAGATTGTTCATACTAATAGCGATCCGATGCTTAAGTATATGATATATTTTAGTAACAAAAATCCCAGCTGTCAAACTTGTTATGCAATGAATATTTATATCTAGAAACTAGGAAGACAACGATGTTTGATACTCATGTTAATAAATAATTATGCAAAAGCTACAGCTTAAAATTGCCTTGAATGCCTATATTCGTCTATAAAAGCTGAATTGAGCCCCATGGGAGTATTCATTTCAAACACAAATAGTCCTAGGCCTGATAACAGGTAGAAACTGAAAAACATAGATTTTTTTATTTGATACATCATAAACTGTAAAATGAAGCACTATTGAATTAGTTGCTGCATGGACTGTCAAGAATATAAACAATTCTTCAATCAGTGGAGTATACATTCTATCTAAATTTTACCTCAATTGATCCTCTTTTTACCTTAGATACACACTGAAAGTGCTGTCTTATTTCGTAAACATTACACATTCAACCAGACTGTTTAAGATGTTAATAGAGTAAGTCTTTGGAAATAACTTATGGATGCATTTTCAGCATTGCACAGCCAAATTGCAAATAAGTCAGTTAAAACTGTTCGTCACGACTTGAAGTCTTGTGTTTCCAATTGGATCAATCATTGGAAAAGTTTTGAAAAAGTATTAATGGCTTAGATTTTGGTGCATAGTATACAGTTAAGCTCATATTGGATTCCTTGAATAAGTTGTGTATCAGTTTCCACCAACTTGCATTATTGTTGCTTACTCCGAACTTCTCTAAATACAAATGAGTCTGCGAATTTGTTTATTCCTAGTGATAGAAAAAAACAAAATGCTCTAATTGGAAGCTTACAAATAATTCAATAAGATGTAAGTATTCAATTTTTTCTTAGCTATGTATAGGCGTAGATACTGAAATTTCTTAATTTACCACTTTTGATAATAAGCAAACAGTTTTTTTTTGTATTTTATTGTTCTGTTTTGACGATGATCGTCTCTAAACGGAGATTGTAGGTGGGTTTTTCACCGACCGTTGTAATGCAAATAAATTTATGATCTTTGGAAAGCCTTTTCGAAAAAAATTTAAGAAAATATTAAAATGGCATTAAATATTGTAAATATAAACAATGTAGTTATCTTTAAATAAATCCCAGCGATCGTAAGTTCACCTCCGTCACCTAGCTTGGTATACGAATAAGGCTTTCGTTGTCGTAAATGTATAAATAAACTCATCATAGATACCTGGATTGAAATTTTGTATTTCTAATAGACATGCATTTCTACAAAAAACTCACTAGTGACTATCGAATTTTCCAAAACAGTTAAGCATGCCAAATAAAGTACAAAGTTGAGGAGCATTGACAACCAAACTTTACTAACTGTGTATCTTGAATACAGACATGGTAATCTATTCCTGAGCCTTAGTATTTCAGAAGTTCAAAGTTTTGTAAAAGAAGGGCGTAAGATACCTGCGGGACAGCCAAACTCACAAGATAAACAGAAAATGCCATGGCTAAAACAAAACAGACAAGTATTAGTACTCAAGACACAAAATAGAAAACTAAAGAATAAGCAACACGAACCCCGCCAAACAATTGGAATGATCTCAGGTGCTCGGGAAATAATAACAGATCCTGTTCCACATGTGGCACCCGTCGTTTTGTTGATGTTATTAGAGACCAAGTAAAGTAGTATAATTCGGTAGGTCATATTGTAAAAAATTAATTTATAATTACTAATATGACCATAGCAATGATAATTAGGTTGACACATAAGTGCTGACTACTAGTCTGGTCATAACCTCGGAAAAAATAAATCCATCAGCAGTTGCATCGACCAATTGGTAGTAAAAATACTCATCATAGACACAAGGATATTTCTAAGGGAGAAAAACCTTATTCTTTTCAAAATTCTAAGTTTGGTTTCTTACATATTATAATTATTACCATATCAATGATAATTAGGTCAGCACAAAAGTGCGGACTACTGGGCTGGTGATACCCTCGGGGAATAAAAACTCCACCATTAGTGGCATCGACCCAGCGGTTGTAAATAAAATCATCACAGATATCAGGATGTAAATTTCTAAGCTGCGCCATATGCGCTTTTCGTGTACAAAAGACGCACCAGTCACGTTCGTATCCAAAACAGTTAACAAGGCAAAATAAAGTCTAAATTTATACGGGCGTACTAAATTATAATCCTGGTACATTGTACCTTTGATGACTATTTGAAGAGCATTGAGAAGTAAAAATTCATGAAAAAAAGTTGCTAAATACAGCTAAGCTTATGTTTTCCTGAGGGAGAAAAGAGTTTTAAAAATTGTTTTAAAATTATGTGATATGTAGAACCCTTAAAAAAAGATGATCTTTAATTAGCAACCAGCTTGATGTTTTATCCACAATTCTATACAACAGAACAATAAGCAATGACGTCACAAACATAAAGCTTCACGTGAGTACCCTACGATCTATACATGATGCTACATTATTATTATCAAAACCTTCCTATCATTTTCTGTGATCTAATTCTTAAAATGCATATTTCGTTTAGCTGTAGCTTAATTAATCATGTTTAAGTTGCAGAATATATGGTATGAAATCGCATTTTTTCTTAAGACAGTGTGTGACAACAAAATGTCTATCAGATCCATAAAAAAGATAAGGTATGATTGCCAATGAAACAGCCCTGCACAAGAGACCGAATGACAGAGACATTGACAACTGTAGGTCATCGTACGGCCTTTTTAAATGCAAGTCACGACTAATATTTATTATTTTACGAACAACTTTTAATGCACATTATATACTAAAAGAGATTACAAAAGTGGTTGACGTTAATCAAAATTATCAAACTAAATAAACTCATAATAGATACCAGGACTAAATTTAGTATATACGCCAGACGGGCGTGTCGTCTACAAAAGACTCATCAGTGACGCTCGAATCCCAAAAGGTTAATAATGCCAAAAAAAGTACGAAGTTGAAGAGCATTGAGGACCAAAATTCCTTAAAGTTTTGCCAAATACAGCTAAGGTTATCTATGCCTGAGTATTTCAAAAATTCAAAATTTTGTGAACATTAAATTTATAAATATAACCATATCAATGATGATTCATGTCAGCACAACAAGTGCTTGCTACTGGGCTTGTGATACCCTCGGGAAATAAATCTTTACCAGCAGTGGCATCGACCAAGTGGTTGTAAATAAACTCATCATAGATACCAGGACTAATTTTAGTATATACGCCAGACGCGCTAAAGTGTTATTTATAATTCTTCGAAAGGTTTAACATTGACACATTTTAAAGATTGTATAGTTAACCACAATTGAAATTATAGTTAAAATACTTAATTATAAAATGTTAGTATTGTGCACATGTCAAAAATATTTAACCATAGAACGTCAAACTTATAAGAATTAAAACCCTATTGTTCAGAGAACAATTTAAGGTCTTTCCACCACTAACAGTATATTTTGATATGAAAGCATTGAAATTCAGTTGAAATGTCAATTCCACTGGCTTTACTATGTATAAATATGAATTTAAGGCAAAGGATTAAATCTAGACGTCCAATTTGCTTATGATCTTCACCTCAATTTCTAGGTCATAAACCAAGGATCTCAAATCAAAAGACACTAGGTCTGTTATGGTTAGTGAATTATATCACTTCACGCATTATTCTAAATGTAAAAGGTAGAAAACTCCCATGTACATTCATAGTAGCCTCACTATTAAAATTTCAATGTTACGACATGTCGCAACAAACAATTTAGTAAAAATAATTCTTCGTTATCTTTTACCGTTATTGAAAATAAGTAAAAAAACAAAACAAAATCAAATTTAAAATATGACATTGATATTTAACATTGACCAAATTTCATTTTTTTGAACCAAGGACCTCAAATCCAAAGACCTTAGGTCTATATCACAGATGGTTTACCAATTAGAAACGCATATCACTTATATCACGCATATCTCTCTTAGTATCTAATGTATTGTATTTCAAACCTGATGCTTTTTGTTATCTATTAATCATGTGTTTCTTTGTCTAAAATGGTCTCCTATTTATTTGTATTGCAGTACTGTAATATTATGTTGTCATTTCAATGTTATATTTAACATTGCCATTAAAGTGCGAGGTTTGGCCTTCCACAAAACCAGGTTCAACCCACCATTTTTTCCTTTAAAAATGTCCTGTACCAAGTCGGGAAGATGGTCATTGGTATATTATTGTTCGTTTCTTTGTGTGTTACATTTTAACGTTGCGTCGTTTGTTTTCTCTTATTTTTGAGTGTAAATGCACATTGCGATAAGACGTGTCACGGTACTTGTCTATCCCAAATTCATGTATTTGGTTTTGATGTTATGTTTGTTATTCTCGAGGGATTTTGTCTGATGCTTGGTCCGTTTCTGTGTGTGTTACATTTCAGTGTTGTGTCGTTGTTCTCCTCTTATATTTAATGCATTTCCCTCGGTTTTAGTTTGTTACCCCGATTTTGTTTTTGTCCATGGATTTATGAGTTTTGAACAGCGGTATACTACTGTTGCCTTTATTTATATAAGGGGAATAACTCACATATGGAGTCTCCGGATAACTTCGATCAAAACGAAAATCCTAATCCTGAAGATGTAACAAACAATTTCGTAAAATAAATTTGTCGTAATCTTTTACGGTTGCGCAGGAGTAGTTGCCATAAGAAAAAAGAGTGTTTTAGGAGATAACTCTTACAACGGCAAGTATTTTGTTACGCAATTGTCAGTTTTAAAAGCATATTAACTATACGATATCCTATTCAAAATATCTAAGCGATATCTTATGAAACAACAAAACTACGCAAGAAAAAAATTAGGCGGAAGTAAAAGTATAATAATCAGAAAAAAACCATGTCTTTCAACGGAAAGGTGGAAAGACCTAATTAAGTAAGTACTATAATATAAAACTAAACAAACTTATAGCTACAGATAAAAAAAATAAAGTGTGAACATCTGTAATAAGTTATGAAGAAGATGCAAACACAACGCCATCTGATTGATACAACTTTTCTTAACTGACTTAATCATTAAAAATATAACAAAATGACATACTTATATGAATTTCGAGGAATTGAATTGCTTTCAAGGTAGGAAATTGATAAAGCGTAAATAAGTCACGTGACGGTCTTGTCATATTTAATTTAATGCAAGAATCCTCACAATTGGATTATAAATATAATAAAAGTAGATACCCACATCATATTACTGTCATTTTACTCACACAATCAGGAATATTCTAAAAATGCGTTAACTGGTATTGTTCAAAGATAATGAAATATAGATCGCCATTCCACATACATCTGGTAAGTGTTATATCCATCTTATATTACAATCTAAAAAAAAGTAAAGCATAGCCTCCATCATGATAGCAGTGAAACAAGTTTATAGATCGATCGTACGTCGTATAATTTGAAACACTTCGTTAGGGTTCGAACTATAAATGTGCCAATAATGTAACCATTGATGTAATCCCAAGTTTAATTTATAGACGTACTAATTTTCACAAAAGATATTTTTACCTCACCAAAACATGTCTTGATATTTAATCCAATAACATTTCGAATATATGTGCAAACTTTCAAAACTGACGACATGGAGTTAAATCAACATAATCACCCTAGTTTTCAAGATAAAACTAGCAAAAAAAACCAAGATTGTTGATAGAAATATTCTATTATCTGTTTTTATCTCTTTTGATAAAACAAAAAATAACAGATCCGCAATTGATGTGGTAGAGTTTAATTATTTTCATTAACAAAATACAAATAAATAAGGATTCCAGTTTAATTGTATTGTTTTGAGTATTTATATTGATTCAAACGTTTTAAGTTTATGTCCTTATTTCGCCATATAAGGCAATTTCACAGTTAAATAAAAGTTTACTATTATACTTTCAACTGGACTCAGTTATATGCTCAAAACAAACGCTCTAAGATAAGCTAGAAAACGTTCAATTTTAAAATCGTTCTTTTTTTAATGAACGTAATATATTGATTACTAGTAAAATATTAAGCCAGCAATTCTTTTATCACACATTTCTTAAAATTTGTCCTAAATTTGTTCAGACACTTGATAAAAAAGAAGATTAAAGAGTCAGATCATTGTAATTCCTATTCTGATATACAACTGTTGTTCTGTTCAATAGCAATCACAATTTTTTTTTATTGGGTTTCAATGAAATATCACCAAAAGTGGAAATTAATGAAACAATAGACACTGCTTCCTCCGCCTTGTGTTTTAGAAATTTAACTTGCATTTGACATAATTAGTAATCTCAATACCCGAATCTATGTCAAAACGAAACGATCTAAATTTTGAAATTATGAATTGTCCTCACCTTAGCACTAATATTACAACTTCACCTGCATATTGTTTACACATTTACCAACTCATTCGATATGAAAGAGCCTGTAGCTGCTACTTAGACTGAATTTAACGTCACTAGGTTTTTTTTAGCAAAAGCTGATAAACCATTGGTGGCGTTGTGTTGTCTTCTGCTCTTTGGTCGGTTTGTTATCTCCTATCCATCCGCCTTTCCATTTTTTGTCAAAGAACTAGAAAAGTGCATCTGAAAATATTAAGACCTTGTTTATATATAATTCGTACAAATATTACAAACAACTCATGATGGTCTTTACGAATAGAATCTAAGAACTGCAGTTGTTTATCATATTTATTGTTTAAAATTGTGTTGTTTTCATGACTTTTGTATGTGTGTATTGTATTGTGTGTGTGTGTATTGTATTTATTTGTTATTAAGTCGATTTGAAAAGCTCACTAGAGCTTGTGTTATGTAGTTTATTGAATATCGACTCAAAATAAAACTTTGAATTGAATTGAATTGAAAAAGTTAAAGTAATCCTTTTTAATTTGTTTAAATTTTTTACCTTTACTGTGTAGTCTATTTTTTGTAATATTCTTCTGGCGTGGCTCGCTATTTATACATCCATTATGTTTTGGTTTTCTTTTGATGGTCTACATGCAATTTTTGTCATTTTCATTTTTGTATTTATTCATGTTTTATTTATAGTTTTTCACATTTGTTAGTGGATACATCAAATACCGGTACCTTATCCCGGCCTCGTTAATCGTTAGTAGTATATATATAGTAAATTTTGTTAGTACTTATTAGTCAGTTAATTTGTCTGTAAAACATACATTTATAAATTATAATATAATCCAACTAATTGCTAGTCAATTACAAATAGAAAAAATTACAATATACAGTCAATTACAAATAGAAAAAAATACAATATAAGCATATATAATTGCAAATCATTCACATTTATAATTACGTAATTTTGTTCCGTAATTGACCTTTACTTTTACATTCTCATTATTGGATACAGTCTACCTGACACATATTGCTCGTTCAGAAAAATCGTGCAAGGTCTTAGTGTGATCAAATAATCGTATCCTGACATGATTGAAGGATAATAATGTTCATGTGTTAATCTTTTCGCTTTTGGATTATTGTCAAAAGGTAAGATAGTATATGTTTATTATTATCGAAATATGAATTTATTGTCTTTCCCTATAATATGTACCTTATTGTGTTTTGATTTAAAGTTTTAGAATAGGTGTTATTTAAAGGTTTTTCTTTACGGCCGCTGAGGTGTCAATTTTAATTTTGCATTTATAGTATTTCATTTTAAAGATACTTGAGAAAATATTTTGTACGTTATTTTTCGAAACTATATATGAATATTATGTTTACGTATTTTATAATCTAACAGTTTAAAGAAATTTGCGAAATTTGCGAATTAGATTACTTTTACGTTTTTTTACACATCTGTTAACTTCAAAATATAATTCAAATTCTTTTTTGAAGATGTTGTATATGTCGGCGGATTTTGTTCTTTGTTCCGACGTGTAAAATGATTTGTAAATTGAGAAACCGATCAACGTTATAATAAGATTTATGTCATATGTCGGTCTCCTATTTTATATCCAAAGACTATATCTATTAAGTTTATTTTCTTACAAAAGTTTATGATATTCATTTTTTCTGTTATTTTATTCCACAAGTCTTTTAAAAACTCACAATCGACACAAAAATGTTGATAATTGTCTGTGCATTTGCATAAAGCACACTCTGACGTATTAAATATTTTCCATTTGAAAAGATTTTCTGTGTTCGGCAATATATAACTAAATAATTTCAATTTATAAACTTTAAGTTTGTTTGTGTATATTTCTTTGTTTGTAAATGATAAGGAGTGTCTAATTTGTAATGGTTTTACGCCTAATATTCTTTGCCATTTTATTATTCCAATGTTTGGAGTTATTTTGTTTTTTATAAACTGTTGATAGACAGTTTTGTTATCAAGATCTGCTAAATTTATGTCTGTTTCATTCATTCTAATTTTTTTTTTGTTAATACTAACTCGGGCTTTAACAGATTTATTTGTTTTCAGGATATCTATCCAACATTTTGGAATAGCGTTTTGTAGTATTGATAGTTAGGCTATCCAGTTGTGTTTTATTTCTAACTTACGCAGTACTGTCTTTTCGTTGATTTGACCGTTTTCGTCAATAATTTCATTAATATAGATTATATTGCTTTTGATCCAATTGAGCATCAATAATGGTTTATTTTTTATTTTTATGTTTTTATTACCCCATATAATTTCTTTGAGTATGTCTCTAAAGTTAGTGGGTGATTTAGTTTGACCCCCACCTTTCCGTATCCATCATTTTACAATATACAGATAAATTTCTGGTAATTCAGTTGTAATTTTAAGTAGTTTTAAATTTTTAAGTTCAAAATTCATTTTGAAGATAAGGAAGTTTTTCCCGTATTTATCAAAAAAGAATCTCGGAATAATTGACCAATTTTCTTGTTTAATCTTGATACCCATTTAATTTTAAGTGTATTAAAGTAGCTGTCGATATCTATCACATTGAGTCCTCCTGTACTGTAATCTGCTATGAGAGTTGACCGTTTTAATTTGTCCTAACTACACAATAATTTTGGCCACTAAATTAGACTCAACTAAAATATGCATTTTGCCGTGCAGACAGACTGGAGCCAGCATTTAATCGAATTTTAATTCAGTACAATACAATAATCTCATATATACATATGCATACATCATATATAATAGTATCTATACTAAGTAATTTAACACACAACTTTGTGAACCAAAAAATATACTTCCGGCAACGATAGTAATAAATATCTATTAACTTCCAATAACATTCCAAATGATAAATATCATATTATGAATACCCGTCATAAACAGACACTCGCCGCCCAGGAAAAACCAACTTATAAAGTTTGGAAACCTGCGCACGGAGCAATGCAAGAACCGTTTCTGGGTAATGATGCCGTACTCCATCATGATCATGATTATATAAAAAACAATTTTATACACAAAAAAGGAAGTTTTAACTATACGATGTCTACGGCTAGAATGACCACCTAGACAATTTTTTCACGAACCCGCGAAAAACAAATTTACATAACAAAACATTAGGTCACCTGACCTATCGAATCATATATCATTGACCCATACAAAATATAACAGAAACTTTAAGACAGCATTTTTCCGCTATACTGCGAAACGCTGAAAAATATATTTATCTTGTTTACCGTTCCAAATAAAATTAAAAATTTCTTGTATTTTTGTATTTATTAAGATGCATAACATAATGCTGTCTGTAACTTAGTCACTTTTTTTTACATGTTTACTTTTCATGTCTGTTATGAAATTTAAGAATTATCATCGAAATTCTAAGCACAATTGCGATGAAATTAATGCATGTGGGCATAGAGTGTAAGGGTCTATAAGTATTTGATAAACGGGGAGTTGATAAGTGATGGATTTCAAAACACATGACATGATTTAGTTTGCTATCATTAAGATTAATACTGGAATTTAGGGAGCCCTGAATATCTAACGACAATTTAGACAAAAATGTAATGAACGAACATAGTCAAACAGGTATCTCCCTTCCTCTGAGATGGGAAAATGAGAAATATTGCCGGATTAAACCTAAGCGTAAAATGTAATTTAAAGAGGTGATCAAATCATGGCCAATAAGCATGCTCAATTAAACTCCGACAAACACGAACGGCTGTAAATATCTGAAATTTGTTCTCTGTGAAAAAATAAATTAAAGTATAAAGCATCATCAATGAAATCTTCTTAGTATTTGAACAACAAATTTATAATTTATTCGAAGTGATCTAGACTTGGATAACATTTACATACATTAGTCGTAAATTTTTCGAGAGAATACAGTTTCGTGAGGGTATCTTATGATATCTATATATATGGACTTTAAGACACCTTCATATCATATTATCAAACAAGTATCATATAAGTGTTTATATACAATCCTGATAAAGCACAACTAGGTAAATAGATCTCTAGACAGCCTGGACATGATAATGTACTTCATAGATACTAAGCGAAACGGGTTATTTCACGTTAAGTAACAACTATCGTAGTAAGGTTTTGGTTGGGAAGACATTTCTTTTATATATATATATAAGAAAGAACCAAAAATATGCGAAAGCAAATTTACAGATCTAACATTGTTGGGTTGATGTTTAGACGACTTGTATATACATTATGTACACAGCCATGTATCACCATCATTTGATGGCGATCCGATGGATACATCTGTTGTAGAGTTGTCACTGACTCAGACAATGTCAGATGTACTTATAAATATAATTATTTTCTGTGACTGTATATTACATTAATTTGTAGGATCCTTTACTATAGATAATTTAGCTGATCTGTAACAATAACATCTTCATGCCTTATATATCATGTACTGTAGTACGCCGCTAGATTAAAACTGACGAGGAAAGGTAACACATGGCCAGCGAAAGCTCTTTTTTTTTAGAGCCCAGGTGGTCGTGTGGTCTAGCGGGACGGCTGCAGTGCAGGCGATTTGGTGTCACGATATCACAGTAGCATGGGTTCGAATCCCGGCGAGGGAAGAACCAAAAATTGCGAAAGCAAATTTACAGATCTAACATTGTTGGGTTGATGTTTAGACGAGTTGTATATACATTATGTTCACAGCCATGTATCACCATCATTTGATGGCGATCCGATGGATACATCTGTTGTAAAGTTGTCACTGACTCAGACGTACTTATAAATATAATTATTTTCTGTGACTGTATATTACATTAATTTGTAGGATCCTTTACTATAGATAATTAAGCTGATCTGTAACAATAACATCTTCATGCCTTATATATCATGTACTGTAGAACGCCGCTAGATTAAAACTGACGAGGAAAGGTAACACGCGGCCAGCCGAAGCTCTTTTTTTGAGAGCCCAGGTGGTCGTGTGGTCATGCGGGACGGCTGCAGTGCAGGCGATTTGGTGTCACGATATCACAGTAGCATGGGTTCGAATCCCGGCGAGGGAAGAACCAAAAATTTGCGAAGGCAAATTTACAGATCTAACATTGTTGGGTTGATGTTTAGAAATGTTTGGTTCTTCCCTCGCCGGGATTACATATATATACAACTCGTCTAAACACCAACCCAACAATTTAAAATCTGTAAATTTGCTTTCGCAAATTTTTGGTTCTTCCCTTGCCGGGATTCGAACCCATGCTACTGTGATATCGTGACACCAAATCGCCTGCACTGCAGCCGTCCCGCTAGACCACAGGTACATCTGGCCTCTCAAAAAAAGAGCTTTCGCTGGCCGTGTGTTACCTTTCCTCGTCAGTTTTAATCTAGCGGCGTACTACAGTACATAATATATAAGGCATGAAGATGTTATTGTTACAGATCAGCTAAATTATCTATAGTAAAGGATCCTACAAATTAATGTAATATACAGTCACAGAAAATAATTATATTTATAAGTACGTCTGAGTCAGTGACAACTCTACAACAGATGTATCCATCGGATCGCCATCAATGATGGTGATACATGGCTGTGTACATAATGTATATACAACTCGTCTAAACATCAACCCAACAATGTTAGATTTGTAAATTTGCTTTTGCAAATGTTTGGTTCTTCCCTCGCCGGGATTCGAACCCATGCTACAGTCCCTGTAACGTAAAAGTTAACACTTTTTTCGTCCGGGAATCGTACGTATATCGTACGGTCATCGTTCGTATAGCATTCGGGTAACGACCGTACAGCGTTCGTTTAGCCACCGTTTAGCGTATGATGAGAGCGTATGGTTTATGGTTTCGTTTAGCGTATGGTATATGGTATTATTATAGTTGCACAAGTATCGCATTTGCGCTCATATATCTAAATGTTTATTCGTTTCTGAAAAAATAGAGATGTCTTTCAGAAATGTCTTCATAAAAAATATAACAGGACCACATTTGTACACAGAAGTAACTTTGATATTTCCGATTCTTTTTCTATAAATTCAGAACAAATAATAAATTACTAAAAAAACTAGGAAGATTACAAACATAATAGTTTGGGTTTTCTAACTATTGAAGGTTCTAGGACGTACGGTGGATTATTATTTCTTTTAACCATCTGATCGTCATTTAAACTATTGGGAAAGAAGGTAAGTAGACATATCAGAAGAAGAAAAAAATAAAAGCGAATATTTGTTTATTTGACAATGTATAAATACATGTATGTACTATATTATATATATACAACTCGTCTCTGACTCAGACGTATATAAGTCTGAAAATTACACCAAACAGTGTCAGAGTTAGATTTTATACTGACAAATTTTTGTCCGTCCCTCAGCGGGATTCGAACTCACACCTTTGATGCACTACAGCACCAATCGCTTAGCCTATATATATATATATATGATTTAAAAGTCTCTTAATATATCATCTCATAATTTTTTTTTTTTTATATAAATCTTAGTTGAAGTTGTTGCTGTTAATAATTTTGTAACCAATCATCAATTCAATGATGCAGAACGGTGTATAGTTTGTTGATTGTAAAAACATACGGTCAAGACGAACACACCAAGAAAATTGACACGAAGCAGGTGTTAATAAACAGTCGCTTTGACACAACGAAAGACCGGACATTCTTTGTTTGTGATATCCCTAGATATTGTTTATTATCCCCGGCTTAGTATATATCTAGGATTTTGATTGGTTAACGCACGTCGTTACAAAACCCATAGCCCCTGGGTGTTGCTAACCCATATCCCCGGACGTTGCTAACCATTATCCCGGGGAACTTCACGCAAGTTTTCCTTAGTTCCATGATCGCTCCTTGTGAAATATTGAATTCTGAAGAGTATCCATGATGTTTGTAATTAAATATTTAATTCATTAACGATTTTGTCCTATTATGGCGATCATTTACACTCATTTCATTAAATGCATCACTTGACTGCCACATTTTCAAGGAATGGGACTACTGACCTAGCTATGCAAATTACACACGTTGACGTCACACCATCTATGGCGTAACTCTGACAACATTGAGCGCCAAATTTGACTCAATCCAGTTTCTCTGTCTCCGTATTAAAAACGTCTTATATTTGACTACCTGTAGGGTTCTGCCAAAGGTAGTACCCTACACCCCGTAAAAAATGTGTAAAATTTCCAAATTTCAATAAAAAAAATTTAGATAATGAAAAAAACGTTGTTTTCACGTTACACTTTGTACCCGATTTTTCATAAAACTCGCCCGATTCGGACTAAGACCGGGGATAAATTCGTTATCTACGTTCATATCCGTAGATATGGATATTTTAACACCCTTTAGTACCCTGTACACCCTTCGGCTACGCCTCATGGTGTACTGGGGTACTTCAGGGTGTTAAAATATCCATATCTACGGATATGAACGTAGATAACTTATAATGTCATACATGTATATTCACTGATTTTTCAGACTCTAGACTCCAAAATGTAATCATACAGGTAGATAAATTTGATATATTTAAAAAAAAAAAAAAAAAAATTAAAAAAGAAATCGGTAACAATGCTCTCGTTGAAAATGAATGCTATACCTATCAGATTTTTGGCTCTCACAGCAGTGTACATGTATACAAATTTTGCTCTAGATAATGAAAAATAAAAAAAAGTTTATAGTTAATTTTATAGTTTACTCTCCGACTATGAAATAATCAAAATTTTACTTATGTTAATTCTAGGAAGGACAATGATTTGTATAGTATACAAATCCTTGGGAAGGACGTAAACCATAAATTCATGATTTTTTTTATTTATAAACATGATAAAAGGACACTTTTTATCATAGAAACTGATGTTTAAGACGCGAAAGATGCACTTTGCATGATCAAAAGAAAATGTTTTTGCACAGTTTAACAAAATTGTACAAAAATCGTTCATCAGCAAGACAATTGTTAAAACAATAATTATATTATTAAATCGAATCATTCAGTACAACGATTCTCATCATATTTTAAACTCAAAAAGTTTGTATTTGATTTTTAGCGGGGATTAAAAAAAAAATCTAAAATTGTTCATTGAAGACTATCTTCGGATTAAAAAAAAATGAATTGTTTGCCTTTATTTTTTTTAAAAAAAAACGGACGAGGATATTGAATCAATGACCAGAATCAATTTTTATCGATTATATTGTTTTTGTAAATTTAAAGAACTTTAATTTGGAAAATTTGTGTCATGAAATATTTTTTAGATTATTAAAAATGTCTCTTTTTTATCACCGCATACAGGATATATATTTAGTGGAATAAGGAGAAGGTTTAACGTGCCGCATTTTGCGCTTGTCGCACTGAGTCAGGAGCCTCTGGCCTTTGTTTCTGTTGTATTTTTTTTTTAATTTCAGAAGTTTACATGAACATAAAGATCTTGTTTTAAATGTGTAAATATGAAATTGAAGAGGAAAAACACGTAATTACTTTATGTCCTTTATATGCACACCTTCGAAATATATTGTAAGTGATGCAGTTAAACATAATGATGAATTTTATAACTTTTCTAATGACGAACACGTTATGTTTTTATTCAGAAATGAAGAACTATGTCTGGTAGTTGCTAAAACCTGCCGAACCATAGCTAGCCTCTCTTAAAAGTGAGGCAAAGTATATGTTGAGTGTAGCGAGGCCAAAAAAAAAATCGGCGAGGGGTCGGGGGCCGCTCAAGGCTCCTAGAAGCACTGAAAAAATTACGCAAAATCGTGCATTCTGAGCATTTCCCGGACTCTTTCTTACATTGAAACGACATTTTTTTGGCCTCAAAGCAAAGGTAAACGGAAAGAAAGTCACAGGACAAAACGTCACAGGACATAAAGTCACAAATTTGGTAGACAAGAAGTCACAGGACAAAAAGTCACAAATACACTGTTGACAATTGTTTGAATATATAAGAGAAATATCTTGCAATATTTACTTTTTGATACATATATTCGTATTAAAATTTAGGAAATGTGTCATTATATTTGAAAAAATGAAGATTTAGTTAATTTTAATCATGTAAAAGAAAGATTTCGTGGTACCATGAAGCCATTTAAGTGCCAAGCCACTTTGACACTTTGTTTTTTAACAATTATTTGATCATCTTTGATATATATTTTTGAACATTTTTGTTTATAAAGTTAGTTTATATACATAAGTTCCCGAAAAAAAAATATTTTGTAGAAATAAGCGGTTTTTATTCAAAGAAAATAATCAGAAAAAATGAAATGTGACTTTTTGCCCTGTGACTTTTTGTCCGTGACTTTTTGTCTGAGACTTTTTGTCCTGTGACTTTCTGTTAACATTCGAAGCAAATACGTAGATTAATTGAAATTTTAGACTTGTTGGTTTGAGGGACCACATTAATCGACCGATTTGTACATGATGTAAGATAAAGCAAACATCATTATTCTCATATATATATATATAGGTAGCATGGAAACTGACTAAAACAAATATGATTGTCAATGAACTATGCATAGAAGTTATACTATTATACTAACAAACAACCTTGTCATTACTATATCATAGTCCTAAATATACATGAAATATTGGCAACAGGACGTTAAGCAACTAATATCGATAATATTTAGTATGTCAAGCCGTTTAAGGTTACATAGAAACTTATAAGAAATAAATATTATTGTCAATGAACAACGAAAGTTAATATACTACCTTACTAGCAACAGATCGGTGACGTTTCAATTGGCAGAGTTGCCTCCCTGGAAATATCTGATACTGCTATATTTGACCATAATTATAGACATAAAACAGAGAAATATGCTATAAAAATAATATTAAATTCCACTTAAGAATGAGAATTGATGGATTTAATAAATTTAATGAAGAAGGTTAAGTGAACAACTATTTGAAATAGTACATTGTTTTCGTCCCTTCTGAAGGTACGAGAATTCCTAGAAACAATAGCAATATGTTTTTATGTGAATATTGTATATATACGGTCTAAAGTATACAAGTCTTTCACATTTCACCCTAACGAAACAGTTAAACTAAGATAGCATAGATGCATATAGCAACTTTTTGAATATCCTAACACGGTATTAACAAAATTTTGGTATATAATTCGGAAAGATCCGATTGCCAAAAAAATAAATAAAAAAACTATCTAAATCCAAACCAGATAGTGCTTTAAAAAACAATAAGAATATTGGCAGCATGATTATTAATCATTAAGCCAAAGACATTGATTCACATACCCAAACACGTGAGGCTTTAATAAACAATCATTATACTGTGAAACAGATGTAAAAAGACGTGCTGCCGTTTTATTTCAAGAGATCACGTACAAGGAAAACCGAATGGTTCCTGTTATATTCATGTATAGACCCGATATGGTATCTACACAAACCTCTTCAATTGTTAAACATGGAGACATTTGTATATTATCAAATAGGTGTTAAAACATACACGACAATCTGCTGTTGAATACCATAGTATAGCACTGATAATTCTACTATCTCTATTAGATCTCGTGTAGATTTATGATAGATTAGATCACGTGAATAAAGACAATAAGTCTTTTCATTATATATATGAATAATTAACCAAAGGTGCTGATCTACTTGGTCATTTTCTTTAGTCTGTAAAAATACTAGCTACAACGTAGACCTATATGCCCGTGTAGTAAATTTGAAAAAAAAACTGTTATGAAACAGACACACATCTATCTATGATACTAGATACGAAATAAATATATAAAGGTCGACCTCTGATGAAGGTTTATCTGGGATTATTCCCGAAAGAACCCGAAACATTGCATATTAAATTCTAAAGAATTAAGCAATAAAAAGTACGTAGTGTCAGGTCAGAAATATTGATACCATACCATGAATAAGTGGGTTTATGGTCAATTTATAAAACTATTTGATACGGTGAATTTTTCACTTGTTGTGATCTCACCCGTTGAATCAGGTTCTATTTCATTATAGAATTTTTTATCCTTATTTATTCTATGGTACGACGTATTTCTGATCGAGAAACTACGTACGACACTATACTATATGCACAATGCAATTTGCACAATGCAATAGTATGCATCTTTATATATGTTTATAATATTGTACATCGTATACAATCTACATATACCATGAGATACAAATAATAGAAATCTAATATATAAGTACAATGAATAACTTATATCGAATATACAAAATGAACTGGAATAAAAATAAAAATAATAGAATACAAAAATAAAATAAAATTATATAATACAAAAATAAAACGTATATATAGAACATATAACCAATGTTGAATCATATTTATCATTTAATAATTATTTAAATGATAATAATCCCGTTTCATTGAAATGGGAGGTGACAATGTATATTAATATAAATGATATACCTATATAGTAGAAATGATAAAAACGTATAAAATAATGAGTCAACATTATACTCGAACTTGACCAGTTCGCAGTTGGCGAGAGAAAAGGCTAATTCTGAAATTAAACCTCGAAAAAGAGACCACACACGTGTTCCTAGAGCTAATATCACGTGTCAATACATGCATATATATACGAAAGTAAGCGTTAGAAACCTGACATAAAAAGAAACATAATTTCTGATAATCTTTAGTAAAAAAAAATCACCTGGATGGTTGTATACACACAATAAGTATTTTCCTGTTAAATCAAGTGTCAGTTAAACTATGATTCTTGAATAATTGCAAACAAATAAATAAATTAACAAAATTTAATGTTTAAATGTCCGTGATAACCTTAAAAAAATGCATATCCTAACATGAACTACACGATTAATTCTTTCGGTATTTATAATCCTACATGAACCATGTACGTTAGACCAACCACAAACCGACTAGTACGCCGAATGATACGATGAACGCTAAAACGATACGATATACTCTAAACGAAACGATGTACGCAAAACCATACGATGTTGCAAACCATATACGATTAAGGCAAAACAATTACGATGAACGCTAAACCATACGATGTACGCTCAACCATACGATGTACGCTAAACCATATACGATGTAACGAACATTCATACGATGCACGCTGAAAGAGCACTTAAAGTAACGTTTATGGTACGGTTGATGGTACATGGTTTCGTTCGTTTATCATTCGTTCAGCGTCCGTACAACATTCGGTCAGCGTTTCGTTTGCGTTCGGTCATCGTCCGTACATCGCTCGGTCATCGTCCGTACATTGTTCGGGAATCGTTCTATTGTTAACTTTTACGTTACACGGACTGTACTGTGATATCGTGACACCAAATTGCTTGCACTGCAGCCGTCCCGCTTGACCACACGACCACCTGGGCTCTCAAAAAAAGAGCTTTTGCTGGCCGTGTGTTACCTTTCCGCGTAAGTTTTAATCTAGCGGCGTACTACAGTACATGATATATAAGGCATGAAGATGTTATTGTTACAGATCAGCTAAATTATCTATAGTAGAGGATCCTATATATATATATATATCAATCTAAAGATTTGCACAACGGTACTGATATAAGATGTTATAATACGAAAATGTTGCTATTAAATCGTGTTGACAAATATTTTGGCTCAACAAATGGACTTCTTCAAGTGTCACAAGTTTTACCTATATTGATACATAATGTATAAGGTGTAAAAATAGATCAGTAATAATACAGATAGTTTGGAATTCTTTTCAACTGATTTCCAATGCTCACGAATGACACCAAAACTGTTTTTGAGAGATGGATGGTAAGTAAGAACACATGGAGTCCTTTTATTTTTATTTTTAACTTTGTATTCCAATAGTTCACTCCTCGGAATTGACTCCGCTTTCTGAAAGCTTTTTTTATATTTCTGTGTTTGTAGCCCCTTTGCTTCAAGCGAGTTTCAAGTTGACGTAATTGTCTTTTAGATGTTTCTGTGTTGGATCATATTCGCTTGACTCTAAGCGCCTGACTGTATGGGATGCTCTTGGTAAGATGAGCGAGATGGCAACTTTTAGGGGACAAATATTGATGAGTGTCAGTAGGTTTAGAATATAAATCTGTAGATATGATATGCCCTCTGTGAGCAAACTTGAAGTATCGAGGAAGGCGATTTTGGATTTAGACTTCTCATGAGTAAATTTGATACTAGGATGTATGTTGTTGGCATGAGTGATAAAAGTATCTACATCCTCGTCGCTTTTATTCCATTTCATATCCACATCATCTATAAATCTAAACCAGGAAAGCGGTTTTTCGATGGAAGTTTCAAGGAGTTGTTTCCCTAATTTGCCCATGAATATGTTGGCATATGACGGAGCCATTTTGGTGCCCATGGTAGTTCCATTTACTTGCAAATAATGATCTCCATCAAAAGAGAAGTTGTTTTTCTTAAGTACCAGCGTGAGCATTTTGACCAGGCATTCAGTAGGTGGATGTTTCACTGGTCTGGAATTCCAAATTTCTTTACATGCATCGATGCATCTGCATGTGGAATATTAGTGTAGAGGGAGGTGACATCCATGGAAACAAGAGTCGTGTCGGAGGGGAGTGGATTTAAGGCCTGCATTTTCTTAGATAGTCGGTTGTATCTTTGATGTGAGATGGTAAGTCTTCAACATTTTGACAAAGTTAAAAAGAAAAAGAAAAGGACTCCATGTGTTCTTACTTACCACCCATCTCTCGAAAACAGCTTTGGTGTCATTCGTGAGCATTGGAAATCAGTTGAAAAGAATTCCAAACTATCCAAGATTTTTCCCGAGCCTCCAATGATAGCTTTTAGGCAACCTAGTAGTCTGCGGAACCTGCTGGTGCGGGCTGAAGTGTCTGATAATAGAAGTACTTCTGGAGAATGTCGTTCGTGTGAAGAAAAACGCTGCCAATGCTGCCTACAGATGCAGCATTCATCAACATTTTACAGTAAGGCAATCGAAAATAACTATAAGATATTTTGCAATGTTACCTGCAAAAGTATGGATGTTACTTACATACTAGAATGCTCGGTTTGTGGCCTCCAATATGTTGGTGAGTCAAAGCAGCCTTTCCACAAACGCCTCAATGACCATAGGAGTAATATCTCTAAGAACCCACTTCTCCCAGTCTCTCAGCACTTCAGACAGTCGGGTCACAAACCTGATGACTTTAACTGCATGAAAATTCTAGTGATTGAACAGAATATTCACTGGAGTGATGCCCAGCGACAGGTTCGGGAAAGCTTTTGGATAAAGGAACTTAATGTACATCATCCAAACGGCATCAATAAGAAATACTAACAGTTTTGTTTTTCACTCATTTTTATTGTTAATATACACAGTCACGTATATTGAATTATAGTGTTTTGTTTATATTATGATATTCAGGATTTTGGATTAAAATCAATCGACCAAAACTTACCTGTATTATTACTGATATATTTTTACACCTTATACATTATGTATCAATATAGTTAACACTTGTGACACTTAAAGAAGGCCATTTGTTGAGCAGAAATATTTGTCAACACGATTTAATAACAACATTTTCGTATTATAACATCTTATATCAGTACCGTTGTGCAAATCTTGAGACTGATATAATATTTTCCTTATCTGCATAGTAGCGCCTATTTTAGACGATCCAGTACATAGTAATTTTACTGGTTGGTCTTTTTTATCCTTCGTCAGTCAGATTCTGATGTTAAATGAATCATCTTTAAGTCTTCTTAGATTAAACTTTTACTAAATCTTGAAATTTATACAATAACAAAGGCAAACCGAACATCAGTTAAGACGCTTGCACTATTCTAAAAATTTGTTGAACATGACATAGGTTATATGACTAATTACATCAGAGAGTTCAAATATATGCTTTAAATAAAAATAATAATGTGCGATATGAACCAGCACAATTCTAAAGCTTTAACGGTGTCGATAATTATGATGTTACAAGAAAGATTGCATCAATAAGAATTCCAAATAAACAGCACTGAACGTTCTAAATTTCTAAATATTTCAGATTTGACAACGGTAGTGTAGTTACATAAGAGTCTGCAATGTTTAAAACAAACGGCCGTTAAAATATAATAATAAATTTTGACTAAAGTAAACTAGTTGAACGTGGCTTGGTACTTATACATCCCTCAAAAAATTAAGTATTTTCAATTGTTATATACAACAGATTTATTTTAGAGATGAGTAAGGTAAAGAAATAGAAACGGAGACTATAATAATAAGTAATATAACCCAGATGTGAAGCACTGCATGGTGTCGAACTACATCTTTTCATTTATCCCATTCGGTGCCAAAGATGATTCATTTAACATCAGAATCTGACTGACGAAGGATATCTGTTATCCGAAATATTTATAAATAATTACATTTATAGTTCCTTTTTATGTTATTGGTGTTGTTATGTACACTTTTAGGCGTTTATCTATTATAACTGGTCTAAACATCAACCCAACAATGTTAGATCTGTAAATTTGCTATCGCAAATTGTGTTCTTCCCTCGCCGGGATTCCAACCCATGCTACTGAGATATCGAGACACCGAATCGCATGCACTGTAGCCATCTCGCTAGACCACATGACCACCTGGGCTTCAAAATGAAGCTTTGAGAGGCCGGGTGTTTCCTTTCCACGTCAGGCATGGAGATGTTATTTTTACAGATCAGCTAAATTATCTATAGTAAAGGATCCTACAAATTAATGTAAGATACATTATCAGAAAATAATTATTTTAAAGTACGTCTGAGTCAGTGACTATATATATATATATGGTGTCACGATATCACAGTAGCATGGGTTCGAATCCCGGCGAGGGAAGAACCAAAAATTTGCGAAAGCAAATTTACAGATCTAACATTGTTGGGTTGATGTTTAGACGAGTTGTATATATATATATATATATATAAGTACGTCTGAGCTAGTGATAACTCTACAACAGATGTATCCATCGGATCACTAGCAGTGATAGTGATACATGGCTGTGTAAATTATGTATATACAACTCGTCTAAACATCAACCCAACAATGTTCGATCTGTAAATTGCAATTGTAAGTTGGGTTGATGTTTAGACGAGTTATATATATATATATACATATATACATACTTACTTGCTGAAGACCTCTTTACTCTCAATGACAAATATCAACATTTAAAATTAAGATGGACAAGTCAATTCAATTTCCATTTTCTCACAAGGAAGACAATACAATTGTAATCACTATACAGTTTAACAGGCAGTTATAATACACAACAACAAAAACTAAAATCCGAAATGATGCAATGTTTACATTTTCTCGTTGATGAAAAGAAGTTCAAAGGTGTCAAACAAATAGTAAACTGTAACTGTAAACAGTACCGTTTAAGTCGACGCTACAGTCCGTCATGACCTTGTTATAGTGTATGAATGATTCGTACATTGTTGAAGACACTACATCAAATTATAGATGCAGTACAGGAATAAAAGCCTTGTTCATTGATATTTTTTTTTTTTTTCTATCTATTGTGTGCGATTGTGTCACATTTATTCCGTATCCTTTTATTTTCTATTACATGACTTTTATCTTATGTAACTATAACTAAGTGTTTAGTTGATAAGACATATCTGGATCAAGTGTGCAATCCATGAACGCAAATAACATCGATTGAGATATTCATTGACATTAAAAGTGAAATTATTAAATAGCAAGGCAACGACTTACATATGACTTTTTTATATTACGACACTAAAGTGGACTGATGAAAATAAATCCAATCAACTCCGCCTACTTTGGATTTAGTTTAAGGTTATCTTTGAAAGTGATCATAGCTTGATTGCCGACGAGTACAAGTGTGATGATGAAGTCTTATGGTGGAATGTCACATTCGATTATGTTATATCTATTACCATGAAGGACAGGTTTCCTGAATTCTCATCAATCATTTGTTTTTATAGACTTTAATCACAAAAGTTCTTTTTTAAACTTGCATACCACGTAGGACGAACCGTTGCACCCAATACATGAGTTATCATGCTTGTAGTCCTCTGGTCGTTGAAGGTTATCAGTATTTTTAAGAGATCATAATCACGTTGAAAGGGTTCAGTTCCTTTAACAACTTTCAAATAACAGGTATATAGATATCACTTGAATTTTTGCGTTTACGCGAAACTGCATATTAAACAAAAAGACGCTGATGTACCCTGGCATTAGTTTGGGTGCATTCAAAATGGAGTGCTGGTGTTATAGGTCTAAGTGAAAAGGAAGCTTAATGATGCTGTTGTGTAAAAGTTACAAGTTTCTTATATATCTTACACATGCTTTTAGTATTTAGAAACGTAAACTATTTTTTAGTAGATATAACTCGGTCTAGCAAAAATAGCTAATTCGATGTTTTACTAATATATATTTCAACACAACAACCTAATAATCAGCAACATTATTGAATATGAGACACTACAATGAGGAAGAGCAGAGTTTGTCAAATTTGTTAGCACTGTATAACTAATTAAAATGAAAGTCCCTTGAATTTCGGTTAGTATGTAACTTTGTGTGTAATATAAAGCAAGTTCGGTGGTATGAACTTTACTGTAGAACGCAGTTTCGAAAATAAGAAAGCGATAAGCTTGAATAAAGATCTGGATGATAACTAGGGTAATGACTGCCAAATATACCATGGGAAACCCCGGAATTCCTTAATATGACGTGTTGATCTTCCGAATGTACAGTGGTAATAATAGACCAAAGTATCTGTAGTTCCGAGTATACCATATCCATAACAAGACATATTTTAATCGATACAAACGGGCTATTAACATTTACAATTCGTACTTGCATTCTTATTTAACTTAACGCCTAATAGGTCTAGGGTTTATCGATGTCTTTTTTTATATTTTTTAATTATTATTATTGTGTCATATATCAAATGTATTAGTTCAGTGCTACCTTTAATTTTAAATCTAACCAAAAGCTTCTGAACATTTATTTAATTCTTGGTAACTGATTGTGATTAGATTACATATTATCTTTAATTTTAACCACATACTAATTCATTGTTTACAATTTAAAAGACTAGAAAGAGATAGTACTTCTAGATAAGAATTTTAATAGTAGATTTAATAATTTAATATCTTGAAAATGAAAAGTGATTGGGAAAATGTGAGTAATAACCAACGTTACAAACATATTTCACAATGCCTAATTTACATTTTTGTTTAAAGTATAAAAAAAAAATGCAACCTATGGTACCTTTGATAACTTTCATGTCACACTCGTAAACGATATATACTAGAAATGGTTTTAAATGTATAAAATAAAGATCATCAGATGAACAAATACTAAATATATGTTGACATGAAATTATCGACATTCATAATAGGAGATCCACACATGTTCACTATTACATATATATCGCTACATATTGATTCCTCTTTTGAACATAATGGGTTTATACTATTACTTTTGTCTAAACAATGGATGTAAAATACGCATAAATCGTTCAATTTATACTACTTAAAGTGCATACTGATGTTTGAAAGGTAAACATTGAGCCACAACGGAAGTTGAAATGACATGTTCAGGAGACCACAAACTGGAAATGTCAATGTTTGAAGTTGATCTGTATTGGTTAACGTCTTTATCATTTGGCTTCTGTAGGAATGTTGTCTCGTTGGCAATTATTTAAAAAATTGACCCTAGAAAAAGCAGAAATGGATATATAAGTACCCGGCCACGTCCACTTATATTTTTGTCCATCTGATGAGTTAAGCCTTTTTCAACTGATTTTTATAGTTCGTTCTTATGTTGTTCTGTTATACCACTGTCCCAGGTTAGGGGAGGGTTGGGATCCCGCTAACATGTTTAACCCCGCCACTTTATTTATGTATGTGCCTGTCCCAAGTCAGGAGCCTGTATGTTCAGTGGTTGTCGTTTGTTTATATGTTACATATTTGTTTTTCGTTCATTTTTTTACATAAATAAAGCCGTTAGTTTTCTCGTTTGAATTGTTTTACATTGTCTTATCGGGGCCTTTTATAGCTGACTATGCGGTATGGGCTTTGCTCATTGTTGAAGGCCGTACGGTGACCTATAGTTGTTAATGTCTGTGTCATTTTGGTTTTTTGTGGATAGTTGTCTCATTGGCAATCATACCACATCTTCTTTTTTATATTCATTAAAAAAAAACTTGTCTACATAAAATTAGTAGACTTAACCTTTTATTCAAATAATTGTGTCGACTCATATTTATTTGTATTTTGAATTCTCGGCATATATTTTAATAATGTCGACCTAAATTAATATCTAAGTGGCATTGTGTCAACAAAAAAATATGGAAGTATCTCAATTAACATCACGTGACGTCACCATATCAAATATTATTTTCAACCACCCCAGATGTAATACTAATTGCTTTGAGTTTTTCTGGTTCCTGTGCAAGGTAACTAATTTATGTTTTTGATAATTTTTATTTGAGGTTTTACTTACTTCCATAGTTAAATTTTTTATTTGTGATTTTGTGACCAATCTTTATTTTTTTTTTACCTATTTCTTTTTCATTTTTCCAGTTTTCCCAGCAATTTTCAAATGCCTCCTTCAATTCCTGACTTTCTATTGTACTTTTACTCATTATTCATTTACCTACATGTAGGCCTCTTGAACGACACAAGATGATGATCGCTAACAGGGCAATGCGATTTTCCCAACATTGTAAACTTTATTTGAAAGACTTTAATCACAAAAGATATAGTCGATTCTAGACATATTTCAGGGTGGTTTTTTTTTGTGTACATTTAACAATGGATATTTAAAATATCTTTTCAATCAATGATCATGTTCGTAATACAATTCACAAAACAGCCTTGACGAAATGGTTAATGCACAATATCGAAGTCTGTGTTTGCTATGTTGGTGTTGTAAATAATTCATAGTAACTTTTAACAATATAGGATCATATGTGTGTACATGTTTATGTTTAATTGTAGGAATGTGTTGAAGTGTATTGAATAACTTTTAAACAAAGACAAATGGAAAATAGGTAAGTCAATATATACAATTTCTAAGATAATTGGATTATGTCGTTATTTCAAACTTTGTGTCTTAATTTTCATGTTCATAAATTTGTTCAATGTTAAAATATCAGTATCATTTATATTGTTCACTTATAGAAATATTGTTGAGACGGTTTACTTCTAAATGAAGGGAAACGTACTTTATCGCTATTCAAAAGTCATAAATCGGTTTAAAGATAACAAATCCGGGTTTCAAACTAAAACCGAGGGAAATGCATTAACTATGAGAAGAAAACAACGAAACAACAGAACACTGAAGTGCAACAAACGACAATGTAACATTCACAACAACGAACTATTAGATAACATCTGCCATATTCCTGACTTAGAGGTGTATTCGTCGGACGTTTCAGTCTCGTTGAAATCTAGTTCTGGAATATTTTCCAAAGCATGTGAAACAAGTGAAAAATATTAATGAATTTTAAAAATATGATAATCGAACATAACTCTGTGAAAAAAAATGTGTATTTACAATGATTAGTTTTTGAGTAATCCAGTTTTCAAATTTTACGATCAATCAAGTCAGTCTTTTTAGCCAAATATTTTATAAAATGGGTAAGGGGTACAAAAAAATATTTTACAAGAATCATGTACATCCTATATCATTGTTCTTTTTAAATTTCTTAGATATGTATTTTGTCAATCATTTATAACAAAAAAGTTCAAATAATATGCATTTTGTTCAATAAATGAGAAAAATCACAAATTTACAAAATTGACAGAATGGTAAATTTGATATAAAAAGGCATCAGAATATGATAAAACTTTCTTATATTAACACCTACCTATAGTTTTTTTAAGTTAAATTTATTTGTTACGCTTCATCTTTATTGAAAGTATGAATAAAGTTTAATTGTGGAACTGTGATTTTTTTCACGATAACAGCCCAAAAATAGGTAAAAATTTATGAAAAATGGGAAAATCATCAACATTGGGTATTTTTAAAGGGCCGTAGCAATAAAAGAAGTGCACCACCGTATGAATTTTCCTTCACCAATTATTTTTTTACAGACATATAAACCCCAAAATCAGGTTAAGAAAAAAGTTAAATTCTAGATATGTTTGGCTCCTCAGAGGTTTACATCCTTAAGGTAGCACAATACACAGATTTTATCTAATTCCCTAGTTTTAACATGCTGTAACTTTCTTTATACATTGTTATAATGCTTGGAAATTTATAAAAGTGGTATTTATGGATAACTAACAGATTACTCTTTCAAATTAATACAATGTAAGAATTATTCAACAATAATGTAATCAATTATTATGTTAACTGCGTCTACAAAATTTTACAAGAAATTGCCACTTTCAATTGTTATGTTAAATAAGTTAAATATACCGATAAAAATGACAAGACTACATGACGAGAATACTGCACAAATAAATGCAAGAACATCATAGACAATGAAATATATAGCTAAATAATATAATCATAGATTTTGACATGTTAACCACAGAATAACAACGGATAACTAAAATTATTTTAGGACTGTACACAAAAACAACTTAATACAAATACGAATTGTGTGTATAACCCAGTCTGTGTGTCGTAGCTGGACACATTTCTGGATGGATACAATTAAATGTATCGCTGGAGACCTGTTAAGTTATTCGAAGCTGTTGAGTGAAAAAAGGAGTATTGCCTTGACAAAAGTAATCTTTTCCGATACATAAAATATTGAATATTTGATTAAAATTGAACACCGGTAAAGTACAGCTGCCTTTATTAAACAATCATTAACAAATAAAAAAAACCAATGCTTTGTAGATGTCATGCTTTCAAACGCTTTTTTGGGATTAATCTTTATGAGGAGAACTCAAACCCGAACATTGATATAATTGTACAAATTGTGACTTGCATGGAAATGTCTCATATGCACTCAATCCACATCTCTATTGATCGATTGTCAGATTATCCCCATCATTCGAAAAAAAAAAACACCATATGTATTAGTTTACTGTCGTAAGCTCTAGGATTATTGAAATTTAAAACTGATTTTGCATACATGACAGTTGTAGGTAATTTTCAATATCACCATGTTCTAAAATAACAATTCACATATTTTTATATTCAAACGAAAATGAATCTTAACCTTAATTTAAAATATGATCGTACGCTTCAAACAAAAAATATTATCCAATTCTTGATAACAAATTGAGGTTAGACTATATATATTTATATATATTTATCTGTAATTTTAGCTACAGCTTGAGATATTAGGAGATTTTTACACACTCCTTCTTATGTCGCTGCATATCATTCCAGTTTTGAACCGACGTTTTTTATCACCCTATTTTTGTCTTAACAATGGATGGGAAAATGCACATAACTTCAATTTATACTAGATACAGAGTGTCAAGGTGTTAAATAATGAAGCATTGATCCACAAACAAAAATGAACTTACATTGAAATGTTCTTTGTCATCACGAATTAAAAATAGACTTGTCCAGATAATATTAGTAGACTTGACCTTAATGAATATTTGAGTATCCTTGCGTCTAAAATACTATATCGTTATCTTTTGAAACATTTCGTGATGTCACCATATCCAAAAAAATATGATCTTTAAACCATTGAAAAGCATGATTGCTCTAGCGGAGAGCTATTTGAAGCACCTGAGATCACCTTTCAGTTTTTTATGGGGGTAGTGTTTCTTAGTCGTCAGATTTCTATGTTGTGCCTTTTGTTCTATTATTTGTCTGCTTGTCTTTTTCTGTTTTAGCCATGGCATTTTGATTTTTTTTCGATCTATGAGATTGTATGTCCTAATACATAATTGATAAATAGTCCGTATCAACTTCACAAATAATACATGATGGTCTTGAAGTATAGATTATAATTTTATCATCTTAATAACCAGATAACGTGTTATAGTATTTTTTTTATTTGTCGTTATGACTATTACCTTTACTGTTTAGTCTGCTTTTGGTTATATCCATTTAAGGTGAATATGTACTTATACATCCCGTCATTGTGTTATTGTACTATGGTAAAAGTTTGTATTCTTGTCTGTCTTTTTGTTTTTATAGTGATTAAGATTGCAATGCTGACTGCTGTACCCCAATTTTTGACATTTTTACCTAATATGTCTGCTGGTTTGGTTCATAAATCGTTGTCAATATAACGGATTTTGATGCAACTGGCATACAAGTGAGAGGTTTAGCTAGATATGAATCCAGGTTCTAAGCTTTTGATTTTGCTATTTGATTAGGGTCTTTTGAATTTTCCTCCAAGTTCAGTACTTTTGTGATTTAATTTTTTTAACTCCGTGTCGTGAGCAACGATTTTAACTGTTCATTTTAAAATGTACAAATGAGAAGTTTAGCTAGCTATAAAACCATGTTTAATCCACCAATTTCTACGTAAGAAAACGCCTGTAACAAGTCAGGAATATTGAAGTTATTTTCCATTCGTTTGATGTGTTTGAGCTTTTGATTTTGTCATTTGATAAGGTACTTTCCGTTATAAATTTCCATTTCGGTTCGTATGATTTTAAAGTTTCCTAGGTTAAAATATATTCAGACAAATAAAAAGAAATACTTATTTAAAAACGGTATATGAAATGAAGGAAATATCCTTTATCCTGCAATTGGGTGTTCTACTATACAGATACAGTCCTCTACATATATCGCTATGCTGTATCTGTATACTATACGCATATCGCGTTAAGACTCCGCCCGCTGCCGGACTGAGTATTGTATGAACCTGCGTGACCTCCGAATGTGTATTGCAGTCGCATTCCAATGACGTACTAATTGCGAATTAACGATTTCTTTTACACGTTCTGTTTGTTTTCAAACATTTCTTAAGACCAATAAGAATCACACCAAATTTCTGATAACTTACACATATGAACAGCAGTCTTTTTTACGATGACAACTATCGATTTCAAAACTTGAATGGATATAGTTTAATAAACTGTTCGTAAAAATTGTTCTCATGGCCAAAGAACAAATTCGCAATCAAAGAAAATTTTGGACCAACCACACAAATATTTCGGATCTAATTTCTATTTAAAAAAACAACGGCAGACATTATCTGTTAACCAAGCTCTTTTCTTTACCTATAAATAGATTAAATAAAATTCTATAGGATTGCAACATAATTCCATATTGCACTCCTTAGTATAAAATCGTTCAAATCATACTGTCATATTGTTATTCTAAACTCGCCCTGAAGATCATAAAACACATTTTATTAAAATAAAGTATGTCAATAAAGGTTTTTATTTTGTAAATATTGCCGGTATTTTTAACGACCATTCTGTTAAAGACCAATTCCTGGATATTTTGATAAAACTGAACTCCCTCTTATTTGTTATATTTACAAGAAATCTACCCGGAAATATGTGTTTAGTTATAGCTAATTGTGTAAAGATGTAAATATCAGTGAAAATACACCTATGCCATGTAATTGCAGTAATTCCGAAAACAGTTATGGCCCCATTTCCCATGTCAAAACAGGAGACTTTAACACCGTTCGTGACCGATAGTTAAAATCATACCTCAATAAAGGACCTAAATAGCGTTCCCCGTCAATTATAAATTGGAATGAGTGTCGTTATATCATCGACGACTCACTCCGTACTTACTGTTTGAAACGGGTAAAACGGGAAAAAGATGGCAAAACATCTTTGGTCTCTTTTTTTTTAATTCAGTAATGAAGATAGTTGATATTCGTATACAAAATCGCGGATCAAACATAAACTAAAAGAACTAGCCAAGGAATTTGTATTTGTCCCAGCTGATAAAGCTGCTAATAATATCATTATTGTTTGAAATAAATTTTGTATTGAGGTTCTGCAAAAGGAAATCACTAATTCACCAACATTACAACTAACTTCATTTTCAGAAAACGACATCTGTAACAAACACAAATTTGTATCTACTTCTTTACAAGCAGAACCAAATACAATGGCTTCAGAAGCTACACAAAAATCCTTACAAATATAGATTTATTTCATCTCCAAGCCATTGTTCCACTACTTAATTGTCTATCATACTTACTAGTACACTTGGTACTATAAAAAACCTGAAAATAAATTGTTCAAATAAGGCCTTTCAAAAAAGTGGAATTAATTACTTTTGAAGGGTCACAAACTCGTTGGAAGTACTTGATAAATTGCATGCTTATATTGGTGATTTTGAAACTGTTCAAAGTTTTAATTTTCTACCCTATATACCACTTTGTCTCATATTCCTATTAAGAAAACAATCACATTCCTAATTAACTGGGCATTTAAAAAGTCAAAATGCGAGTACATATTCAAACTCTTTTAGGTCATTTTTTAGTAGCAATAAACAAAAGAACTATGTCAATTGGATATGCTTTGATACTATATATGCGCTTGAATTTTTACATTTTCGTTCGCTTTGGAGATTCCGTATATCGGCAAGTTATTGGAATTCCAATGGAAACTAACTAATTTATTGCGGACCTGTTTTTGTATTGTTATGAGTTACAATTTATGACTCAAATTAGCAAAGACCCATCGAAACAACATTTGATACAAAAATTTAACAATACTTTTAGATATTTGGATGATATATTGGCTCTTAATAATGACGTCTTCAGTATGTATACTAAAGAAAGTTATCCCGTTGAACTTACTTTAAATAAAGCTCATTCTAACAACAATGAACAATGACCACTGCCCTTTCCTCGATCTTGATATCTATATCATTAACGAAAAGCTTAATACAACAATTTATGATAAAAGAGATGATTTTTCATTTCTAATCGTTAATTATCCTTTTTTAGATGGTGACGTTCCCTTGTCACCATCTTATGGTGTTTATATATTTCAACTTGTACGATTCGCTCGTGTATGTAACAACGTATTAGATTTCAGTGAGAGAAATTTATGTATTACTGAAAAAGTATTACACCAGAGTTTTCGATGTCACAAACTAGTCAAAACATTTACTAAATTTTAATATCGGTATAAGGAAATAATTCGTAAATATAACTCAACATGCAGACATCTTATACGTTCAGTTATTTCACATCCAATCTATTATGGTAATATTCTTTACAAAGCACAAAAATGTCAGTATTCACCTCAAAAGCTTACAAAACCTTTAAACAGACTTTGGTTTTAATATTGATTCACTTGATGCATCGGAACTAAACCCATTTATTTTTGTTCTTCTCATATATTTTATGATAGTATGATACTAAACCCCTAACGGGAGGGATTGTGCCTGATATTCATATGATGAAGACATAATCGTTCAATCAGTTTGATTGAGGTCTCGTACTGGCATGTCAGTTAACTGCTAGTAGTCTGTTGTTGTTTGTGCATTATTGTCATTTTGTTTATTTTCTTTTGTTGCATCTTCTGACATCGGACTCGAATTTTCTTGAACTGAATGTTAATGTGCGTATTGTTATGCGTTTACTTTTCTACATTGGCTAGATGTGTAGGGGAGGGTTGAGATCTCATAAACATGTTTAACCCCGCAGCAATTTTGCGCCTGTCTTAAGTCACGAGCTTCCGGCCTCTGTTAGTCTTGTATGATTTTTAATTTTAGTTTCATGTGTATAATTCGGAGTATAGTATGACGTCCATTATCACTGAACTAGTATACATATTTCAGTTGGACGACAAACGCCTGAATCTGACAGATAAAGGTCAACTTGTCGACACAAAAAAGACCCGTATGTAAAATGTTTACGCCCATAAACAGCGCCCCCTATAATTTTTTCTACGTCATCTTTGAGAACGATGTCCCGTTCTGTAGTAAATTAAAACATTAAATTAACTAAAACATAGAAACGTAAGTGTAAAAAACAAATTGAAAGATCTATTTGCAGATGACTGGTTATGCATGATACGCTGGCAATGTGCGCAATGTCCTTTAATCCAAGATTGAAAATTAGTTTGTTTCCTACGTCAAAATGGCGGATTTCAATGTATACATTTTTTCCTCTATTTATAATCTGACAGAATTTCGTATCCAATCATTTATTAGCAATTTTATTATTGATCTTTGAAGATCATCCAATCACATTTACCGTTAGAAAGTGGCTACACGTTACCAGCCATCGTTACAAAGTAGCCATGTGTTTTGTAGGGATACCTTGGGAATATTGTGTATTCAAAAGTTACGGTAAAAATCAATGTTTTCTTCATTAAATTTCCATGCAATTCACAAGTCATAACAGCAAATCCATTCTTAATAGATCTCATAAGGTAAACAGACATATTTAACTGTCTGCTTTAGCAAATAAATCGTGTAAATAAGCCTGATGGGTCGTTTTGAATTCAAGCACAGCAGACAAACACGTGGTAGACTGTTTATGTTTGATAGTTTGTATACCTTAATTGCACGTTGATGTTACTATATACTTACAACCTTTATCGTGTTATACTTTCAATAGTTATATAATACATCTTGCCCAAGAAACACATCTAGCTAGGTGCAAGGACTTCCTTTACTAGAACTTTATATAATGAGGGTGTACTGATGTTTACAAATTACCATATTTACATTACAGCATTTTTTTTTGCATTTGATATATTTCATAAACATGTACATTTTATGTACACTAAGAACAATAGAGTAAATGAACATACATGGGTTTAATTTCCACCCTAGGTATAAATTTTGATACTCATTATACATGCATGATAGGTTGGAACAAATAGAGCAGATTGCAATTGATTATAATGTAATGTCTAAAATGCTGATTGATGGGGCCAAGTCCTCAACATCATTTTGTCTAAGTATACAGAAGCTCCTATAAGGATTAGTAAGGGAATACTTTACACATAGTCCAGTGGCTTAGTCCTGTCTTTTTTGTCTCTGATATTTCCTAATTTATATTATCATTTCTATTATTCTCATGTACATGTAGTAAGACAAACTTAAAGCTATTGTTACTCTTATATTCCTCATTTGCCTGAAGTAGGTATGATAAAACAAAAATTGTGCATGTACTTCTGTCCACTGCAAATTGATTTTATTTTCATTCAATGGTAATGTTCACAATTTTGAAGACCATATTTCCTTTTTTCGATATTTTTGTTTTAATGTAATGAAAAGTTCAATTCTATTGTAACACAGGTTCTGCTGACAAATGACTGATAAACCCTTCTTGTATCCTTCTATCTACCAAAAGGTGTTTGAGAATATACAATAAGTCCAAGTTTTAGAGAAAAGTCAGTTAAATGTATATATAATTTTCTTCTTTGGAAGTGTGCAATAACCTGTAAGTACTTGAACAGAATGTCATATTCAACCTTTCCATGACTATTTTAATGTTACAACAGTAGAGGAACATGGAATATTAAAAAGTTATTCAAGAAATCGTCGAAATATATCTGCAATCATTATTTTTACTCGAATTTACTGTTGTAAACTTGCAATATCCAACGATGCACGTACCGAGTTATCCCCCTTTGATCTCCGCTTCGCAACGAATAAGCTGACACAATTGCGTATCCGGGGTTTTTGTTATCTGATAGAGTAAATTGAGAACCAAAAAATGGTTTTACTTCATATTTTATACCCCTCAACACGTTACCAAACCTATTTAAGGAATTATTAAGGATTTACCGTGGACCTACGCAAATTTTCAGAAAAAAAGTTTCACTTCACTCGTGAATTTATAACATTTTAACAACACTTTTTAATAATAATTATATAAAATAAGGAAGCTAATTCAATCTAGAATTGACCACTTTGGTTTTTATTAATGTACGTGTACAAATAAGTCAATACGAGTCCAAAAACCACGAGACATGCACGTTTACTAAGAAATCGTAAAGTCTGACCTTTTATCACGTGACCAATGTCTTGACCTTAGAAGCCATTAAATCGTTTGCCGTTCAACTGATTTTCATGGGATAATTATTCACCTTGAGCGATGTATTATTGTTGACCATTCAAGATTCTTTTTGTTTGCGAACCCGTCTTCAGCTGAATATGTGATTACTGTATCGTATTACTACACAGGCTTCAAGGGATTTCAGTTCGAAAATAAATACAACACATGTGTTTTTGTGTCTTTCAAAACACAAATAATATACAGAAATAATTGCAGGATAATAACTGTTTAGTGTCTTTGAATATCGGTTGTATTTGTACTCGGCTCGAAACAGGTGTAGTAGCTCGCTAAAAGCTCGCATACACCTTGTTTCCTAGCCTCGTACACATACAGGTGATATCTAAAGACACTAACCAGTTAATGTCTATTTATTATACAATTCGAACGTTTATAGGAAACTGTTAGGGACGTAGTGTTCTGTATTTTATATTTCTCTTTTCAAACGTGACATTTGTCATTTCTGAATTGACAAGTCACAGATCGGTTCCAGGTTAACATTTCCAAGTTCAAACCTGACAGTTCCGCTTTGACAATTTTTTACATTCCAAATTGAAATTTCTCAATTTCATCTAATTAGGTCTCATTTCAAGCTTGAGAATTCACATCGTTAATTCGAATATTTTCACTTCAAAGTTACAACTCGACAGTTCCGAGTCGACAATTCTCCTCTCCAGTGTTGACTACTGGTATGGTGTTGTGAATAACTCACAATAATATTTAACATATTATAAATATATGTGTGTACATGTGTATACTTAATTGTAGAAAGGATTTGAATTGTATTGTATACTGGTGTAACAAAGACACAGGGTAGCAAGGTAAGTCCATAATTATGTATATCGCTCCTTATATGAACAAATAGGGTTATATCGGTATTATAAACCTTAGTTGTCATGTTGATAGAACAGTTAACGAGCTATATGATTAAAAACAACCTTAAACACAATAGCCAATAAAAAAAAAGTGTTATAATTCATGAACGACGTACTGATAACTGATCTCATGATACACTAAGTGACTGACAGTCGAACAGCAGAGGTAACGACCCAGTGCTGAAAATAATGAAAACAACACGTTATAAAAGTCATGCATCTAAAACGATGTTCTGTGATAAAAGGGTAGAATATATTATGTTTCATTAAAAACCTGTCTGTTTCTATTCAACTTAGCATACCTTTGTTAGTGTTCCTTTGGTGATTTTGCATGTTATTCCCCCTCTTACATATTGCATTTTCATTCTTGTCTCAATATGAATTAGTTTGTTTGATTTTTTATCATGATGAAATGTTTTCTATTTTGTCAAAAACATGCTTTTATATCTTTTTTTCTCCGGTATTTGTTTTGCTTATTGTTGATTCCGTACAGTAGTTACTCATATCCAAGTCATTCTATATCTAGCAAAAAGGTTACCTCATTGGCAGTACTCACACTATGTTTTCAATTTTTGGTGTTTTATAAATAAAAGGTTTGGACTAACAAAAATACGAAAATATAGCAAAACAATTTTTTTTTATTATAGGATCCTTTTTCCTAAGATGAAGCCTGAAATTGGAACAATGTGGAAATTCTTTTCGTTATGTGTAAGTGTCAAAACAATTGCACAGTGAAAAATTATAGTACATACATGAAGTACATATTTACCATTTACATGTTATATTTAAGGCAATGTTAACATTTCAAAATCTTTTACAATCAGTTGCATTACTTCAGTCATACCCTTGAACTAAACATGAGCATCAAACACAAATATAAATACGTTTTTTATAATCTTTTTTAAAAAAACATGTCTTTTCATCCAGAATAGTACAAAATTCATATAATATTTATCATTATCTTGAGAAACATTTCCATGATGATGAGTAAGGGTAGCTGTCATCCTTTTATTCAACGGTACATCAACCTGGAATTTCAAATAACTGAATAAGAAAGTTATTTCTCTAGTGTTCTCGTAGTAACATTCAGTTCAAATGATCTTAAACAATTTTAAAGCTTTTGAAAAAACCTTTTGACCATAGCTATGAAATACAAGTGGTAAACGTAACACATTTTACATCAAACCATTTCTGGTAAACAAAAAAATTGTTAGATAATGTTGGAAAACATTTTCTATTCCAGTCACATGTACTTATTATGACTGTGCATGTGCAAATATCAGTAGCATTATTTTTGAATGAGTGCCCAGAAAAACTGATGTGGACCTTAAGAGCGAAACAGCTTTGTGGAGTTGAAGATAAATATATGTGTCTGTATGATACAAACGAACGCTCATTCAGAGAACTATGTAAGGAATCACCTGAATTTCACAGACCAGGTAAGCTTATGTAGAGTCTATAGTTATTAATGTTTACTAAGAAAATGATTAAGAGTAGCAATTACTAAAGTTTTTATGTATATCACGGAAGTAATGTTAGGATTGCAGGTTGTTCCTGTATATCAATATAATAAAACAGAATGTGATATTTTAAGTTGACGTTTTCGGTTCTATACCATATTGTTTACATTAAATACCATTTGCTCTTAAAAATAATAAACAAAAAGCAAATATGATACACAGCAATAAAAGACAACCACAAAGTGCATGCTGCTTACTTTGAAAAGGCGAAAATGTGTTTGCAAACAACCTAACCCTCACCAAATTTGGAACAGAGGTTTAACAGCACAACAAAAGAGTTATTTAACTCAACAGATCGATTAATAGCACAAATTAACTAAAACCAAACAGTACAGATCGTGTATATAATTATGTGTTTATACCAGTAAAGTTTATTTGGTTTAATTTATTGTAATCAAAATCAATATTCACACAAATTAATACTCAACAGTTTAGTTGAATTTTGAAACTAGTTAACACTAATCATACATTTATTTAAAGAATCAAATGGTTCTTAATTTACGAAGTCGGTGAACAGCACATTGCTACTATCTTGCCCTTAAAAAACACTTGCAACAACTTATTGGGGAAGGGGGCTGTAGCTTGCCATTTGTAAGGCAAAATTTCTATTCCTATTCACTATACTAAAAGAGCCAGAGCCATTTTACCGTGAATTCTTTCCATTCGATAAGATAGGTAAATCATGTTTTAAATAGCCAGATAGATGCTAATTATAGTACATGAACATACGTCATATTATTTATTTTTATACCTTTAACAGGTATTCCTACCAAAAACAAGGCCAAGACTATTGATTTTTTTTTTGCCTTTGTTTAATTGTTAACCCCCTCTATGCGCATAAGGTACCATACCACGTACTTTGTCAACAAGCCAAATAGTATCGAACAAATTCAAATGGGATGCTGTTTTTCTAATTTTGAATATATGTATATCTGTATTTGTCTTTTAAGGTTTTATTGTCTATAAGATAAGATAAAATAATATCCAGTTTAACCGGAGAACATCTTACATCAGTTGGTCATAAAACACCGTGTGTTACTAACACATGTTATATGGCCTTTTCTGGCATTTTAACAAAGCGGCCCTTGGTTGTGATACAGATGCAATAGCTTCTTGATGCTTTATCTTCAATCACGATTTGTAGTTGTGTAGTTGATTTGTTCTGTAGTGTTGTTTTATTTTCTGATGACTTATGTACCGGTGCAGGGATGGCGGTAAAAATGTCATTACTAGTATATACACAGTCAGTAAATGTGCGACAAAATTGCTGTTGACTGCATTTGTTACACATAATACCATGTTCAAAAAAGGTTTCGAAAAATTGTTTGTGTTGTTTTGAAACTTGTATACAATGGCCTCATTTTCAGTTATGTGTATATTACACACGCAGCATTTGGGCTTCATTGCTATATAATAAATTCTCGTGTTATTGGTTATGTACAGGCACCTACATCAGTTTGACGACAGTTGTTCCTTGCATATATGTAATAAATGTAAACATTGAATAGAAAGTAAGTCAAGAGTATGCACAGTCATGGGAATGCACACAATAAGCGATACATTATTTTTTTCTTTAATGATATACTAGTATACTATAAAGTCAAAATGAACCAGAATGACTCTATGAATTAAGCCAACATCCGAAAAAATATGATAGAAACATTAAAAACAAATTTAATGTAACAACACAAAAAATGCAAAAAGTCTAAGCGAAATTCGAACCTTATCTTCAAAATAATCTTTGATTAGTAGCTCTATGCTCTACTGATGGAGCCACGGCGACGCTTGGTTATACTGTTTTATTTAGGAGCTATATCAGTACAATTTAGCGATGGTACAATTCTTTTATTAAAAAGTTGTTATTATGTAATAAGGACACATCAACACAATTTCATTTTTTAGGGAAAAAGTAGTATGAATTAAAACAGTCACAAAAAACTTAACTTTTGTTTGGTTTGAAATGTTCTTCTAGGGGGATTCCCTGTTTTTCCCACCTAAAATCACCATACATTCTTCATATTGGACTTTCATCCTTTTTGAGGGTTAAATTAACTGTTTATCACACATGTCAGAATATATGTAAATCGAGGTATTGACCAAAAAGCATTTTTATTTTTTATTTTTATAGTAAATTCGTTTCTGTCGGCACTTTTTGAAATTGGCCCTTCTGTGAAAAAAAATCACGACAAATTGGCCCTATCTCTTTTGTAACTAGTAAAAAACATACGTTAGTTGAACGGTGCATACGTCATTGTAGAGAAATGCTAAGAAGAGTCATTGTCAAATTTATCGCGGACCTTAAGCATGAAGGACAAAGTGAAATATAGATAATAACAGAAATTATACCAGAAATTCGGAATAATTTGATATACCAATCGCGTTGTACGAAACATGTTAATCACTTGAATTTGCGTCAAAAACCAAAATGATTTAAGAGCGTACACGATACGAGTTTTGTAATTTTGTATGAAAACTGGTTTTCAAACTATTCCCTCTTATTCTTGTTCTAACCTACATTTATATATGCATGCATAGAAAATTTGACATTAGATATTATTCACAGTTTTACTTTTGATCAACTTTTTAAGTTTGATTTGCAATCAGAAAATGAAATGTAGCAAAAGATAAAGCTGAAATCATACAATTCAAATTTTTAGGAAACGTTTTTGTTATTAGTGGAAATTTACAGTATTTTGCTGGAAGACCCTGTTACGCTAATAGATACCAACCACATAAATGGTGGACAAATGGTAGCAGTGACTGCCAATATCTTAAGTCATCATGTAATGGAGAGGGACAGGTACCTTACGACAATGGAACAATAGCAAGTGATAGGAAATGTCGTTGTGACTATACCAAATACTATACCTTTGTCAATAGTACAAGAAATAAATGTCACTGCGATCCTATAGAAGAAGATTGTTCTTGTTACAGAAAAAGATGTAATGAAGATCAAGTTCTTACACCAGGTAATTCCGATATATATTAAGTTTACGTTAAAACAGTAATGAGTTAGCTGAAAATATGAAACACACACACAAAACTTAGCAAAGCATTAAACCAAAACAAACATACATAAAAAAATTCTAACCATAAATTAGAATACAACTAAAAACGAATTTATACAGATTGATATGAGAAATGTGATTTACATAAACCCGAAGAGCTTTTTCAAGATTTACCTTCTCCAGGACTGCTAACACCCGAACACCTAAAGACAAGGATATAATAATGCGAAAAATATGACAGAAAGGGAACTATAATGTATAAACACATTCACAATTGTCTGAAGAAGAGAGATTTTTATCGTAAAGATATCCCATTTAAAAAGATTTTCCTGGATCTATCGTTTTTATTTTACAATAAAATCTTATTTATGATGCACGCCGTTTTCCGATTAAATTCTGGTGAGAAATATCGTAGCTTATAAGGAACAATATCAGATAAATTTACTGTTTTCGAATTTAATTGGATGAAAACTTACAAATGTATCTTTCCATTTCATACCGTAAGAATAGTGATTTGCATAACATTGTTGAACTATCCGCAATAGTGACGTGTAGTATACATGCGTATTCAAAATGAAATACAAAATCATACATTAGACCATTGGTTTTACCGTTTGAATGGTTTTACACTAATAATGTTGGGCCCTTTATAGCTTTTTGTTCGTTGTGTGAACCAAAGCTCCGTGTTGAAGGCCGTACATTGACCTATAATGATTTACTTTTATAAATTGTAATTTGGATAGAGAGTTGACTCATTGCCATTCATACCACATCTTCCTACAACTATGTGTAATAAACTGATCAACGAAATATTAAAAAAAAAAACGATAACTGAATGGATGCACAAGAAGGGACTAATTTTTTTGTATCAATACATGTAACAAATAAACACCTTTTAAAAACTGATTGTTTTCTATGTAGCTATTTATTAAATATTTCTATATAAAATTTACGTTTGTTTTTCAACAGAAAATAGCAAAATAGTTATTAATCAAATTCATCAAATATATCGGTGGAACTTATAAAGTACATTTCCTTCCACTGTGCCATTGTTTGCCATCTCTCTAAACAAAGCATGGTTAGTTAGATGTTCTGAGTTTTCTTAAAATTATGTGTTTTTTTTTTCTTCTCAAAATCAAGTAAACTGAATCAGGAAAAAAATCACACTATCTTTAGTAAAATACATGAAACTTGCGAAAGATATGAAAAGACAGGATGAGCAACTTGGCAAAAAAAGGCAAGATGACGATTTATGTTAAAAAAAAATCTGGACAAATTAATGAAAACAAGGCAGAAGCGAACAGACTGAAAAATAAAAAGACAGGACTGAGATTACAATTAAAAATCTAACATAAAAATAAAATGGTAGCGGCCCAATAGTAGGAGACAGTTGAATTAAATATTTCCACTTGAAAAATGTTAAGATTTTAAAGTTTAAAATTTACTATTACACAAAATTATAAAATCAATGATTTTACATGCACATGTATAAAAGTAAGAATTGCTATAGGATAATCAAGCACACAATCATGAACTACGTGCTTACGACGATGAAAGGTTAAAACAACCATGACCGGTTACATGAATACTGATCAGTCCATTCAACTTTACAGCATGCGTGTTCCAGTTCTCAGGTGTGAGGTCGAAGGTTTGAATTGACCAATGAAAACGATCGTTACTTTACGAGTTAATCTAACAAAGTTTGTTTGACTGATTACGTCGCACTACTTTTGCTAAGCTTAGTCGCAGTTAAGTGTAAATGAATGATTGGCGGTTCGATGAACATGATGAAGGAAAATAATTAAAAGTGTTTCAAAAGCAAACAAGTAATTAAAATACATTTTCATAAGCACAATATATTAAAACAGCAAATAAAATGATCAAAAGAACAGAAACAGAGTTCCAATGTCCCCCTCCTTTCCTTCTCGCGTTTTACATACTGTATTTGTCAATGGTCATTATATCTTTTTTTATTCTATATGTTTTTTCTTTAATTTGTTTTTATTTAAATCGTTCATAGACAAATGTAGGTGTGAGAACAAATATAATGCAATTTCCGAAATTGAAATATACGAAACCCAACGAGGATAAAATTCTTAATTCTAAATTGTCAATTTGTAACATGCATCTTTGTACTTTCAAAATACTTAATTTGTAAATTGTCAATTTGTTATTTGTATCTTTGTAATTTCAAATTCTTAATTCCTAAATTGTAAATAACATAAGCAACACGACGGGTGCCACATGTGGAGCAGGATCTGCTTACCCTTCCGGAGCACCTAAAATCACCCCCTTTTTTGGTAGGGTTCATGTTACTTAGTCTTTAGTTTTCTATGTTTTGTCTGCTGTACTTTTATTTGTCTGTTTGTCCATGGCGTTGTCAGTTCATTTTCAATCTATGAGTTTGACTGTCCCTCTGGTATCTTTCGGCGCTTTTTTGTAATATGTATCTTTGTAATTTCAAATTTTCAATTCATAAATTGTCAATTTATAGTTTGTGTTTTTGTAATTTCAAAATTATGTCATCATAATAATCGTTAGCATAATACAACAATGACATTTAACACATCGACATTTCACACAGTTACAAGTTACAAATTGACAATTAACATGTTAAGAATTTTGAAAATTACAAAGATGCAACTTACACATTGACAATTTACGAATTACGAATTTTGACATTACATAGATACAAGGTACAAATTGACAATTTACGAATTAAGAATTTTGTCCCCGATTTGTCAGGAATATGATAGTTGTTGTCCATTCGTTTTTGATGAGTTTTGTCTTTTGATTTTGCCATGATTAGGGACTTTTCGATTTGAATTTCCTCTGGGTTCAGTATTTTTGTGATTTTACTTTTGCCTTTCCATACATTTCAATGTTTGCTGATAATATCGATCGATTATTCTGCTGCAACTTATACCAGTTATCCCTCTTTCAACGGAATTTCATGTCATGTACAATCTTTGTTAAATAGGTTTCCTGCCCCTTTCTGTCAAGAGTGGTACCAATTATTTGTCATGTGTAAGTGTTGATTGAATTTTAGTGTTTCACTTATCTGTATCGTTAAACAGACATCGTTTTGCATATGTAACATAGCTAATCTATTCTATAGTTATACTTTTTTTATACTTAAAGATTATGGTTGTGTTGGCGTTCATCAATGGACTGGTCGATATGTTTGTCCTGAGTATAAACAACCGAAGTAAGAATTCATGATAGTTATATTGATTTGTACATTGGTACCAGCAGATTAACGAATTTATCCAATCGAGATCGTAAATTTATCAGATTTTAATTTCGTGCAAGCCTTGTTAAGGACACTAAAATTTGATAATCTAGTTATCGAGATATGATAAATTAAAAAGTACACGAGTAAATATTTAAGAATTTGTATCTTTAACATGTCTAATGATTTTCAATTTAATTTACATTTTTGATGAGTGAAAATCCCTTTGACTGAATTTAGCATTCGTGAGTCAATTTCTCTAGCACCTGCCAGATAATTTCGAATTATTCCTGATATTTGCTGAAGATTGTGAACTTTCAACTTAGCCAATGTCTTGTAAAACATTAGCAATCACATATTAATTACATTTTTGTTAAACAAAATTTGATTTGCTAAAAACTAAGACGAACTAATTTACTATATACACATGATAAGTATGATATTTCAATCACAATCGAACAACTCAGAACATTTTAAGTTGTTTCACCGAAACTGATATTTTCTGTTTTAGTACACGTACATGAAGGATGCTGAATGCTTTCTTGTCGATTTTTGTAATCATCTGGATCAAATATCCAATTGATGTCAGGGTGTCTCTAGTTTGAACAATTAAGAAAGCAAAAAGTACAAAGGGTTCAAGTAAACCAAAATAGTTATGAAAGGTACCAGGATTACAATTTGGTACACTAGACGTGCTTTTCGTCTACATAAAAGTTATCAGTGACGCACATATCAAAATAGATATAAAGCCAAACAAGTATGATGTTGAAGAGCATTGAGGATTCAAATTTCCCAAAAGTTGTAAACTCAATTAAATGCTAACCATACCTAAAAATAGCACATCGAAAAGACTACAGATCACCACAAAACAATACAAGCAAAACTTATGATTAATCAAAAAGAGCCCAATTAAACACAATTTTTTACGCAGATCAATCGTGCAGATTATTTCATTGAATAGGCTTCCATATAAACATTAGGATTTCGTTTTTGCTGACGGGTATATGCAAGATATAATAAGAACGTAGGAAACAAGGACAAGCACCACTATAGGCATATGTCGAGAGCAATCGACAACACAATGTTGCGAATAAAATAACGACGAAAAAATACTCTCTACCTTGTACTCTATTTTCTGAGTAATCTAAAAAAGTTAATAACAAAAATACCGAACTCCGAGATTATTTAAAACGGAAATTCCGTTATCAAAAGGAGAAAATCAAAATCTCAAACACATCAGAAGAAACACACAAAAAAGCCGTGAGTGATGTCAGGAACACCTGCCAGCAGATCCTACCTTATATGTAGTATGTGTTGTTGTTCTAAGAAACAAAGTTCTATAATAAGCGTACTTGAGAAGCTGATAACATGTTTCTGCTTATTAATAGGTCCAACAACTTATCATTAAGAAAGATTAAGTTTTTTATGATTTTAATAAAAAAAAAAATCAACCTAAAAATGCAAGATAAAGCAAGAATACATTTACATGATTTTCTCTGTCATCAATATGCCAGTTTTATTCTGATATGTATTAAATCGTCGCATCAAGCTATGACGCGTTAAATAAGCAATACATGTCACATTCAAACAGAAGATATAGATACAAATTCATCAAGACAACGTTATAAGTTATGTACATTAAAATATTTAATCAATTTTTATTTTTATAAAATTATCAGAATCACCGACGATAATAAGATGAAACAAATAACAGTATGCCCAGATATTGAAAAAGGTTAGTTGCATATAATATTGCTTGTCAACAAAATGTGTACTTATTAGCTTTAATTTATATGTATACCACTATACACATGTAGATATGTATCTGTTCATTGTGACATTCTTGTTGACTACAACTCATTGGACATAAACAGACATGTATTTTCTTTAATGCATAACTCTGACATACATTACACTGAATATGGCACATTTTAAGACTAATTGAAATAATGAAGGACATGTATAGACGCCAAATAATTACACAGTCCGTATAGGGTCGTATCTGATGGGTGTGACCTTCGTCACCTTCTAATTTTCTCCCACAAACTATAAGTTTGTCGCTAGTAAAACGAGTGCAATATCTAATCACTTATTAAAAGTATAATAAGTTGTGGTATTCCTCTTTAAACGATGACAGAAAAAATATGTCATTTAGAAATAAACTTAGAACTTACATACATTTTTACGAGAAATATATATTTTGAATCTTATTTGGCTATAGGTAATAGGAATCTAAAAATTCAGATGACAAAATTCAGAATTAGTAACCATGATCTAGAAGTAGAGAGAGATAGATACAGGGGACTTCAGGCAATGGATAGAATTTGTAATCTTTGTAAAATGTTCATCTTTGGAAAGTGAGAGAGTTTCCATTATTTCCAACATTGTCAAAAGTTACAAAACTTTCACAATTTAGATTATCAATCAAATTTTTTTTGGCTAATGTCCAATGAAGATAGTCACATTTTTAATCAAGTGAGCAATTTAGTTTATAACAACAACTATTGGAAAGTAAGTAAATTTATATATTTTACTGTCTAAAAGACAAAGGCATAATTTAGATATTTGTAATTTTAGCTTCTTATTGTATAATCAGGGGAAAAACCAGAATATTTAAATTCAGATTCCTATATTTTTTAGGATCACTGTTTTGAAACATGATACATTGTTTTATGAATATGCATTAGTGTGTCTGTCTTTTCTCTTCATTGTAATCATTGATTTAGTTGTACTAGTATTCAAATAATTATAATCATTTTGTAATCATTTGTACCAAATTTAACTTGTGATTATTCTGCCTGTAATGGGCGTCTTTAATTGACAATAACATATATTTGATTTTGATTTGATTTGATTATATTATTATATAATGTATATATTGCAGACTTATCTGGAACAGTTTATCAATCACACGCACGTATAGCAGTCACTTTGACATCTGGTGTTCTCATGATTTTAGGCAAGTATTGTTTCGTATCTTACAATTTGAAAATAAATAAAGTTGAGAATTGAAACGAAGAATTGTCAAACAGACAACAACCTGAATAAAGAGCAGAAGACAGCAAAAAGCATTGATCTAGTTTTATCGTTCGTTTGACGTGCTAAATTCGCGGGATTTTAGATTAAGATTCTTTTTATAAAACCTTTCAAACTTTGAGAATTAATAAACGTTTCGATCTTTCTTGTGTGTTTGATGAACATGAAGAGTAGTCATCGAATTGTTTCGACCTCATCCATACACCTATATCAATGATACTGTATAGCTGCAGGATATCTCACGTAGCATAGAGAATAGAAACAGGGAATGTTGTAAAGAAAATCAACAATCATACCATAAGAGCCTACAACATACTAAGATCATCAATGCAGCTAGAAAAAAACCCGCATCTAAACAATAAGATACATAAACTTTGTGAAATGTATGCTACACAGAACCCCGAATCACACAAATGAAGCACGATATTGGCTTGGTATAGACTAAAAAATGTGGCGGGATTAAAATGTCTACTTTAATTCAACCACCCCCTCTACCGCTAGACAATGTGGGAAAAACAAATATGCCAGAAAATTCATTCTGACCCTGATTTGAGAAGGTGTAACAGTAGAAACTCGCAAAAGGACTTCTATCATTTACTGACATGCAAACTCCAGACTTTAATTAATCTCATCAACACATTATAAAAAAGATGATGTGGTATGGTTTCCAATAAGACAACTGTCCACAAGAGACTAAAATTACTATCATTAAAAAAAGACATTAACAACTATAGGTCACAGTATTATAAATATAAAAACGAGTAATTAACAATAGGAATATAAGTATTTGTAATATACTTCCCGTTGATGATATGAACATCAAATTTTGTACTGGGCAGTATTCACTCTTATTTACGGGGTAGTCATTTCGTACTTTGGTCATTCCGTACCTCTGTCATTACTTAACAAACATTTTCCCTTATTTACCCAAGATGAAAAAAAAACAGTTAGTTCTGTATAGACTTTTTCCATCTACCATTTCGTTCATTTTTGCATCAGGTGTTGTTTCGATAGATCTTTTACTGATTTTATATTTACATTTTGATTCCTATTTATGCTGAGACATGTCCGCAATAAGTGATGCGCAATTAATCTTCGTTTGCAATTTGGCGATAAACGGATTCTCTATATCGAAAAATTTTGATTGTACCTTTTGTAGTAGGTTGAAGACGATCATACATCTACATTTATACGAGCCTTATATGACAAAATTGATGATTTGATATACTGATAATGGAAATGTAAGAGCTTGCTTTATTTTATACAAGCAGTTTCAGTTGTCCATAATAATCAATATGGCTAAATTGATTTTTAATCAAGTAAATTCTCCCAAAATAGAATAATAAATCGATTAAACGGAACATTGTTGAAACAGTTTTGTTATGGAATATTACGAAATCCGCAGAAAAACTTATATCATATGTCTTCGATAGCATAATAGTTAAATTCGGGATTGTGCTTACATAAATTTTCCCGATCTGGCGAGACTTTTACACATTTTGGTCATTTTAAGCGTCAAAAGAAAATTTACCATACGATTTTGTATTAATTATGATCATTCAAAGAATCTATTAATGTATGAGAGAAATCTTTGCATGAAACTTTCGAGAAAAAAATAAGATAATTTAAACTCTTCAATTTCGTTCAAATTCAAAAATTATCAATTGTTTATTATACAAATGAGATTAATCCAGAAATGAAATTCGGACGCATGCGATTGTGAACTTTACAATTCTATGTATCCACACCCTAGCAGCGCCTGCATATAAAGTATATATCTCCTAGCTGATGCAGGATTCAAGAGCTTATTTTTCCTATCATGATTTCCTTGATAGAAGGTTGCTGCTCATATGGAAGCTATCAAACCAAGAGCTCCAAGTGGTCAGGTTGAAGTCATCCTTCGGTCGTTTTACGAGTTGGTTGACCGTTATGGAATAACCGTTTCACAGATGATATCGGATATGTTCCTTTTTTCCTTACAATAACCTCCCTTTTCGCGAATCTGACATACCGACTATTTACCGGATTTGTAATAACATACAAAAACACGACGGGTGCCACATGTGGAGCAGGATCTGCTTACCCTTCTGGAGTACCTGAGGTCACCCCCAGTTTTAGGGAAAGTGGCCATTGTTACATTATAGTTCGTATCTGTATGTGTTACATTTCGGTGTTGTGTCTCTGTTGTGTCGTAGTTCTCTTATATTTGATACGTTTCCCTCAGTTTTAGTTTGTAACCCGGATTTGTTTTTTCTCAATCGATTTATGAATTTTGAACAGCGGTATACTACTGTTGCCTTTATTTTATTTGGTTCGTGTTGCTTTGTCTTTAGTTTTCTATGTTGTGTCTTCTGTACTATTATTTGTTTGTTTGTCTTTTTATTTTTCGCATTGGCGTTGTCAATTTATTTCTATCTATGAGTTTGACTGTCTCTCTGGTATCTTTTGTCCCTCTTTTAAAGGACACCATTACTAGTAGGTTGCTACTTTTATCGCTTGTTGTTTTCATATTTCAGGTCTCATGACGACTATCGCATTTTTGATTAATAGAAATACAAGTAAGTACATCATGTGTTCGTTACTATTATTGCCTATTCGTTCATTAGGTCAAATCAGAAAAATATGTTCAAGTTCATTCTATTAATTTATGACTTTTAAACAATGTTTAATTACTGTTTGTTTATTTTTGCTTCTTGTGTGCAATTTACATCTGATATATATATAGGGGGTAGTGAAATATTTATAACATCCACAAAATGTCCAATATTCAGTATCCTTTCAAAACTTTTTTTTATACAACTTATGTTTTAGTTCAAGATTCAAATTAATAAAAATGTACAGCTACATGTATCATTTACATGTGCATCCTCAGTTTTAGTTTGTAGCCCGGATTTGTTTTCTCTCAATCGATTATGACTTTCGAACAGCGATATACTACTGTTGCATTCATTTACAAACTTTTTAGGTCGTTTTGCATTGTAATTAATAGAACGGGGAAAACATTATTTCTAAAAGTTTAATTTGCCAAGAAAGATCATCAACTTGTGCAGTTTTCGTCATACTCTAATACATTTTTGTAGTTCAATAGAACATAATTCCCTGCTTTAACTCTTTTAACTTTAACAAAGCATTTTTGACTTAAGTTCTCAATTAAAAAAAAAGTGAGCAGAATCTCTGTATTGACCTATTGACTCAGTTAGTTTCACCATCGTATCATACTCCTACTGGTCACGTTATTACTGGTGACATGAACATCGCTAATAATACAAGACTGAACTATCGTGAGTTGAGCCTTCATCCGTACATGCTTTTATTGAAATCAAACTTTCAATAATGATGGTATCAATGGTTTAACCTTTCAAGAAGCACATTTTAAAAGAAAGCCAAGAATGAGTTGGGGATAATGGTCTATGTTAACAAATGTTAGATAATTTTTATACACCTAAATGTTTCTAAGCATATGTCATACTAAAATGAAAAATAACATGTCAATGCAGGTTAAGCCAAAATAACATCGTTTTCGTATATCATTCATATAGAATAAACCTGCTCGATAAAGGAATTTCGCATTTAACAGTTTGCTCTTTGTTTCTTTGAGTATTTAAAACAAAAATAAAAGAACTTATTTTTTGGATCTTGCTTTACTATACATAGTGAATACTTTATTATGATAATGTCGTTACAAAAAGCGTAATACTGATAGGGCTCCAATGTGCTCCATGAAATCTCTATCTTAACTGTATGAATAACAGCAATAACAGTCGGGTGTCAAGGATATAATATGTTAAAGCTTGCTGAAAACATATATTCTATTTGATTGTTGAACGCATGCACGCTAATAGAATCCAGTCCACTTTAATTTTGATTTGCTAAATAGCTAAATGATACTTATTACTCTTGTCCACTTATATTTCAAACTAACTACATTTGATTATTCAATATGCAAATCAACGAACAAACCTTTTATTTTGAAGCTAAAGTTTTAATCAATATTCCCATGTATATTAAGTCAACCTTCGGTTCGTTATTCGTCATCCAAGATATCCTCAATCTTTTTTTTATTCCTTCAACTACTACAAAACGCTTTCAATCTAATATTTAAATGTTTATTACATTTAACTTAGTCCTTCTGTATGCAGCACGTTACAGAGCAAATAAGAACTCTTTCCGTAAAAGGTCAACATATTCGTCTGATTTGTCCTCCAAGGATGACTGGGGAAACGAAATATGGTCACTCGGTCTTCTCCCGACTAGCAGTAAAACGCTTGCCGAAGTGGCTCTTTGCACGTTAAGAACCCTTGCAACAACTTTTGCAGGGGTCCGTAGGTGGCCTGTTGCAAGGCAAAATTTGTGTCTCTATCCAATATACCCTCATTTTCCATTGGCAGTCCAAATTTCCTTGACCATCATCCCAAAATGGCCTCTATTATGACAAAACCTACCTATTGAATTTATCGCTAACTTGTTTTCGTCCTGAAAATTACAGCATTTCAAAGTCAGAGTAACAGATGTGTTATCATTTTTTTCATTCTCATCACTTGGCGTCCGTCGTCTGTCTTCCGTCGTCGTCGTCGTCTGTTAACTTTTACAAAAAAATTCTCATCTGAATTTTCTAAACCAAATTTTAACCAAAATTGGCCACATTTATCACTAGGGTATATAGTTTACAAAATGGGTCCGATGACCCCACCTGCCAAACAACATGGCCGACATGGCTAAAAATATAACATAGGGATTAAATGCAGTTATGCTCTTCTATGCAATGCTCTGAAATTAAACCATTTACAGCAAATATTATAGGTTGCAAAAATGTTCATCATATTAGGATTTATCTGCCCTGAGGCAGTAAAACAATACATATATTTGTTTTTACTAAATTCAAAGTTACCGGCCTGAAATGTAAGTGTACTCGACTTGTTTAATGAACATGATAATGGTTGTTAATTGAACCAAAATTGATACCAATTCAAATTGACAGAAAGGTGTTAAAAAAATTATTTATAGTAATAATATGTTGTTTGTATGATAAGATTTATACTTAATAAACATTTGAACTTTGTAGGGCAAGATTTGGATGAGGGTTTGTATTTATTTCATTTCCTTTTATGTTTTGTAGTATATCGATATCTTAATACATCAAATTTGCAACATATACATTCTTTTATTTTTTTATATATCAATGTGTAAATTTCACCAATAATATCTGCATAAGGTTGGTCACTGTTCTGTTTGAACCGATATTTTCAACTTCCGAAGCAAAACCAAAAAACGACAGTGACAAAGCAAAATGTCATAACTAAAACGTATAAAAATGGAACGATCAAAATAATTGTAACAATCATGTTTTTAACGGTAAGTCATTAATTTGACTGTGATAAACATGAAATATAATGTTCAAAAGAATACAAGGACAATCAAATATGTATTGGGGGATACGGAAACATATTTAACTTTTACTTTTTGGACAAGACATATTATTTGTACAATACTATCTATTATGAAATGTAACATCAAAATGGTTAAGCTTATATGAAAAATTGACGATTATTAGATATGAAACTAGTAAGAATGCTCTATATATTTATATGCATTTTTTATATAAAGAAAAGTAGATTGATAAATGAACATACTCCCTAAATTAGAAATTATAATTTAATATGTCTAAACTCAATGAAAAATGGTGTGCTGCAGTATTTCAACATGAATATCTTGTTCGTATGTGTAAAAGTAAAATAACAAAAGTACCAAACTCTAAGGAAAATTCAAACCGGAAAAACCCTTATAAAATAGCAAAATCACAAATAGCAAGCAAATTAAACAAAAAGAAAAGAACTGCTGTAGTCCAGACTTGGTACAAGTATTTTCTTATGTAGTGGATTAATCATGATTTTATAGCTACCTAAACTTAACTAGTCAACCAAGTTTGTTAACATCGAAAGCGCTGGTTCCCTGTCCTCTTTTTTGGCTATTTCTTGTGTCCTTTATGAATTTTACACTCATGTGTTGACTATAAGATTTTGATTTTGTTTTTTTAAATATAATGGCTTCGCGCATCAATGAAGATAAGTTTTTGACGAAATGCGAATCTTATGCCGTAAAATTTTACCAAGAAATAATCTTCATATTTAGTGCAAGTATGTAATTTAAAAAACAATGTCCTTCTTAGAAAATATTATAGTACTGAATAAAAATACGATGTTGGTTTGTATTTTAAATCCAATAAACATGATAAATAAATTTAGAAGATTCTTCCATTAAAAATATCTTATCGGTCGTTCCACTGTTTTATCAATCGATTTAACGCTAAATAAAATTCATATCTACTCATCGTGAATTCAAATACTGTAAACCAACTTATTTTCGCGGATACTTTATGTCGCGTTCAGCTTTTTCTAGACCACTTCGCGGCGATTTATTTTTGCGATTTTCTAATTCAATGTATGTAGTAAGATCAGGAAATCAATTTTCATGACGATTAATATTCTCGTTATTTATCTACTCGAGAAAGTCGCGAAATTAAATCGCTCGCGAAAATAAGTTGGTTTACAGTATGTTTACCCGGCCTTTGTAACGTTGACCCAGATATACCATTAACGTCATAATGAATTAATAAGCAAACGTTGATATATTCAACTTGTAATGTCATCTTCCAGTCTGCTAGAAATTTAAAAAAAAACAGTTGTTTTCTATCATAAAAATACTCAATGCTAGTAGTCTGTTGTTAGTTATGTATTATTGTCATTTTGTTTATTTTCTTTGGTTACCTCTTCTGACATCAGACTCGGACCTCTCTTGAACTGAATTTTAATGTGCGTATTGTTATGCCTTTACTTTTCTACATTTGCTAGAGGTATAGGGGAAGGGTTGAGATCTCATAAACATGTTTAACCCCGCCGCATTTTTGCGCCTGTCACAAGTCAGGAGCATCTGGCCTTTGTTAGTCTTGTTTTATTTTAATTTTAGTTTCTTGTGTACAATTTGGAGTTTAGTATGGCGTTTATTATCACTGAACTAGTATATATTTGTTAAAAAGCTAGCTGAAGGACGCCTCCGGGTGCAGGAATTTCTCGCTACATTGGAGACCTGTTGGTGACCTTCTTCTATTGTTCTTCTATAGTCGGGTTGTTGTCTCTTTGACACATTCCCAATTTCCATTCTCAATTTTATCAAACACAACCCGATAAACCAATTATTCGATTGTCAGAAAAATCCTCTTGTTGAAAATATCAGCTGTTTGACACAATTAAAAACTTTTTGAACTCGCTGCCCTTATTCGACAAGAATCGTACTATTGGGACATGCATCTGATATTTTACAATATCAATATGCAGACAACATGATGATCGGTACGGAACGCAATTTCTGATCACAATGCTCAATACTAATTGCCACTATTTCTTAATTTACAGTATTTGAAATCCTTTTGAGATGTATCGTAACGAAAGCACTTGATGATTATTTACCTATCTATTTTGTCTGTCTGAGTAACTATGCTTACGTTTAATGTTTGCACCTGTCCTAAGTCAGGAATCTGATGTACAGTAGTTGTCATTTGTTTATGTAATTTATACGTGTTTCTCGTTTCTCGTTTTTTTACATAGATTAGACCGTTGGTTTTCCAGTTTGAATGGTTTTACACTAGTAATTTTAGGGCCCTTTATAGCTTGTTGTTCGCTGTAAGCCAAGGCTCCGTGTTGAAGGCCGTACATTGACCTATAATGGTTTACTTTTTTTTTAAAGTTATTTGGACGGGGAGTTGTCTCATTGGCACTCACACTACATCTTTCTATATCTAATTACTTGCATGGTGGATGAATTCAATAAAGAAAAAAAACTATTCTGGACCTTCAAATCTTAAACAAATGTATGTTAAGAAACATGGTAAGATGTGCTGTGAGTTCCAATGAGACAACTCTCCATCCAAATAACAATTTATAACAGTAAACCATTATAGGTCAATGTACGGCCTTTAACACAGAGCCTTGGTTAGCACCGAACAACAAGCTATAATGGGGCCCAAAATTACTATTGTAAAACCATTCAAACGAGACTTCTAACGATCTAGACTATATAAAAAACGAGAAACAAGAAACAGGTATAAATTGCATACACCAACGACAACTATTGTACATCAGATTCGTGTGTTTTAACAGTTACATATGAGTAGCGTCTATTTGAAATATTTTCAAAACACTGTCCTCTGTAAATTTTACGGACGCCACCACGAGCTGATTGACCGTTATGGAATAACCGTTTCACAAATGATATCGTATATGTTCCTTACGTCGTAACTACATCCCCTTCCCTTTCATGAATGTGACCTACTGAATTAGACTAGTTTCCGGATTTATTATCACATAAGCAACACGACGGGTGCAACATGTGGAGCAGGATTTGCTTACCCTTCCGGAGCATCTGAGATCACCCCTAGTTTTTGGTGGGGTTCGTGTCGCTTATTCTTCAGTTTTCTATGTTGTGTCATGTGTACAGTTGTTTGTCTGTTTGTCTTTTTCATTTTTAGTCATTTTATTTTCGATTTATGAGTTTGACTGTCCCTTTGGTATCTTTAGTCCCTCTTTTATGTGTAATGCAGTTATTTTTATAGCATCAAAAATAAACGTGTAATAATTGAAATTTAAGTTTAAATGTAGCATAAAATGATTATTTTGTATCTGTTCACTCAATGAAGGAATGTTTTTGACATGTAAAATGCCATTTGGTGGGGTGACATTAGATTCAAATATCTGTTTGATAGTCAAAAGCTATAGTTTACTCGAATATGGAATGAGTTCCCAAAACTTGTTAACTACAGTAACATTTACATTTCTTGATCTAAATTTTAAAAAAAGGCCGTTATCACAATGATTATTTCAAAATTAAATTTATATTAGTTTGCAAAGAAGATCAGAAAGGGATATTCGCATTCCAATGTCGAAAACAAACTACTGATGCAATGGCGAAAAAAGACCAAAAAAAGAAAAAAATGGAAAACTTGTTAATGAGCAACACGAACCCGAATACTTGCGACAGGAAACTATTTCAGTAACAAATTAATAAAAATGTCAATTAAATCAGGGTAGCAAAACTACTCATTTGAAAGATTTTGTCAAATTGAATATTTTTACCAAAAAAAAAGGATTATATAATGAAGATCTCCCGATTTTAATGATGCCTACCAGTTTGTGGACAAAATGCTATTACATGTTCTGCCTACAATCAAAAGACCATCTTAACTATTTCGTATGTCCGATGCACTTTTCTCCAGAAACCCAACCATTTGAAAGATAAGGATGTATATAACTCTACCACTGTAAGTTCAATCTGACCACAAAACTTAACCTAAATCATCGATAGTCAACTATGTTTAAGGTAGGCGGAATTTTAGTTACAGAATGTAAGATCGGAGAGAAGGACCCGTGGTGACTATAACAAAAATCGATTTTAGTATGTTTGTAGGAAGAAACGTTATATGCGCTTGGTTGGCTTATTTAAAACATTGTAATTAAGTAAATTGATCTTTCAGTGGATTGATGGATGGGTAAATAGTCTATAGCGATTCAGTTATGTATTGGAGTCAAAAACATTATAATTTACACATACCAATGATTATTGACTAGGAAAACATTATACTATGAATTTGTCAAAGACTACGAAAGCAAGTTTTAATCTGTTTATTTTAGAAAAAAAGTGTAGACAACACACTTTACTCAGAACAGTTGATGATTTTCCAATACCATAACAATTAGATAACCAAAACAGCACAAAAAATAATGAATTGTGTTTCAATTGTATATTATTTTGATGTTTATAGTGTACGCATGTCTTCTTTTTTTTTGTAGTGTGGAGTGTGGTTCAAAAACTGGAAGGTTGGTTGTAATTATTATCATGTTTTTTTTTTTTTAAATTACAGATCATTTCGAAAATAAAGCTCTGGGGTTTGTTTTGATATATATATCAAATGATAAATTTAATTTCTAGTATCAATAAATAAGTTTTGATAATATTTAGTCGTACTAATAAAAAAGTATTCTATAATACTACAGTAATGATTCATTACTAAAAGAAGATGTGGTATGAGTGCCATAGAAACAACTCTTCATCCAAATCTTAATTTTCAAAATTAAACCCTTAAAGGGTAAAGTATGACTTTTGTAAAACAATGCAAACAAGAAAATCATCGGTCTAATCTATATAAAAGACGAGAATTGAAAAACACCTATTTTACTCTCGCCATAAAAGCAGAAATACAAGTGAAAAAACAAACATAACGTCGCAGTCTCAATACATTTGATCTTTGACTGACATACTCTATAACATATATTTTGATGTTTCTCTCAACGTTAATAATTCCACATTTTCCTATTTAGCGACGTAAGTAATTTTCCTACACATGAGATTTAAGACATCATAACAAACTCAAAAGCTCAAACAGCATAAAGCTAATAAAAAACACCTGTCATAACCTGACTTAGTAGAGTTATTGAAGGGTTCTCTTGTTTTAACAACCCATACATGTTCCTTAAATAAAAAGATCTTTAAACCAACATTGAGCGTTGAACGGCTTATGTCTGTTAATTACAAAAAATGCTTTAATTCATTTGAATTACTTACGGGTTTCAAAAGAGGGACGTGTTGTCTTTTTATTGAAGTGACAACTAGAAGGGTCATACCTTATGAAGAGTTACGTATGTACTGTACAGTTGTTAATTACGTTCATTACATCCCCTGTATTAAATTGTATCGTATGTCGTTACGCAATTGACGAAAGATACCAAAGGGACAGTCAAACTCATAAATCTAAAACAAACTGTTAACGCCGTGGCTAAAAATGAAAAGGATAAACAGACAAACAATAGTACACCTGACACAACATAGAAAACTAAAGAATAAACAAAACGAACCCCCACCAAAACTAGGGTTCGCCATTAGAAATTTACTTCATATTCGAAACATTAAAAATGTTGGTTTTCAGTGATCTTCGACTTTCGAACTTCTGATTCAAAATAGTTTGATAGCAGCGCAACTCATTATACTTATGTAACAATAACATCTCCATGCCTTATATATCATGTACTGTAGTACGCCGCTAGATTAAAACTGACGAGGAAAGGTAACACACGGCCGCTGAAAGCTTTATTATTGTAGAGCCCAGGTGGTCATGTGGTCTAGCGGGACGGCTGCAGTGCAGGCGATTTGGTGTCACGATATCACAGTAGCATGGGTTCGAATCCCGGCGAGGGAAGAAAAAAAAATTTGCGAGAGCAAAATTACAGATCTAACATTGTTGGGTTGATGTTTAGACGAGTTAATGTTTGTCTTGCATGATTCTTGTTAATTTCGTATCATTGCTTTTTTTGTATAAGAATTTTTTATTATTATTATAAGTTTTCTTATTACAGAAAAAGAGGAACAAAAAGAATTAGAATTTGATCAGGAAACACTGATTCCAAGGCATATAAGAGGTATTTTATTAATTTATGTATTTTTGACAGCCTGTGATAAATTAACATAACAATAAGAACCCCCAATCTTTGAACATGTTTGAAGATTAAGAACAAAAACGTTGAAACATCTGGTGATCCGTTTATTTGCCAATCGCTAATGGCAGTCAGCAGGGTTTAAGAACATCCATTGTTCGACCTGTTTGCCAAATACACTTATTCACTTTATTGGTCTTTTGGAATATGTTGTTTGTGCTAGCTGTATTTAGACCCCTCTACCGCGAAATTTTTTTGGCATGCACCAGTATAAAAATTGTGGATTTTATCCAACGCAATCATATCTTTCAGCGTTGTTTTCAATTTAAACTTTTTATATTTTTTCGTGTGAGCTTATTTTATATGAGCCTTCGGGTTAATATTATCCGCTCATCTTATTTCGACTTCTGCAAAATCAAAAGGTAAATTTTATTGCCTTCCAAAAACTGTTTCGATGCCCAACATCACTGAACAGACATTAGTGTCGAAATGAAGATATAGAGTACTACATTTTGTATTTTTTGTTTGAGGTATACCATATTTTCTGCAAGTCTTTTATTTTTCTATTTGCAATTAAATTATTAATAAAGAACCATCGTGTTGCATCTGGTGATTCGTTCATTTAACTATCGTCAATGGGATAAAGAACATCCGTTTTTCGACCTGCTAGTCAATGCGTTTTGTTAAAAATAAACTTTTCACTTGATCTTTTTAAAAATGTTGTTTGTGCTGTACCATGAAATTTGTTTTGCCTGCTCACATATAATAATTTTGGTGTTTATCCAACGCAATCATAGATTTGAACTTTCAATTTAGACTTGTGTTTAAATGTTTTTCTTTTGAGGTTGTACTTTTTTTTTCCTTCGGGTTTTAATGATCCGTTTATCCTATTTCGACTCCTTAAAATTCCATTGTCTATCCAAAATTGAGGTCGACTATATGGCCTTCCAAATATCGTTTCGATTCAGCTTTTCACTGAAGAGACATTAATTGTCGAAATCCGGATATTGTGTAAAAAAATAGCACCTCATGTTGTGGTTTATCATCTTTGCCGCAAGTTTATTGTTTTCTACTTGTTATTAAATCAATATAGAATTTTGTTATACCTTGTGATCAATTTATTTTGCAATCATCAATGGCAATCAACAGGGTGTGCACAAGTTGTGATTTCGTACATGTTATAACATGTAAAAAATTGTTATAGTTTGTACAATACAAATATCAAAGTTATAACATGAACAAGAGTACCTCATTCATGTTATAACATGTAGAAATTATTACTTTTAAGCAATAATTTCTACATGGTATAACATGAATGGGTTTAACCTGTACAAAATTTGAAAATGAAATTAGAAAAAAAGGATTATGGTTTGAAATTTATTACATAATAAAGAACGATAATCAAATGCAAAAGAAGTTGCATAGTTTACTGCATGCAACAAACACTACATTTTCACATATTTTTGAAACCATGTTTTTTTGTTTTTTTACTTGTAGCTACAAGACAGAGACATGTGACCCCTTGAGTTGCACTTAACTCATTCTTCTACATATACACCTACCAGAATTATAACTGCCTTTCTGCAACTGATAATGCACTAAACCTTGCCCTCAACTCAATGATATATTACGCTCTATCTCTGTCACATTCATATCATTCAATGGGACTTATAGACACATTTTAAGTTGCAATTGCACACATAAGAATTTGGTTTCTACTAAAAAGTATCCCTTTAGTTGTCTAACTTTAGTTCTAATTATACAGCCGCTATGCTAATTCATATTCAACACCACACCATTTATTTTTCTCTCGTCGACAGGGTCCCAATCAATGGACGGAATTGGAACTATAACGTTTACCCCTTAGGAGAGAACAGTGAGTCTAGTTTTTGTGGTTTTTGTCTATTCCATGCACGCTTGGTGTAAATATTTGAAATTTCAGACAAATCGTCACTTGTAATGACATGAATATCACCACCATCGATCTTCTCATTAGAAAACAGGAAGTTGTTTGCAGGGGAATTTATCCTCAACATATCTAGATATCCCATTGCATTTAATGGAAGAAGTAATTTGTCACATTTGTTGTCAGTGTCATTTTAAAGTGAATATTTCTGTCTAACAGGGATCACTTGACCTAACCTTTTTTTCTGTGTAATACTCTGCCTTTCTATGTAGTGTCACTATGCTTGTGTCTTATTATTTATTTTCTAAATGCCTCACTAAGATATGTCACTTGACTTAAAATTTATTTGTCTGTCTATGTCTATGAAGGACGCATGGTTATTGACTTTGACCATTTTAATGTGTAAGCTTGTTCAACAGATTTTCTTTCGACCTTTTCTATATTTGCTGCAAAATATAAAAAAAGAAGGTGTGGTATGATTGCCAATGAGACAACTGTCCACAAGAGACCAAATTGACACAGACATTAACAACTATAGGCCAACGTACGGCCTTTAACAATGAGCAAAGCCAATACCGCATAGTCAGCTATAAAAGGCCCCGATATGAAAATGTTAAACAATTCAAACGAGAAAACTAACGGCCTAAATTAACGAAGAACAAATATGTAACAAAAAAAAAACCAAACGACAACAACTGAATTACAGGCTCCTGACTTGGGACAGGCACTTACACAATAAATGCGGGATCCAAACCCTCCCCCTAACCTGAGACAGTGGTATAACAGTACAACATTAGAACGAACTATAAAAACCAGTTGAAAAAGGCTTAACTCATCAGATGGATAAAAATACAAGTGGACGTGGCCGGGTACTTGTATATCCCGACAATAAATAGACACTATGAACAGATCTGAGAGTACTTGCAGTTATCTGACAGCTAGTTCCAAGCCACTCACAACTTATAAAAAAAATCATGCATCTAAGACTAAACTATCAACCCGTACACATCCAACATTCAAAAGTTTTTGTGTAAAGACGTCATAAACAGTTAGAGAAAAACTTGACCTTTTGCAATGCCAATTTACAAATAAAGCCTATCTGTGTAGTACTTTGAAAATGACATTGATCTTATTTTCTACCAATGTATGCCTGACAGACAATGGTATCTGACCTATGTTTTTTCTGACAATTTTCAATTATCTGTATATTTATGTCTGGCATTCATCCCTTAACTTGAACAACTTTTGATAGTTACTTGATACTGTCTATTCCCTTTTTTATTATGCCTTTTTGTGTTCTCATTCCTGTTTGACAACTAACATAGACCATACTTTTTTTCTATCATCCTTCTAATTAGTTATCAAAGGTACCAGGATTATAATTAAGTACGCCAGACACGCGTTTCGTCTACATAAGACTCATCAGTGACGCTCAAATCAAAATATTTATCAAGCCAAACAAGTACAAAGTTGAAGAGCATTGAGGATTCAAAATTCCAAAAAGTTGTGCCAAATACGGCTAAGGTAATCTATGCCTGGGATAAGAAAATCCTTAGTTTTTCGAAAAATTCAATGTTTTGTAAACAGGAAATTTATAAAAATGACCACATTATTGATATTCATGTCAACACCGAAGTGTTGACTACTGGGCTGGTGATACCCTCGGGGACGAAACGTCTACCAGCAGTGGCATCGACTCAGTGGTGTAAATAGTTATCAAAGGTACCAGGATTATAATTTAGTACGCCAGACGCGCGTTTCGTCTACATAAGACTCATCAGTGACGCTCAAATCAAAATATTTATAAAGCCAAACAAGTTCTAAGTGTTACTTAACTTAATTATAATTATGTGTGTATGCCTGTCTGACATATATCCTTCAACTGTATATTTGTGTTATCTGTATGCCAGGGTACAGGTTTTTTTTCAAAGAAACAATATCATGTGTATTTGCCTGTTTGACTTATATCATTTTGTCATTATATCATCCATATTTTTATTTGAATCATTTCTTGCATGTGTTACTGAAGTTGGTCCTTATGTGTGTGTTGATATTTATATAACACGTGTAACTTGACATGAAGGTATTTCGGTGTCCGAGTCTGTCGGACAATGGAAACAAGGTGAAACCTTAATGTTTGATTTCTCTATCCGTCAAACAGTTGTAACTTCACTTGTTTGTTTCCTTGTGGAAACTTTTTTCATTTGCAATAATATCACATCTTCTAGTCTTTTTACTTTTCGCATGCTTGTGCCTATGTGCGTATGTGAAATATGACACCATAACGGACCTTCTTATAGTTAATATACAAATAATAAGTTGTGGTATGACTGCCAATGAAACAATTTTCAACCAAAACTTGATGCCTATTTTATTAGATTTAATTAAAATTTATCTTGACCAATTTTGACAGTCTCCATGCCAGATGACACTTTAGTCATACCTTATCATCTTTCTATGACGGTCGGCCGGTAGTTATTTAACCCGGACATTTTTCAGATTTATATTAGTCTTACAGGTATCATTTTAACGAATATTTTGTGGGTTTATTTTGTGTTCTAGGGTGTTAATTGACCTTGACTTGTTACCTGCTCCCAAAATAATCGAGAGTATATATATGTTTAAAACCCTATTCCGAAACCTTCTTTCATTAATGCTCATCAGATCAATACAAAGAACTATATCTAAGAAAACACAGAGTACACGTGACAGGGTATTTATACGTACCTCCAACAAATAATCACTAGTGAAAACATTTTATAATCAATTTGTAGAATTCTTACTAAATAAAAATCAAAACTGATTTTAAATTGAAAAGTAAAAAAATATGAAGTTTTTTGTCCATTTGTTAGATGTGTTTCTGCTTTGGATTTTATCATTTGATGAGAGACTATCCGTTTTCTATTTTCTTTAGAGTTCGTTATCTTAGTTCTTTTACTTTTTTTCATTTTGCGGATAACTAAATTCCACAAACACAACGTTAAGAAAGTGGTTCGGACGAGAACAACCGAAAAAAATATTTTAAATACAATTTTGAAAAGAAGCATACACTATTGTATTAAGAAAATAAGGTCGAACCTTGATTAATATCGTAAAGCAAGTTCTCTTGTTACGGTAGACGAATACCAAAACAAAACCAAAATTAATATATATAAGCATTGCTCTATATTTGATAGCTACATATGTTTTTGTTTTTCAGATCAGATAAACATTCAAATAGAAGACTGGAAAAACAAAGATAAGATGTTCGTGTCTACTAATGCCAGTAAGTATGTCATGGAATATTTACAGGACAACAGTTGCTTGACATTAACGGCCCCATCAGGAGTAGGAAAATCGTTTATTGCCAGGCACACAGCACTTGTGTTAAAGAAGGAAGGGTACCAAATAATACCTGTGAGAACGCCAGATGATATCAGAGATTATTATCAACCTGGCAAACAGACAGTCTTCATCATAGATGATATTTGTGGAAATTTCACAGCAAACCAACAGCATATAGAAATCTGGCAACAACTGTTACCTGTAATTTACACTATTATTGCAAACAAATTTTGTAAAATTATTGTATGTTGTAGATCACAAGTTTATAAAGATGACAAGTTTAATATATTAGTACCTTTTAAATCATGTGAATGCAATTTAATGTCAGATAAGTTATGTCTTACAGCTGAAGAAAAAGATAGTATGGCAAGCATTTATATTGATTCAAGCTTGGACGAAATTGATAAATTATCACAAAATAATGAATTCTTTCCACTTTTGTGCTCTTTATATCATTGGGAAAAACATGGAGATGTTAAGGAATTTTTCAAAAATCCATTTTTCGTCTATCAAAATGAACTAGACTGTTTGAGTAGGCTTGGAGATGAAGGGAACTATAAAATCTGCAGTCTAGCTTTAGTAGTTCTCTTTAATAATCAACTGAAAGACAAATGGATTCAGGGTACAGTAACACGTGAGCAACGACATATTATCAAAGCTACATGTGATGCTTGTGGATTAAACAGAGGTACTTCCAAGGCAAAACTTAAAGAGGCCCTTCTCACTCTAGAAGGTACATTTGTACATTATCAGGATGGTATATATAGAACTTTACATGACAAATTGTTTGATTTCCTTGCTCATTACTTTGGTCAGAAAATGATTGAATGTTTAATAGACCATGGTGATAGTGATTTGGTACATGAACGTTTTATATGGAAACAATCACAGGATGACAAGAACAGTAACATAGAGTTCATTATCGAAATACCTGACGCTTTTTTGGAAACATACTTAAACAGATTTATAAAGGACTGGTCAACTGGAAAAGTGAGGGTTTCGTTCCTTAACAACAATATGAAAGTACTATTATTTAGACAACATCTTTTACAGCACTTAAAAGAACTGGACAAATCACAGCAAAAAACTTTAGCCAAAACCAGTGATACAGTATTACCAAAAGAGCACCACGATTCAGGTTCTACTCCGCTGATACTGACTTGTTTTGATGGTTATACTGATATGTTACAGTGGATGTTACAAAATGATGTGGATGTGAATCAATGTCGAGATGATGGGGTTACTGGACTGTTCATGGCAAGTCAGCAAGGTCATACTGACATAGTGAAGTTGTTGTTAGAGAGAAATCCTAACATTGATCAATGGGACCATCATGGCCGTAGTCCCCTAAGTATGGCAAGTCAGGATGGACATACTGATATAGTAAAGTTACTGCTAGAGAGGAATCCTAATGTTGATATATGTGACAGTAACGGTTGTAGTCCTCTGTACATAGCAAGTCAGGAAGGACAAACTGATATAGTAAAGTTACTGTTAGAGAGGAATCCTAACGTTGATCTTTGTGACAAGGATGGATGTAGTCCTCTTCACATGGCAAGTAAAGAAGGACATACTGATATAGTAAAGTTACTGTTAGAGAGGAATTCTAACGTTGATCTTTGCGACAAGGATGGATGCAGTCCTCTTCACATGGCAAGTAAAGACGGATATACTGAAATAGTAAAGTTATTGTTAGAGGCGAATCCTAAAGTTGATCAACGTGACAATAATGGATTCAGTCCTTTGGACATAGCAAGTCAGAATGGCCATACTGATATAATAAGGTTATTGTCACGGAACAGTTCCCTATATATGAGATAATACTGTCTTTAAACAACTGATTACGTCCCGAATTGGTCCCGGCACATGTACCTGTATATTCTAGCTATAAATATAAATCAGAGATTAATGGACAGACCATGATTTGGATTCCTTTGTACAAAATTGACACACAGAAATAACACATGTTCTGCTTTCCCTCTATCCAGAAATCTGCCATTATTTGTTTCAATAGTTGTACTATTTCTAAGTAACACTACTAAATTTAGCTTGGTAAAATGCTTTTGTAATCAGGAGCAATTCAATACAGGGTTCACATTGGACAACATCTAAATAATTAAAACACAAATCATAAACTAGATTTGTAATTGCTAGCAATAACGGATGGCACCCTCGTCTCTCCATTGCCAGTGTGACAGCAACCATTTTGAGCATTCTAAAGTCGAAAGTCGCATCTAAACATACCAGTTAACATTATAGTAATTCTTTATACCATTTTGAGTATTTTGAAAATTTTGGCATTTTGGCTGTTTCCATGGTAACGGCGGCCGTTTGGAAAATTCCAAAATCAAATTCAACTCTGCACATGCCATATAACATTTCTGTAAAGTTTGGTGCATTTTTGGTGTTTTTTGTAGTTTTCGTGGTAGCGGAAGCCATTTTCAAAATTCCAAAGACATATACCACTTTGACTCATTACATGTTACCTACCCTTAAAGTTTTTATAGGTTTAATAGGATATTCCTAAAGAAAAAGCAGCTTTAATGTTTTTTTCCCATAGGGCCAATGTAAAACTTTCGCCCTGTTTCTATGACAATGGCAGCCATTCTGGAATATTTAAATATTGTCAGTACATCTAGGCATACCAAGGAACATTTCCATAAAGTTTCATTCAGTTGGGTCTTATAATGAACGATTTGGAATTTTGATTTTGTTTTTACATTTTTACCGTTTCCATGGAAACGGAGGCCATCTTAGACCTTTCAATAGCAAGGTACACAACTTTACATGAGGGTACTTAATATAGTAGAGTTCAATCAACATTGGTTCATTGGATTCCAAGAACTAGCGTGGACAAAATGTGTGGAAGAATAAGAAAAAAAAGAAACGTAGAATAACAATATGTCACCCCAACTCTGTTGAGGGTGCAATAATTAATTGAAAACTATGTCTTTATTACCATCAATAGTAGAAGAATTGAAATCTAAGGATTTGAACGATTTCATATATTACCACTATTTAAATATACATTGTATAGTTTTAGTAGAGTTTATTTATCCTAAACATTTGCTAAAGGTAATGAAAATAATACGTGAGTATGATTACGTTAAAATTCCTAACTACTGGCATAAGCTATAACGTGTTCGGAAGACAGAATACGTTTCTTAACTATATAGTTAATGATGAATGCACTTAGCTACACGTAAAGAATAATCAACTGACTGCAGCTCTGTTGAACAAGTCTTGATAAGCTTTGTTAAAGCAAATAAGCCCTTCTTAAATGAAATGTGATTTCAGAATTTGATACACACAAGCAGACATTGCACTGAAAAGAAACCAATATATGTTTGTATATGAGATGTGCCCATGTAAAAATCAATCCTCTTTGACTTTAAAAAGTTGCTTGTGCCATTTTTTTTAACCAGAGTGAATGATTTGGGGTCAGTAATTACCTTGGTGACAAGCTGGTTTTTTTTATATATGCAATTTTTTTAAACTTTGTTGATGAAGAAATATTTGAGAATAATTTAATTTTGGATGTAACGCGTCTTCCGATTGGCATACATTATCTGCCATGCAAATCAACATTTACACTAGAATGAAATTTGTAAAATAAAGATCAGACGTCTATACTGGTATCTATAGATCTACGACCGTTAAATCAAGGTTACATTTATTCTATAAATTTGGTTTTAAATTGCTATTTCATTTCATTTCCTTTATGTATGAAGTCTTTATTTTTTTCGTCTACTGTTCAAGCTTGTTGTTGATTTTTAATCTCTTTATCATTTATGTTGTATATAATCAATTGTAAAAATATATCAAAATCTAGTATATGTAAACAAAAAAAAACATTTACAAAATTTGAAAAAAATGAAGCCTTAACACATGACATATGCGGATGAGCAGAGGATTTGTACTATTTTGTACTGAAACAACTGGCTCCTAGAATATATCACTCCTTACAAGAATGCTAGACTAAGTCCTCCAATTCAAATTGTTTTTTTAGTTATTTTTATTGTAAACTATTGGTGCAAGGTACTTGGTTCTTAAATTCTGTAACCATATGTAATGTAGTTATTTAAAATGAAATTATTGGTTTATCGATCATACTGTAGTCATATTTTTGTTTGTTTTATTGGTTATAAAATTTGGCACTGTGCATAAATGCAAACCCTGTTTATTAATTTAATGTTACACTGTTTATACTTTTTTTGTGACATTTTAGTACATGTAAACATATATGTGTTTCCTATTTACTGCCTATAAACATTCAATGTTTGTTTTGTTAGCAGAACATTATGTAATTAATATGCGATTTTCATATTTTCAAAAAGACTAACACATGCAATCTCCATTTTGTATATACATGTTAATGCTTTAATATGCTGAACGGTTATATGCCAAAACAAATAGAGAGTTTGTAATTATAGTTATGACAAACATAGACTTAGTATCGTTTCAGTAATAATGATATATATTTTCGTATTCAAATAATGAAACGAAAACAAACAAAAACATACAAAAAGGAACAAAAAGTAATCAAGATGAATTTTAAAATTACAAGCCTGGTATTAAAGTATAAAAGTATTAAAAGGAACTAAAAGTTTTATTCTTTAATATAATTATTTGCACAGATGTATCATATAGTATATTCTTATATAAGAGCTAATGTCAACTCAGTGTTTTTGTTAGATGTATTTCTATTTGCATCCAACTGGGTCAAGATACGTATTAGTTTCTCCATAGGCGGTAATGGTAACATTTTCTTCTCTTGCTCAGTCCATATCGTTAACTTGTGTGATGGCTCGTTTTGAAGCTGAGATATTTTGACACATGTGGTTAAATTTCGGGGTACGAAGTGAGATTACTTTTTCCGTAAATTAAAAAACCCCAAGTATCCTTTTGTGATGCGGCTCCTCATGGTAAAAAATCCCATTTCTAACACAATAAGTTCTTTGAAAATTTAATACTTTCAACACCTGCAATAGCTCCGTAGATTTTACACATTTATTCTGAGTTCCCCTACTTTCTGAATCAACACAAATGGTTGAGCTCAGTCACTTGTTTATTATAGAAAAGTGTCAAATATCACTACACAGAGATTTTTTGTTTACACGTGACTTGTGAGTTCCTCATTTCAAGGCGCATTAGGGATATTGTCCCAACTGATTTTTAATGGTCGTTCTAATGTTGAACTGTAACACCACTTCCCCAGGTTAGGGGTGGGTTTGGATAACGCTTACATGTTTAACCCAGCCACATTTTGTATGTGGTTGACTGTTCCAAGTCAGGAGCCTGTAATCTGAGCCTGTAATTCAGCGGAAGTCGTTTGTTTATGTGTTACATATTTGTTTTTCGTTTAATTTTTGTACATAAGTAAGGCTGTTAGTTTTCTCGTTTGAATTGTTTTATATTTGTCATTTAAAGGCCTTTTATATCTGACTATGCGTTATGGGCTTTAAGGTCGTTAGGTGACCTGTAGAATTGTCTCATGGCAATAATATTACATCTTCTTTTTTATATCGTATAACAATTCTATGTTCACTAATTTACGAACCTATACACATTGTAAAAAGATAACAGATCATTCACTGACAAGAGTGGCAACATCATTGTAACACTTGTGAAAATATCTGCATCTAATTTGAATAGGAATTTATTTTTTTAATGCTGTATAAAGACTTAAATTATTTACTTAGCACTGGTTGCAATGTTTGAACTTTTTTTAAATATTGTATGATATTTGCAGTTTTCGTTATTTTGTTTTATTTGCAAATAAATCAAATTTCCAGTATCCCCCCTAAAATATTATATTTTGGCTGATTTACTTTTCACCATAAACAGGTAGAGTTATATGTTTAGACTGCTGCAGTGTTCAAAGTATATTCATGACTAACTATCAAACTAACGGGGAGGTTATGATAGTCAGGTTCAGTTCTACTATAGATGTTTTAGGTCAGATCCATTGTTTGTTAAAACAATACCTGCATTTTTTAGATATACTTGGATCATGGTATAAATTTATTTTGCATTAAATAAACATGCATTAATTTTGGGGCCCTTTATAGCTTGTTGTTCGGTGTGAGCCAAGGCTTCGTATTGAAGGTCGTACATTGACCTATAATGGTTTACTTTTTTTACATTGTTATTTGGATGGAGAGTTGTCTCATTGGCACTCACACCACATCTTCCTATATCTATAACTTATATTATTTTTATTATCCAGTATAAATATGATTTATTCCCTAGAGAGTTCAATGATACAATGTAATGTAAAATATCTTTTTAAAAGTCGGCTTTACCGTTTTGAAGTTATCTTTCTCTAGAGAGTTTTCACATGACGGTTTTCTTCTGTTTCGGCCAAAATATTGTAGGAAGAAAGGAATGCCTATAGATTCTTCTAGGAGGTACGATTTTCTGCAGATGTATATATTGTTGATACAAAAATATGTTTAATTGTGCTAATGTTTTACATAACTTCGGTTACACATGTTTAACTATTATAGTAACTATGTATCCAAGTTTATGATGATACTCTGTAATGTTAAATCAATTATAAAAAATTAAAGTCTCTAAAGCCCAAAGTTCTATTATTTTTATTATGTAATTGTTCTTAAGATATTGTGAAAATAAATGGTTTTTATGGTTTAATCTAACACATGATTTTTTTCAAAAGGAATGTTTACCTAATAATTTCTTTATTTTTTATTTCTTATTAAATTACATATCATTTGCTTTGTAAACTTTTTTATTGAAATACTTAGTATAAACAGTCAATTGTAAAAAATGCTGGATGTGGTATAATTGCTAATGATTCACCAACATCAACATGATCAAAGGACAAGGCTGTAACGGACTAAGTCTAAATAGTGTACATTTTTTCTGTTTGCATGTACGGTTAGTTGTCAGATGCATTTTATGCAGTGATGTTCTAAATTTTGTTACAAGATTATATATAAGGTTGCATATCAATGACAGTATCAATGACATGATGTCATTGACAAGGGTAATTTAGAAAACAAAACTTCTGAGGAACAATGGCACGAAAAAATATTGTCGTTTTCATTTGTGACATATAGAAATGTAAGCCAACTTTACTTCAATTACAGTAAACGGATAGATTTGCTGACTTTGCCTAACATGTATAATATGTGCTATTTCAATCACTTTCAAAATGACCATATTTTTTTTTCTTTCGTTAACATTATTCTTCTCTGAAAGAAAAAAAAATAGCAAATTGAAATCAAAACCTTGTCTCCGTCTATTAATATCAAGCTTGAAAACTTAAATGGGTATTTCCGATAAGGTAAGAGATAAAGTTAAAATAAAATGAAGGTTTTTTACTAAAACAATATTATCGGTAGGAATCATATTTAAACAGATACGTATTTTGACAGGAAATTTAACATCAATTTCATCATTTTGGCAATAGCTAAAATACAATTTTGATTCACCAAATTTATTTGAAACCTCTTTTTATTGAATCTGATATCAAACTTTCAATTTTAGTATGTGGTCTTAATAAAATCTAATAAGCGTAAGTATTGTTCTCTAAATCAGCTATCAATCGTTTCCATGGAATATAATGCTCCTTTCATACAAGTAAGAATTTTAGCTAGCTTTAAAACCATGTTTAATCCACAACTTTCGACATAAGAAAATGTCTGTAACAAGTGAGAAGTATGACAGTTATTATCCATCCGTTTGATGATTTTGAGCTTTTGATTTTGCCATTTGATCAGGGACTTTCCTAAAACAGGATAGAATTTCCTCTTTTCCTCATGTAAAGGGTTCGATCTTACTGGTTTAAATAGACGGAAAAGCCACATCATAAAGTATACTGATAAGTCTGTAAATTGGAGAAAATACATTCATGCATATTTTCTCAAACATTTTAGAAAATTTTCCGGCAGTGAAAAAGAATTATTCTAATGAAATGTAACCTTGGCGGATAGTGAGACCATGAAAGAATGTTATCAAAACACCAAAAGGGCGATCGAGATTTAGGAGACTGTTTTGCATTAGCTGATGGTAATGTTTTTGCCCATGACTTCGTTGATGTCGTTAGGTAGTATTAAATAAACTCATTACATTAACATCACTGCAGGCAGGACTTGACAAATGTCCTACTCCTTTAATATTATCATTGCAAACCTATGGCATTGCAGTCCCTAATTTCCTTCTTCAGAATGTTTCTCTATCCTTCGGAAAGGAGTTCTTAGTACAGGGCTATTGATGTTGTGATAACTTTTACCGATAATGAGTACTTTCATAGATAAAGAAGGATCATGTTCCTGTTGATCAAAATGGTTATAAAGAACCCTAAATTGCGGATCTTTATTATCACACCAGTCTTGAGTTATGATTTTACGCAAAGTTTTTGGAGTAAGGTATACAGTATTGGAGTACGGTAATATATATCACAAAATAAATAAAACTGGTTTATAATAAAAATAGAAATACGAGATATATCACTTAATAGTAAAGATTAATCACAAAAATATATTGATAATTGTATCATCAGGTCAAATAAACACGAAAATACGATATGAGAGTACTCGCAAATACTGACATCTAGTTAAAAGCCAAAACAATAATAATAAAAAATATCATGCATCAGAGCCAAAAACCAACTTCAACACATCCCAGGGATCTAGTATGCTAACGTCACAGAGAGTTTAAGAAGGCAGAGTTAACCTTTAAATAAATAAGTGTAATTTAATACATAGATAGAGTAATTTCTATATATCAAAAATGAACGTGGATGTGTATATTTATACATCCCTTCAAAACACGTTTGTAGGAATACACCTTTTGTTTTAATTTGCTGATGACAAAATCGATAGTAGTGCCAATTTGAATTATATTCAAAGATCTTATTAAATCATTGGTAAGATAACCTTTACTAAAAATTTGTTTAACGATTCGATGATTTTACACGGATCACATAGTTATTTCCGCGCTTTAAGTACAATAACTTAAAGGTACTCAAAATTTCCTGAGCAGGACCCCTAAGACTAATACCAATTTGTTTTGGCTATTTCTAAATCATTCATTTCATATAGCAACTTGTTCAAAAGGAACCAAATCGTCTTGCCAGTCAATTCTATCACGATCAAAGGATTGATGCAATTTTTATTATCTTACTAAACTTTTTTTCACAACGTAAAAGGTGGGAGGTTTTGACAAATAATCAAAAGAAGATGTTTGAGTACCGACTCATGTCTTTTAAAATCGTAAATGGGGTATTGATTCGATTTGTCATCAGCAAATTAAAACATTACTAAATTTGTATTATTTTCAAACGGGATGTATAAAGACACACACATGTTCATTTGTATCTATTAAAAGGCAAACTACTAAATATCCTACTGCCTGTCGAGTAAACTACTAACTATCTTACTGCCTGTCGATACACTTATTTTTGACATTCCACTAGTCATGTCTTCTTTGACTTTCTATGACCTCAAAATACTAAATCCCTGGAATGTGTTTTTAGTTGATTTTAGTCTCTGATGCTTTTTTGCGCCTGTCCCAAGTCAGGAGCCTCTGGCCTTTGATCGTCTTGAATTATTCCAATTTTAGTTTCTTGTGTACAATTTGGAAATTACTATGGCGTTCATTGTCACTGAACTAGTATATATTTGTGTAGGGGGCAGCTGAAGGACGCCTCCAGGTGCGGAAATTTCTCGCTACATTGTAGTCCTATAACATATGACTTCGCATTCTTATTCAATTTTTAACGTTTTTATACTGATATTTTCATTTTTTATTTTTTTTCAATGCGAAGTCATATCGAGATACGTTAAATTCCTTTAGCACTTTCCGACATGATTTCAGGTCGGAACAAAATTGCTGAAATCTTCTTTCTATGTCAAATATTTAATGGGCCAAATATCATTTTAAATAACTTTAGCACGAAAACTATTAAAAAAAGTACTTACTTGTGCTAAAGAAATAGTTAATCCATCACTTTAAGAAAATTGTATTCTCGAGTTGGAGCTCAATAACACGTACAAGTTTAAACATGGCGCCGATATTTGAATAATTTTCGGAATATAAAATCCAAATGAAAAAAAAAACGCACTTATGGCATCGTTTAACGTCGATTGATTTCAATGTTTTGAACGTAATTTCTAGCCTTAAGATACAGAATAGACTTTAGTTTGTTAAAAGACAAAAAGGAAATTCGTATTTTAGCATTTTTATGAAACAATAACCTATCCTTGAAAGAAAGGAGTTAATTTTCCATACCATGATCAATCATTGAATAAGTTTTTTTTTTAAATCTCAATCGCAAAAACTCCCACATTTTTCCTAAGAAAACCATTATGTTTTAAAGAAAAGAAAAACATTAACCCCCCCCCCCCCCCTTATTTTTTAAGGGGGCGTACGCCCTTACGTGGACCCGCCAAAGAAAGTTTAAATAATTTCCTAAAGCTTGATGTCCTCGATCGTCTACAAACGTTTCTGGAAAACATGTCCTTGGTATTCATTCCAGTGTCTGATAGAAAAGATTGGACACGATAAAAAAAAATAACCTCTAATATTGTTGTCTTTATAGATACTATTAAATTACGTCATCTATACGTCATCTATAATTTCAGACGAATTGGTCGAAATATTTTGGTGAGCTCCCATTTTTGTAAACTCGAAAGTTCCAAGCCAAACCATTAAATAACGGCTTTTCCGACTCCCAACTTGCAATACTACCTTCAAGTTCTTCTACAAATTTGGTGTTCCTACTTGTAGACCCCCCCTTTCGCAACCAAGTCAATAATCGTGTCATCGCGCTGTACACTCATCAAAAGATAATTCCCTTCACCTGTCAGTCAAAAAAGGATTCCCGACTTTGATGACCACCAATTTTCTTCTAAAAATCACCGTCAAACCTGTCGAATGACTTACGCACCAAAAGCACCATCAAACATGTCGAAATACTTACGCACTACGTGTTCAGACATTTTGTGAAAAAAGAATGCCAAATGTAATTTTCCGCTAAAAGCCTTAGGTCTTATTCAACTGGTGACCATGTTGAGATCGTAGACAAGTTTACTCGCAAAATAAAATAGATTTACTTGCTCAATTTGTCAAATCGGAAATATTTCATGCATATCATACACGAAGTAGCATGCATTTAATTAGACGTGTTTGATATCTACAATTATTCAAATCAAGAAAACACATAAAAGTTGTTTGTGCTTAAAGTCCGGTTGCAAGTATTTCAGACAATTAAAACTTGATGCCAAAAAAAAACTGAAAAAATCAGAAAATGTTTGCTCTGTCTTGGAGTAAAGGCATATACTAGTATTCCCCATTTAATATATTCATAGAAATGTTCCATAAAAGTACACCCTAAGGCTCAAAAGATAGAATTTGTGTCCCTACGCAAGTTCTATCACTTCTTAAATTTCAGAGCCGAAAACAGTTGCAAGTCTGTCGGAAAGTAATATATGCAGTGGATGCGACTTGGAACATTGTGATTGTTCTTCCTGTAGATGTTGTTATGTGTGCATTGAAAAGTTTCCATGCCAAAAGAGATGCTTTTTTTATGTGCAGACTTTGCTTAACCAAGAACGTGTAGATGACAAACTAAGTTAAAAATTGCTTGTGGCATTTACAACTTATTGGTGAATGAAGATTGCGTCGCTCGTCCATGGAGTTGTACATAGAGACTTGTCTGGTTCAAACGGAACTGTATACTGTAATTCCGACTAATTTAGTCTTAGATGCATGATTTTCTTTTAAAGTTGTTAGTGGCTTTGATCTAGGTGTCACATAACTGCGAGTACTCTCAGATCTGTTAGTAGTATCTTTTTGTTGTCGGGATGTACAAGTACCTGGCCACGTCTATTTGTATTTTTGTCTATCTGATGAGTTAAGTCTTTTTCAATTGATTTTTTAGTTTGTTTTTATGTTGCACTGTTATACCACTGTCCCAGGTTAACCCCGCCACATTATGTATGTATGTGCCTGTCTTAAGTCAGGAGCCTGTAATTCTGTGGTTGTTACGTTTGTTCCGTTTGTTTATGTGTTACATATTTCGTTTTGTCGTTATTTTTTTATATAAATAAGGCCGTTAGCTTTTTCCGTTTGAATCGGTTTACATTGTCATTTCGGAGCCTTTTATAGCTGACTATACGGTATGGGCTTTGTTTATTGTTGAAGGTCGTACGGTGACCTATAGTTGTTAATTTCTGTGCCATTTTGGTCTCTTGTGGACGGTTTTCCCGTGATTGGCAATCATACAACATCTCCGTTTTTATAATGGGTGAATGACGATTGCTTCGCTCGCCCATGGAGCTGTACAGAGAGACTTGACCGTTTAAAACTGAACTGTATACTGTAATTCCGACTAATGGGTGAATGAAGATTGCTTCTCTCCTCAAGGAGTTGTTCTGTTCAAACTAGACTGTATATTAAATAATGATACTATTATTGGCATTTTTACTTAACATTTTTAAAAACCAATCATAAACGATAATTACATTCAATTGAACCCATGCAAAGTTATCAAACTGTAAACTAAATATAAAATCATTCCTAACATAGAAGAAATTGACTGAGATAGTTCCGCTGTACAGGAAGACCGTTAATTGAATAATAATCAAGTATATAGATCATTTAGAGTTTTTTTATATTCTATCTAGTTTTTGTTTTAGAAAAAAAGAAAATCTTCCTGTAAATTTATCATATAACAAAATAATTTCTGTTACATCTATACGTATTCTTATAGTAAAGGTTTAACATCATGTGCTCCTGTTCAAAGGAGGTTTACACACAGAAGAATACAATTTTGTTTCGTTTCACGAAAGAATTCGTTTTTACATTAGCCGTTTTGAAATTTTGAACGTGATGCTGATGAATGTTGATGAATGTTGATTTTTTTTATTTATGACACATTTTCATTGGGTTTAAAGCAATATTAGATGATATTTCACTTCTAAGTATGGTTGCACATACTTAAACACCAGGTACACATATTGATTTGAGATTTTATTTTGCTACGCGAAGTTTGCCTATCGCGATATGACCTCGGGTGGCACATTGATAGTAAAAAAAAAAATATCAGAACAGCAAATAGAAATAGTAAATAATGCCCCCGAGGTCATATGTTATAGGACTAGCTACATTGAAGACCTGTTGGTGACCTTCTGTTGTTGTTTTTTTCTATGGTCGGGTTGTTGCTGGTCTCTTTGACACATTCCCATTTCCATTCTCAATTTTATGATTCTTTGTTATTAGGCAGCAACCATTTGATTTTCTGGGGGGGGCTATGGTTTTTTTTGGAAAAAAAAGTTTGTTTCCAGGTTTTGGTGAAAAAAATAATTTGTTTTGGACCCTGAGTAAAAAAAATTGTTTGTTTCACCCTCAGCTGCCACTATATGTAATGCTAAAATTGAAAGAAAAAAATTGTCTTCGGTTTGTCGCTAAAAAAATAGATTGTTCTTCGCCGAAGGCGAAAAAAAAAGTTTGCACAGAAAAAAAAAACATAGCCCCCCCCAGAAAATCAAATGGTTGCTGCCTTAGTTGTTTTTTGCATTTAACTTGCTGTCAGTAACTGCGCGTACTCTCAAATCGTACTTTCTTGTTAATTGGACCTGTTGATACTATTTCTAATGTTTTTTTTTGTTAGTTAATGTTAACATGTATCTGGTCTTTATATTCACTTCTTCGTACTATGAACATCAAAATTATTTCCTTTCTCCTTTTATACTGTTCCGACACCAGTACATGAAGAACACAAAGGTTATCGAGCACAAATTTTATAGTTTTATTTTTGATAAGCACCCCACTTGTACCAAGTTTAGGTAAGTCTTATTGATATTCGAGAAATTACTTGGTATTCCTAAACGAAAGATTATATATACAGAAGAAATATACTTAACAACAAATTTATTTTCATTTATCTGTGTATAACATGACATAATTTTGTTAAAATTTGGTGTTTTTCTGAAATTGTTTAACATTTCCCTAGCGGTATAATACTTTTACTTAATAATTATTCATCACTTAGTTTTATTAACTTTGTATTTACATTGTATCATAGATCAAATTTATTCGTTCATTTTGTATTGATTTGTGTTCCTACGTTATTCGATTGAGTTGAGCCATTTCAATTGATATTTTATAGTGTGTCTTTCTATGTTGTGATGTAACATTATTGTTGCAGATAAGGGAAATGTTTGGTACCATTAAAACGTTTAATCCCTCTGCAATTGTTTGCACATGTCCTATGTCAGAAATCTGATGTTCAGTATTTGTCGTTTGTTTATGTGGTTCATAAGTGTTTCTCGTTTTTTAGCTCACCTGGCCTAAAAGGCCATGTGGGCTTTTCTCATCACTTGGCGTCCGTCGTCGTCGTCGTCGACGTCGTCGTCGTTAACAATTTTTCAAACATCTTCTCCTCTGAAACTACTGAATGGATTTGAATGAAACTTAGCATGATTGTTCCTTAGATTATCCTGCACAAAGTGTGTGCTTCGATTTTTGATCCGTCAAAAAACATGGCCGCCGTTACTTAAAATAGAACATAGGGGTCAAATGCAGTTTTTGGCTTATATCTCAAAAACGAAAGCATTTAGAGCAAATCTGACATGGGGCAAAAATGTTCATTAGGTCAAGATCTATCAGCCCTGAAATTTTCAGATGAATCAAACAAACCATTGTTGGGTTGCTGCCACTTAATTGGTAATTTTAAGGAGATTTTGCAGTTTTTGGTCATTATCTTGAATATTATTATAGATAAAGATAAACTGTAAACAGCAAAAATGATCAGCAAAGTAAGATCTACAAATAAGTTAAAATGACCAAAATTGTCAATTGACTCCTTAAGGGGTTATTGTCCTTTAATGACAATTTTTCACAATTTGTTCATCATATTTGCTAACTTTAAAAAATCTTCTCCTCTAAAACTACTAAACCAAATTCAACCAAACTTCAACTGAATGATCAGTAGGGTGTATAAAATAAAGTTTGTGCTTTATTTTTTATTTCGTCAAAAACATGGCCGTCATGGCTAAAAATAGAACACAGGGTAAAATGCAGTTTTTGGCTTATATCTCAAAAACTCCAGCATTTAGAGCAAATAAAACAAGAAGTTAAAGTATTTATTAGGTCAAGGTCTACCTGTCCTGAAATTTTCAGCCGAATTGGGTAACTGGTTTTTCAGGTATAATGCCCCTGAATTGATGATTTTAAAGAAATTTTGCAGTTTTTGGTTATTATCTTGAATATTATTACAGATACAGATAAACTGTTAATAGCAAAAATGTTAGGCAAGTAAGATCAACAAATAAGTCAATTTGACCAAAATTGTCAATTGACCCCTTAAGGAGTTATTGCCCTTTAAAGACTTTTTTCACAATTTGTTCATCATGTTGACTTACTTTAAAAAATCGTCTCCTTTGAAACTGCTGTATCAATTTCAGCCAAACTTAGGCTAAATGAGTTTCAGAGTATCTAGTATAAATTTTATATTTCATTTCCTTGTATGTCAGAAACATAGCTCCTATGGCTAAAATAGAACATAGGAGAAAATGATTTTTTTTTTGCTTTTGAAGAAAATAGGACGATTCAAAGAACATTTAAATAAATTGAAAAGCCAAAATAATCATTGATGAGAGATTTAACCAAAAAAATTAAGGTAAGCGATTCAGGCTCTTGAGAGCCTCTTGTTTTATATATAGATTAGACCGTTTGTTTTTGCCGTTTTAATGGTTTAATACTAGTATCTTTTGGGGACCTTTTATAGCTTGTTGTTCGGTGTGAACCAAGGCTCCGTGTTGAAGACCGTTCCTTGACCTATAATGGTTTACTTTTATAATTGTGACTTGCATCGAGAGTTGTCTCATGGGCACTCATACCACATCCTCCTATATTTTTTTCTTCATGTGATTATATATTTAACGGTTGAAAGTCCTTTGAAAATGTGTTCTTATTTACATATCTCTTGTTTAAGGGAAAATATGATCCCTGAATCTTATTCAATCTATCCCAATCATCATATAATTCATACCTTAGTCTACTAAAATTTGGTACTTGGTATCTTCTTGGAATAAACTATCTATCGATTTTTCAATCTGGTGGGTTTTTTTTTCATATAGAATTATCCCTTGCAGATTCAGCATAGGCTTCAAACAAGGAAACAAATAATCATAAAGGGCTCCTAAAAATAAAATCTGTATAATGTTTATACTTTTTTTCTGAAAATCTATCAGAATGCCTAATGTTTGCTTATCATGCTGGCTTATGTTTTGGTCATGTTTTTCTCTGGCTGTTTATGACGTCTTTACACTAAATTTATTGGATGCTGGATGTGTATGGATTGATAGATTAGTCTTAGATGCATGATTTTTTTATTAGTTGTTAGTGGCTTTGAACTAGCTGTCAGATAACTGCGTGTCTTTTTATAACGGGATGTATAACTACCCGGCCCCGTTCACTTATATTTTTATCCATCTGACGAGTAAAGCCTTTTTCACCTGATTTTTATAGTTCGTTTATATGTTGTACTGTTATACCACTGTCCCAGGTTAGGGGGAGGGTTGGGATCCCGCTAACATGTTTAACCCCGCCACATTATTTATGTATGTGCCTGTCCCAAGTCAGGAACCTCTAATTCAGTGGTTGTCGTTTGTTTATGTGCGACATATTTGTTTTTCGTTCATTTTTTTTTCATATATAAATAAGGCCATTAGTTTTCTCGTTTGAATGGTTTTACATTGTCTTATCGGGGTCTTTTATAGCTGACTATACAGTATGGGCATAGCTCATTGTTAAATGCCGTACGGTGACCTATAGTTGTTAATGTCTGTGTCAGTTTGGTCTCTTGTGGACAGTTGTCGCATTGGCAATCAAACCACATCATCTTTTTTTATATTATACCGCTTGCATATCCATCCAATGAATATGCCATTTTACCTAGAATTTTAAATTACATTAACTGCTTGATAAACGAATTAGGTATTGACAATTCACTTGGAAACTCAACATGTACCCTCACGACACTTACCAAAGAGTAAATCCTGAATAATCATAGGTCTGTTCTTTGTTCCTTTGGAATTTCAACCAAACATGAAGAACTGGATCTTCCATCACTGTATTGGATACCTAAACTACATAAGTGTCCTTAAAAAAACAACGGTATATTGCTGGGTCTTCCAACTGCTCCACGAAACTTCTTTCTAAATTATTAACATCTATTTTATAAGCAATCAAAGACGGGCTTCAACGTTATTGTGAAACTGCCTATTCTAGAGGTGGCGTGAATCAGATGTGGATACTTAAAAATTCCAAAGATCTTTTAGAGTACATACAATCTAACTCTCTTTCATCTTGTATTAGTATTAAAACATTTGACTTTTCTACTCTTTACACAAGTATTCCACATTCCAAACTAAAAGACAAATTGAAAGAGTTGGTATTGCTTTGCTTCATAAAAAAGAATGGCCAACGTAGATACAAGTATCTTGTCTTAGGGAGGAATAAATCCTACTTTGTAAAGGACCACTCTGATTCAAACAAAAAATTCTCTGAAAATGATATTATCAAGATGCTTGATTTCTTGATTGACAACATATTTGTTACGTTCGGAGGACTTGTTTTTCAACAGACTGTCGGCATTCCAATGGGAACAAACTGTGCCCCTCTACTAGCCGAGTTAGTTTTTTATTACTATGAGGCTGACTTCATGCAGGAACTTCTTAGGAAGAAAGATAAGAAGTTAGCAATATCCTTTAACTCTACTTTCCGCTATATAGATGATGTTCTTTCACGAAATAATTCAAAATGTGTTGACTATGTGGAACGCATCTATCCCATTGAACTAGAGATAAAGGATACTACAGATACAGTTAAGTCGGCTTCATATCTTGACTTACATCTAGATGGGGGTCGGTTGAAAACAAAACTTTACGACAAAAGAGATGATTTCAGCTTTCCAATTGTGAACTTTCCAGTTCTAAGTAGCAACATTCCAGCAGCACCAGCATACGGGGTATATATCTCCCAATTGATAAGCTATTCCCGTGCTTGCATTTCCTATCATGATTTTCTTGATAGAGGGTTGCTGCTCACAAGGAAGCTATTAAACCAAGAGTTCCAAATGGTGAAGTTAAAATCATCTTCCCTTTCATGAATGTGACCTACCGAATTAGACTATTTACCGGATTTGTTATCACATAAGCAACACGTTGTGTCATGTTTACTATTGTTTGTCTTTTTGTCTTTTTCATTTTAAGCCATGGCGTTGTCAGTTTGTTTTAGATTTATGAGTTTGACTGTCCCTTTTGTATCTTTCGTCCCTCTTTTGTGTTTTGTATATTGTAGTTGGTCTATTGGTCATGTTATAGCTATTCCATGGCGTTTTCCGTTTATGTGTGATTCATTTAAATAGACAATTAACATGTTTGAAAGTTCCGGTATCTTAGCTTATATATCTCTTTTAAATATGCAATAATATCTTTGTTCGTGTTACATATATCTTATAAATGAAATACGTCAGTAGTTAATGTTCATGTTGGTTCCGTATTACAGGTGAATAAAACGTTACGAATCGTTTGTGTTTGAATACATCTTTCTACATGCTTGTTCACTCTTAATTCGGATACATTTTCAGTACATATGATAATATCAAATTTCTTTGGATGAATATGTAATTTACCTTTCTGCTTTTCCTGAATTTGATATTTGTTAATATTAACTTAAGACATTGTCCACTTAATAAATTTAACATAACAACTTCATCAGGTGACAAACAATAATTGTACTTGTTAATCTTGTGGCGAAGTAATTATCATGTATTTGGTGCAAAGTGGAGAACGATTTTTACAATCATGTTTACGTTTTCCTTGCAACAAAGACAGTATTACTCGGCATGTGAAATACAACCATATAATGCCAGGTTTCGCATCACTCCATTCGTTTAAACATATTTATCTAAAGTGGATTGGGAAACAAGATTTGCAACTTAAATTAATCCCTTTCAACTTTCGTATCACCCCATTGTCACCATTATGGTATCGTTATCCAGTATCAGCTAACCCTTCCAAAGCATTTATGATCCGTTTTTCTCAATCTTTAGTTTTGTATTCTGTGTTTTACATTTGTTTTCTGCCATTGCGTTGTCAGTTTATTTGTGATGTTTGACTATCCCTTTGGTATCTCTCACATGTCTGATCAGTATGTACAAATATTTTGTTCATGTTACAGAGCTCCAGATAAGCTGCGTAGTGTTTATATACTATTTTTTTTCATTTACGGTTAATTAATGAATACACACACAGGCACTGGTCTCAGAATTTATTATTAATTTTATATAAGGTATAAGACGAGTGCCTGTGAATACACATATCCGTTTTTATACAGTTTATATGAGAAAATACAAAACTGGCAGAAGGTTTGAAATGGAACACAAATTCAACCTACAATTGCTTCTCAGTCAATAAACCAAATCAAAGAGCTGATAGCTCTGAGGTGGAAGAAGGTGAATAAAAGGTAACCTGAATTACCACAAAAGCAGCCCCACTTACCAAGGCTGCTTTGATCCATTATCGTTTTTTCTTCAAACAAGAAAAGGTCATAAGTACATGGATTTCCCATCCGTACAATCATTTTCTATGTTCAGTGGACTGTGAAAATTAGGTAAAATCTTTAAATTGGCAGTAAAATTAAGAAGATTATATCATAAGGAACACATGTGCACTAAGTTTCAAGTTGATTGGATTTCAACTTCATCAAAAACTACCTCGACCATAAACTTTATAACCAGAATCAGGACGAACGGACAGACCAGAAAACATAATGCCCATAAATGGAGCATAAAAATAGTAAGGCTTGTTACATACCCGCCAACTTTTGAAAGTTCCCATAGGGGTTTTTAGTGCACAACAACAATTTTAAGGTTACAATTTTAAGCGAAGTATTTTGCACGATCTGGATTGTCTAGAAAAAGTGTCATATTTGTATGATGAACTTGACTTTTTCTTAAGTCTGTTTGCATGATTCTAGTTATTAAATCGGTAGAAGAGATGAAGCTAGCAGATCAGTGTTTATTTTCTTGCGTAAGAATATTAAATGCTTGTTTAAATTTCCAGTTTTGAATTATGCACACAAATATGGACCGTTAACAGGTTGGGAACAACACTCATAATGAGGGGTAACCTTATTGGAAGAACATTACAACCCACTGTAAAAAATGAGCACATTTTAATTCATATTATTTGATGAAACTTTCCCCCAAGAACTATGCATCTATTAAGTACTAAATGGTCAAAATATGTCAAAAGAATTTTCTGTTGTTTCTAAACTGATATCTTCTTTATTAACTTGACCCCTCATTTAGAAAAGTTGTTCCAAATATAAGAATTTTCCCACTTTTGAGTTTAATAAAAATCTTAAAAATGTTCTTTCTTTTTTTTCAACAGTAAAATGACCCCTTGTTTTAGGAACAGTCCCTTATTTAAGGGACACCACTCATAATTGAGGGGGGGGGGGTCTCAACCTGAATACAAAAATAAAATATGTTACAACCAGTATTATGTCAATAAATTAGTGAAGAAAAAAAACCTATTTACTATCTTTATCATGTTTATTGTAGTACAGTAGACTCCGGACAATCGGATACCCAAAATTTCAGCAAAAATATCCGATTACCCGATATATTCAATTAGACGATGAATGTATATTCAATTAATATTCTACAATAATAAGTAGACCTATTGCTTAATATGTGAAAGGGCTGGAGGATTGATGGAGTGATTTTTATCAGTTACATCACCACGATGTTTGCGAGAAAAATTATCAGCTGATTATGTAGCTAATGATTAAATTTGTTTCCACTTGCAGTTTTTAAATCCTATGTTTATTAAAATCATTATCTTCCATCCATAGTTTGTCTTTACTTGTTTAGTAAACAAATTATTTACATTTTCACACAGGTAAACTAATTTGGCTATAAATAGATCACAGCATGTCTGAGTAGAATCTCTTATCTAAAATCGTAATTGTTATAATTTTATTTCTTTAAATAATCAAATTTAAATTTATGAAAATAATCATGATTGATAAAATAGTATTGCATAAAGTTTACGCTTTCAGAGACTATTTATGTTTAGGTCATGGTTCTACAGGCTACTTCCCATATTTGTAAACAAACCAATATGGCCGCCACACGTGATTACCTTTGCACATGTGAAAAAAATATTTCTGACAAAAGTCAGATTTCTCTTGTCAAAAGGGATTTATATTTATATTGCAATAAATTATTCAGAAGGAGGTACATTCAGTTTCAATTATATTTCTTATTCTATGAGCATTTACACAGTGTAGATACTATTCTGTACGCTATCCGGAAGTCGCGATTTTCGAAGCGAGGATTTCAAACTGGCTAACAGAACGGTTTTGTTTTGGTGCTTTTTCTCATCATTTGTTTACTCCTATATCTATAAAGTGCTTTGCACATCTTAAATGTATGTATAGCATCATAAATATGAGTAACTGTAACAAAAACATGCAGTAGAATATAAAATATACGTGTGCATCACACCAACTTCATAGAAAAAAGTGAAATCGATTGACAATTTTGCTCTCGTAGTACAAAGCAAATTATCTTTTATTGCAAATATTTACACCAGTTTACAGTTAAATATATACTGTTTCAATATTCCTATCGTATTAAAGTAGAATGTTCGTATTTCAAATAAAAAATATGCTTTCCTTGTGGATCCCAAAATAAATTACTGTACGATCAGTCTAAAACTGACTGTATTCTAGTAGCGATTTCAGATTTTTTGTCTGTATGACCAGTCGTGATTTTGAAGAAAAAAACAACAACAAATGGAAGTTTTTAACGACACTGACTGACAAACAACGGCAATTTGAAGGTGTATACGTGTCTATGTGAAATTATGATTGTGTCCCTGGAACTATAACGTGTAATTTCTTTCATCAGACAATACAAATATATTTCTGATGATTTTTGTAGACGGCAAAATAATCATATTTTTGTTCCATCAGTCTTACTTATAATCAAATGCCTAAAAAGCAATACATGATTTGCTTGTGGACTTTGTACTAGTGTGTCGTTACATTTTTAAAGACTATTTACACCGTCTGCCGTTGACCAATTGGTGATAACATACATCAAGCCTGTCTCTTTTAAAATGACAAAAAATAGATAGAGAAAACTTTGTTTAAAAACTTTAGGTATTGAGGAAAGAATTCACGAAATTATACCCCGCCACTTCTATAGTCCATGTTTTGGAATAAAATAAACCACCAGAAAAACTAAATTATAGGTGCACAGGGGCATCATTTAATAACGAATACGAGGAAGTTTTATTAATACTAGTATATGGTAAGTTTTTGAAAGTTGCGTATAGTAAACGGGTACCACCCAATAAGGTAGTGGAAAAGTCCTTATCATGGAAATAAAAAACTGATGATTTTTCGAAAAACCAAATAAGCGGTACACAATTGAATTAAATGATAAGGAATCTGAAAAAGATTCATTAAGTTATGACACTTGTCTGAAGGAAGTTGTGAATATAAAATAGGTACGCCCAATATAAGGTTATTACAAAGTCCGTATTTAAGATATAGAAACATCAAAAATATTTTTACTAAAAATTCGAAATAGAAGCTCCATAATACATTAATTGATTAAAAATGGAGCAATTTTAGAAAAGTTTAACAATTGGTTTTGAGGGTCACGGTTGGAAATACCTAATGGGTGCCCCCATATAATGCAATGTTCAAGTCCGTATCTTATATAAAGAAACCCCATAAAAGATTTTTAATAAAATTCGAAAAACATTCCTTTTTTTTAATAAATAAGGCCGTTAATTTTCTCGTTTGAATTGTTTTACATTGTCATTTCGGGGGCTTTTATAGCTGACTTTGTGGTATTGGCTTTGCTTATTGTTGAAGGCCATGCGGTGACCTATATTTGTTAATGTCTGTGTCATTTTGATTTCTTGTGGACGGTTGTCTTATTGGCAATCATACCGCATCCTCTTTTTTATATTATAATTTATGATACGGAATCCGAGAAAAAAATAAATTAACAGTTGTACCAGTGAAGGATTCAAGAAAATTGGGATCCGGCGGTTTGAAACTCTTTTTTTAACTTTCAATGCATTTGTAAGGGAACATATATTTAGAATCCTCTTTTCTCCTGGATTGGACCCCCTCTCCATTTAAAAATGTCTGGAAACCCCAATGTATATTAAGTGGTTTATGAGGAGATGCGCTTGCAAAACCGGCGAAACATGTTGTACCGGTTCAACGGACGAACGGAAAGACGGACTTCATTATCACTATAAACCATCGCTTTACAAAGTGGTGTACAATTGAGTGTGAAAGAGACAGATCTGCATCCAAAACAAAGTGAAGGAACTGTAATCAATTATAGGCTACAGTACGGCCTCGAATGTTTGTAAATACATGCATTTTTATATAACAATTAAATCTGTGTGTTTGTACAATTTTAAGTATAACGGAGGACATTTCTGAAACTTATATAAACAAACAAACCTTCTTCTTATTTCAGCCACATTCAAACATCCTTATACTTAATGTAGTAAGTCGAGTACACCCTATCAAGCTAAAACATGTTTGAAAAGTTTACAGGATGTGAATTTATTAAAATACATTTGTGTTATTTAGAAAAATGCCATCTTCTAATGTATCGTAAATAACTTTGAAATCACTACTAGAATACAGTGAAATAAAGACTGATCATACAGTTTCAAAATATACAAGCGAGACTGATCGTACAGTGCGAAATTCGAACAAGTGTAATTTTCTTATTTCTGGCTTCAAAGATCTGGCTGAAACTTTTACCACCACTTTAAATATACTTTATTTAGTAAATTAAGTCTGGATTTTACGTTAATTTGTACAGTAAGGGTGCAAAAAGATTGTTTTTAGGTTCACCGACTGATTTTCCTTAGTGATGCACTTGAAAATCTCTTGATTAAGGCAAAGATACGAATAATGAATGTGCTAAATTTAATTATAAACCATTTGTGAATATCGATGGCAGCTGAATTAATCATTAAGCAATGTACAGATGAACATCTTACCGTTTAATATAGTATATCTGATAAATTTAAAATGTGATCCAAAAGGTTCTCGCTTCGAAAATCGCGACTTCCGGAAAGCGTACAGAATAGTATCTACACTGTGATTTAGAGTTTAATCAAATTCTCCCAACAGTAACGTACTGCTCTTGTCAACTGAGTCTTAAATAATTTTATAAATAGATTCAAACCATTTGAAGTAGAAAGGCATCTAATTCACATGACAAGGTAAACAATGAATAAAGACACCAATTTAATAAGAAATAGATCCTTTTTATTTATTAAAAACAAAATCTTCTTGTCTGCAAGATTGCAAATTCGTAACTTCAAGGGCGAACTTGTAAACAGGGCGAGTTGTCCCGATACCAAATCCACGCATGCGTACTACAAATATCTTCTGTAAAAACATCCGGTTACATGCAAGTAAACAAATATTAAACGTTCATGGATTTCATGTGGATGAGATGAAATCTATTAATTTACATAAATAAAAAGGTCATATTTACGATAGTGATTGTTTTTCAATCCTAATTTACAAATTAAATGATTCAGATGCTTAATCATGTGTAAAAATCGGTGTCAGGAATCTTAAGTTGTTATGAAATTGTAATACACAGAAACGAATGCGGCATACGGAGGCTCAATGAGTTTAAAGTCGGTCCCATAGGTCTTCAGAAGACTTGACGTCTTCTTCCACCAATAAAACAGCTAGCAAATAACCCTAACCCTAACCCTAAACCAAATAAAACAGCTAAACGAAGAAAGAAACATATTTAAGATGGAAAAAAAAATCTGGGGTTGATATTGCCTAAATATTCAATATTGTGTTGATGAAAAAACCCATTACATTTAGGAGCTTGGTGGTGAAAAACCCAATTTGATATTAACATGAGGGGTGAATTGGAATTGATAATGCAATCAAAAAACTTTATCACCCAATTATATAAGAAAATGGTGGGTAAAAAACCCAATTTGTGAATTCTTATCTGGAGCTCTGATGTTAAATATATTTTATAGATGAAAGGCGTCAGTAGTTAAATGTTCATAATTATTCCGTGTTACAAGTTTTAAAACCTTACGTATCGTGTGGGTTCGCTTTGGTACATCTTTCTACATTCTTATTCACTTGGAGATTATGCACTCTCTTTTTTCGGGTACATTTTCAGTCCATATGATGATATCAAATTAAAGGTTACGATGAATAGGTAATTTAATTATCTAGTCTTTCTGACATTTAATTCTTGATAATATTAACTTAATACATTGCCCTTATAACAAGTATAACATGACAATAGCAGCAGATGACAAACAATAAGTGGACTTGTGAATCTTTTGGCAAAGTAATTAACTTGAATTAGGGGCAAAGTGGAAAACGATCTTAAGACATACTCTAGCACGATTTTTTGCAACAAAACACTATCACTCCGCATGTGGCATACCACCATATAATATAAGTTTTCGTATCATCCCCATTGTCTCTATTGTAGTATCGTTATCTATAGCAACTGTTGATGTACATATTTAAAGCCATACCCAAGAACGATTTGACAAAGCCTTCTGCAACTTTCTAGAAGAGCATACAAACAATAGTACTCATGACACAACATAGAAAACTAAAGACTAAACAACACGAACCCCAACAAAACGTGGGGGTGATCTCATGTGCTCCGGAAGAAAAAGCTGAACTCTGAGGAAAATCAAATCGGAAAGTCCATTATCACATGGCAAACTCAAATGACATAACACATTAAAAACGAATGGACAAGAACTGTCATATTCCTGACTTGGTACAGAACGGTTAATCCATAACGGTGCAACTCGTGATGGCGTCCGTAGAATTAACTTCACCATTTGGAACTCTTGGTAAAATTGCTTCCTTAAATGAGCAACATGACAGGTGCCGATATGGAGCAGTATCTGCTTACCCTCCCGATGTACTTGTGACCATCAACACCTCCCCCCTCAATATCTGGAGGGGTTCCATTTTTTTTTCAGTCTTTACTTGTGTATTTTGTGTTTTGTATATTGTAGTTGGTCTATTGCTCTTGTTACAGCTATTCCATGGCGTTGTCCGTTTTTTTGTGACTCAATTAAATAGACAATGAACATGTTTGAAAGTTCCGTTGGTATCTTAGCTTATGCATCTCTTTTAAATATGCAATACGATCTTTGTTCGTGTTAATTATATCTTATAAATGAAATACGTCAGTAGTTAAATGTTCATATTGGTTCGTGTTACAGGTGAATAAAATGTTACGAATCGTTTGTGTTTGAATGCAACTTTCTACATGCTTATTCATTTTAGGATTATGCACTCTCTTTATTCGGATACATTTTCAGTTCATATGATAATATCAAATTTGTTCGGATTAATATGTAATCTAATTTTCTGCTCTTCTTGGCATCTGATATTTGTTAATATTAACTTAAGACATTGTTCATAAAATAAATTTAACATAACAGCTTCATCAGGTGACGAAAAATAATTGTACTTGTTTATCTTGTGGCAAAGTAATTAACGTGTATTTGGTGTAAAGTAGAGAACGATCTTTACAATCACAGTACACCAATACTCTAGTACGTTTTCTTATAGTATCACTCGGCATGTGAAATACAACCATATAATATCAGTTTTCGCATCACTCCATTAGTTTAAACATATTTATTTAAAGTGGATTTGGAAACAAGATTTGCAACTTACATTAATCCCTTTCCACTTTCGTATCACCCCATTGTCTCCATTATGGTATCGTTATCCAGTATCAGCTAACCCTTCCGAAGCACTTATGATCCGTTTTTCTCAATCTTTAGTTTTGTATTTTGTGTTTTACATTTGCTTTCTGCCATGGCGTTGTCAGTTTATTTGTGATGTTCGAATATCCCTTTGCTATCGTTTACATGTCTGATCAGTATGTACAAATATTGTGTTCGTGTTCAATATATTTTATAGATGAAATACGTCAGAAGTTCATAATGAATCCGTGTTATAGGTGTTTTAAAGCTTACGAATCGTTTATGTCTGAATGGTTAACTTTTCTGATATGAAATTAAAGGTTTGGATGAATAGGTAATTTAATTTTCTGCTTTTATTGGCATGATATATGTTAAAATTAACTTAAGCCATTGCCTTTATCATAAGTATAACATGATAACAGCATCAGGTGACAAACAATTAGGAAACTTGTTATATAATCTTGTGGCAAAGTACTAGACATGTATTTGGTGCAAAGTGGAGAAAGATCTTTACATCATTCATTATCACTGGACTAGTATATATTTGTTTAGGGGCCAGCTGAAGGACGCCTCCGGGTGCGGGAATTTCTCGCTACATTGAAGACCTTTTGGTGACCCTCTGCTGTTGTTTTTTATTTGGTCGGGTTGTTGTCTCTTTGACACATTCCCCATTTCCATTCTCAATTTTATGGTATTGACAACCATTTAAAACTGAAACTGTGTTAAGTTATTTAAAGGAAAAGAACGTCAACATTGAAAGTGAAACAAAGGTAAATCATTTGATTGACTGATTCGATCCACAAAAAATCATTCTTATACAGGTAAAAATGATGATAAACATTTATTGTTCATCTATAATATGAAATTAAATACACGTATAATAACCCATACATCATCGCTTATATGGTCATCGGATGACTTTAGAGGTCAACTCGATCATTAATTAGATGGCGTGTAGACTAAAATACACACGAAACGAAGCTTCATATTTTTATGTCCGTGCCCTGCTAATTGTTTATTTTAGACTTTAAATAATTTGGATAAATGTTTTACAATTTTATGAATCAAATATAAGAATTTTATTTAAATCGGTGAACATGAATATGACAGCTAGTGTCCCTTTAAGGGTATAAAATAAAGTTTGGGCCCCACTGTGAATTTTGGGAAAATTTGGATACAAGCTATTTTTAATTTAGTAAATTTTTGAATATGTAAAAAAGATATACCTTGAAGGCTTTATGTGCTACGTTCAGGGTAAATTGGGTCAAAATTTTCATTCATATGCTTAAAATTTGTGTAACAATTCATAGGAAATAATTCATCTTTATCAAATTTCAAGATTTTAGAATTTAAAATTGCATTTTTTGCTGTATATTTATCTGATATGACAAAAACATTATCATCACCACTACATGACAGTTCAACCGGTGAAGGAATTAATTCTCATGATGTTCATATATGTATCATGATTTTGGATGTTACATGTATGACACTCATGTATACATGAAATTTTATAATCATCCAACATTGTAATTGTGTAATAATGAATTTGATGACACACTATGGGAAGTAAAGAAATTGCTTTAACTTTAATTTGATGCTAGTGTTAATGCAAAGCACATTTTGAATTTCTGATATCACAAAATCAGAAAAGGTTACATTTCTATTAAAAGAGTGATAAGCCACCTTAAGGTTATGAAACAGAAGGCAGATATTTACATTAGATTTACACAAATGTTTCATCCATAGATAGTTTAGTTTGGATTTCTTTATCAAGGGAACTAAGAAGTTAGGAGCATTTACTGTTAAACCAGAAACAGAAGATGATATAACAACTGGTTCACTGTTTGCAAAAAAAGAAAATAGAACCAGTGGATAAACCAGCCCCAACAGGTATAGAACTAAGAAGAGGCTAATAATGTACATAACTAGAATACAGTGTATAATCACAGGGCTCTGTGATATGATTTCAGGTACACACAATATTTTCAAAGAAAGATGTAATAAAATTTATCTGATCTTAAAAACGTTTGAAGAAGTAAAAATTGCGGAAATTTTTTATGTTTGCTATTCTCAAAATTTAAAAATACATGTGATAAATGATTTTAGTTCTTGGACGGCTGAGTTTTGTACACCTATGTAATTACAACATTTATAGAAAATATCTGGATTGTCTTTAAAGAACTGGCAAATAATAAAGAGAAAACTGACAGAAGTCTCTAAGCATACTATATCCACTTGTGTTACTGAACTATTCTGTTGTAGGTGCAGCCGCTGTTAGAGAAGTTTCTCGTTTTGGCTGATGAATCAATATCTTCACCCAAAATAGAAAAACAGGTCAAAATCACACCAACAGTAAGTATATATTGAGTTAAAATGATCACAACAAATATTATACTTCAAAACAATAATAAATTCATCCTCACAAAAACAACCTTCTGTAGAATGAAGTTGGTTATTTGTAGTGTGAAGTGAAATGTGTTTTGAAAAATGTAAGGATCTATGACCTCAAGCAAAATCATGTTTATATAAAATGGTTCATCAATGTTTAGAAGAACTATTCTGGATCACATACGCAACTATATTTAATATAAAGTCTATTGGATTGGATTTTCAGACATTCATATTTTCCGGAAATAATCTGGACTTATCCGTATTTTCACTACCGTTTACTTTCTCTTCCTCACCTGTCTATTGCAAATGGATGCCACGACAAATCTGCTCCTGTGGATATTGTGACAAATCACCGTCAAGTACGTTTCAAATCGATTATAAACTGTTAAATATATATACCGTTAATTCCGTTAACTTGAATTCCACGTTTATTCAACAAATACGAACTGTAATTGTTATTTCTATAAATTGAACTGCAAATTCTACTTTCGTTTTTGACTTGATATTAACGTTGCTTTGAACATTCATATATTTCTTTCGTGCATATTGTAAAATATTGTATTTTTATTTCTTTCAGTTTACCAAACAATACACACTCTGTAAAACTCCTGTATCATTTCTGGTGGAATTATAATCTACAATCTTCACACACAAGTCGTTATTCTTTATAATTTGCCGAGATTGCGATACAGTCCTATGGTTATACTAGCTGAGTCAGGCTCAGCATAGTAAATTGACGACAACCTGTCTTTACATATCCAGACAAGGAACGACAACATAACAACGTTCATACCTTTACACTGACAGTGGACTACAGTGGACTTGTGTGTACTAGGCAGCAACCCAACAACGTTGAGTCAACATGGATCCTAGTCATGTGGAACAATAAGAAGAGATTCAACCACAAGAAGGAGATGTCCCTGAACTATTAGAAAATCCGTCTAATACATCACAGTCAGATGAAACTCCCGAGGCTAGGCGAGTACGTGACCTCACGGAAGAAGGACAAGGAGCTTTCACTGAAAAACGTGAAAAATTCTGTCAGGAACTAGAGGCTCTCTGGGCAGACATTGAATCCCAGTTATTGGAAGTAACAACGCCTCCTAACGATCTCCAGCAACTCCTAGCAGTCCAGGACAAACTTGTTAAAGCCTGTAATAATTATCGAAGGCTCACAGATGAGTACCTAGACTTTCTGAAAAGGACCCGAACATTGGAGAGTCAAAAAGAAATTGACGCATGTAAACTTTCTTTGGATTTACGTCTGTCCCAAGTGGAGCTAGTTATGGAAAAACTACACGAGCATCGCCTCGCTCTAACAAAGGCCAAATCCACTAAAACAAAGACCTCAAGGGGTAAGAAAACCTCGCACAGCGGTAGCTCTAACGTGTCAGACATGTCAAGCCTGGCACGGAGAAAGCGAGCCAAGACAGAGGCTGCAAAGTCTAAGATAGCATTTGTCGAAAAACATGCCCTTATCCTACAACAGGAAGCAATGTTAGAAGAACAAGCCCTGTTCAGACAAAATGAAATGGAACAGGAAGCAGCACACAAAAAGGCTGAAATGGAGCAAGAAGTCGCTCAACGTAAACAGGAGGCCGCTCACAGAAAAACGCAGTTAGAACAAGAGGCTATCGCAGGAAGGCTCAAATGCATCAAGAAACCGAACGAGTAAGCCGGGAAAAGGCCGAGATTAAAGCCAAATTTAACCTTCTTGAAGCACAGAGAGAAGCTGCAGCCGCAGAAGCCGAGGCTCGTATCCTGGAATACGATGATAGCCAAGCGTATAGCGATCTTCCTGACGAAAAGGAAGACCCGCTCCAGCGTGTGCAAGGTTTCGTCAATAAACTTCCTGTATGAACTGTTGTTAAGGAAGTAACAGGACCTCAAAAGAAAAAAACAAATTCCTGTTAAGATCGAGCTGAGTCACGAAGCACCAGCGTTCGTGCCATCCGTGGCATCGAACTTGCTGTCACAGACATCTGCCGTCTTGCCTTCCGATAATAAGTCCCCGGAAGTTACCTTTATCCCAGATCTGGGATTAGTAACCGGCATACAAAAACTAGGTCTTTCAGATGAGAGCCCTACTGAACACCAAAAACAGGGTGTTAAAGAAGCGATCCCTGTCTTACGCACAAAACAAGACATTATAGAAGAGATCCCTGTTTCGCACAAAAAACAAGACGTAATAGAAGAGATCCCTGTTGCACACCAGCAACAAATCAACCTTACATCAGTGATAACTAGATTCCTCTTACGCAAGGACCTGCTTTTCTCCCGATTAACAAGCTTTAACGATCGGGCAGAATCCTTTCATACTTGGAAAGCAAGCTTCAAGAACGTGACTGATGAGTTACAAGTCTCTGCCTCAGAACAGATCGATTTACTGATCAAGTGGTTCGGTCCAGAGTCTGCTAAACACGCCATTAGCATAAGAGCGTCGAACGCCAATAATCCTACCATAGGTATACAGAGATTATGGGAGAGGCTTGACGAGCGGTATGGCGCTCCAGAAATGTTGGAAGCCTCTCTAATGAGTAAACTTGCAAAATTCCCGACCTTGACAAATAAGGACAACGCACGTCTTAATGAACTGTCTGACATTCTATCAGAAATAGAATATCACAAGGAAAATCCCAAGCTGGGATGTTTGCTAGCATATTTTGACTCGTCGTCCGGGATAAATCCTATTATTGAAAAATTACCGTACGGACTCCAAGAAAAGTGGACAATGAGGGCTACAAGATACAAGTCCAAATATGAAGTTGCCTTTCCACCTTTCATAGAATTCTCTGCCTTCATCAGGGAAATAAGCAAAACAAAGAACGATCCTGGGTTCATCTTTGGGTCAAAAGCCACACCAAATACAAAAGGGGCTGCGCCAAGTTCTACGTCTTACCCTAAGACTAAAGTTGGTGCTCATAAAACAGCAGTTGAGTAGCAATCTGGAGATGCCAGCAAACAAGGTCTTTGTATTCTGCACAATACAAAGCATTCCTTAAATGAATGTCGAGCGTTCCGAGCCAAGTCAATAGAGGAGCGCAAAGGTCTTTTAAAAGAAAACAATGTATGTTACAAGTGTTGTGATTCTACCACACACAGGAGCCGGGAATGCAATGCACGCATAAGTTGTAAAGAATGTGGAAGTAAGCAACACACTACCGCACTTCACATCACTAGACCAAAGCAACCTGCAAGTTCTCAATCTAGCCCGCCTAAGCAAGCTTACGGCTGGGAGCCTATAGAATCGGCTGAAACTAAGGCAACCTCAGTTAACTCTACCTGTACTGAGATCTACAAAGATACATATAGCGGGAAATCTTGTGCTAAAATACTGCCTGTGAATGTTTATCACAAAGATAACCAGGACAAAGTTATTCGCATGTACGCCATCATTGATGACCAAAGCAACCGGTCACTGGCATCGCCCGAATTCTGTAATCTTTTCGACCTCAAAGATAAACCGGAGAACTATACTTTATCAACATGCTCCGGCAAAGCAGTCACCTGCGGGAAAAGAGGAAGAGGTTTTATCATGGAATCAATCAACTGTAACAAGTTTGACCTTCCTGTACTGATTGAATGTGATCATATTCCAAGTAATAGGGACGAAATACCTACTCCTGAAGTAACAATGCATCACCCTCATTTAAAAGAACTTAGGGGTAGCATTCCACCTATAGAGGAAAATTGGCAAATTCTTCTCTTAATTGGCAGAGACCTTATAGAGGCACACCATGTCCTCGACCAGCGCATAGGACCACCCAGAACTCCATATGCACAACAATCGAAACTTGGTTGGGTAGTGATAGGAGAAACCTGCATTCACAAGCAGCATGTTTCTGTTGAGTTAAATGTTAAAATAACCAACATTTTACCTACAGGACAACCTTCAACCTTTCAACCATGCACAAGCAAGTTTGACATTCGGGAAAACTACACAGACCCTGTAACGAAAGATTTACAATCGCCACTCTTTGAAAAAACAAGGGACGATGATAAGCCAGGACAGTCATATGAGGACAAAATGTTCATGAAACAGATGGACAACGAATTTGTCAGAGACTCGAAAGGAAGTTGGGTAGCACCGTTACCGTTCCGAGTGCCAAGACAGCCATTGCCAAGCAACAGACCACAGGCTCTTCACCATGCTAACATGTTAGACGCCAGTCTGAATAGAAACCCAGTGAAGCGGGAACATTTTCTTACTTTTATGAGTAAAAATCTTAGATAATAATCATGCAGAGCTCGCTCCACCATTGCACGAACATGAGGAGTGCTGGTATTTTCCATTGTTTGGTGTTTATCATCCGAAGAAACCCGATCAGATAAGAGGTGTGTTTGATTCTTCCGCCAAATGTAACGGAGTTTCACTTAACAGCGTCCTGCTTACAGGTCCAGACTTCACTGGGGTAAAGCTGATGACCGTAACTGCATTCACGGTCATCCCAAGATGTCGGATGAAAAATTAGGTCAGTTTCTGTATTGTCTGTTAAAGTGTTTCTATATCATTTTCTTTACAAATCATACATTGAAACGATGTAAATTTATAAAAGAATCACTCGAAAATCACTAATTACTTCCGAGAAATGTGCATGAAACGGGAAATTCGATTTGAAAAAATCGTTAAGATGACCGTAAATCATAATCAAAATATTTTCAAGATGACCGTAACATAAAACAAGGATGACCGTGATTGGTAAAAAGATGACCGTAACTTGTAAAGGATGACCGTAATTTGTAAAGACTGACTGTAATTTATATAGGACGACCGTAACTTTTATAGGATGACCATCAATTCTAAGAAATATCCGTATTGTATTCAAAGCTTTTTTGTTGAGTTTGTCGATCTCAATAGGGGCTCGGTTAGCGGATATAAATATGTTTCATAAATTTCTTTTTTTAAACTATAATATAATTGGCCATATTTAGGATTTATTACAATGATAGTAAATTGCATATTTCTCGTAAACAATGAAATATTTATTGATATCGACGTTAAAATTTTAACACAAATTTACAGCGATACGACGAAAATTTGAAGAAACATGAATGTGTCCCTAGTACACGGATGCCTCATCTACACTATCATTTTCTATGTTTAGTGAAAATGGGATAAAACTGTAATTTGGCATTAGAATAAAAAAGATCATTCCATAGGGAAAATGTGTACTAAGTTTCAATTTTATTTAACTTGAAGCTGGACAAACGGACAAACAAACAGACGAACGGACGAACGTACGCACAGACCAGAAAAACATAATGCCAATAAATGGATCATTAAAAACATTAATAATACATACGAATATTTGGTAATCGAGCCCATGTGTATGGGTCCAGAGGAAGCAGATTAAAATCTTAATTTGTCTTGATATATGCAGGCGGAAACACTTTTGAAATAGAACAAAAGAATCGAAGCTCTGTATTTATCGAGAAAGCGATAAAAGTTAACTGTAATGTTTGATATAGTAACAAAATTTTAAAAAGTTAATAGAAACAAATAAAACGACAATTTTCTTATTTTAAAAACACAATTTGCATAAGTTTTCAATGTATCTATTACATAGTAATGCAAAACAATAAGATATCAAGTCGACGACATGGTTCTTATCGGGGCCTTTTATAGCTGACTATGCGGTATGGGCTTTGCTCATTGTTGAAGGCCTTACGGTTACCTATAGTTGTTAATGTTTGTGTCATTTTGGTCTTTTCTGGATAGCTGTCTCATTGGCAATAATACCACATCTTCTTTTTTATATATAGTATCTATAAGTTGGATGTAGAAAATGCATAACCTCCGATTTTTTTTATCACGGACGGAGAACATATCAATCTTTTAGTTCAGAAATTTTCGTGTCTGCCCTTCCATTATGTGAATCAAGAAAAAATTCCCCAAAACAGGTAACGCTTGTATCGAAAAGAGAAAAATCGAGTGCACCTTTTTATGTTAGGGCATGTTTGGGGTGTATATTTTGTCTTTAAAACGCACAAAGCAAGAGTATTTTATATAGCATCTCGCTTCAGATTCTATCATTATTATATATTAAAGCTACAGGTTGACTTTATAACGTAAAAAAATGACAGTACGAAAAGATGAAATATATGGGTCAATTGAGATACCTATCTAATGAATCACAAAAACAGAGTAGGTGTGTTCGAATAGCTATTTTTTTCTAAAAGTACTTGACGACAGTCTTTTAATTTGGATGATGAAAATGTGTGTGTGATAACTAGGGTTTATAATCTTCAACCACTGAAAATGTTTAGTCTGCCCTTCCACGAAATATTTAATTAGAACTTTTTTAAATGCTTAAGAATTTTCAAAAATTCCATCTGACATCCAAACAGACAATATTTTTAAGTTGAATCAATGCAGACAAGATCATTAACTAATGCTCATTAGCTAGTAGATACATTTGTATTTTAAAATATAACTGACATATAACGATCGATCGTAATGGTGCTATGTGGATAAATTTATCAGTTTTCAAGAGCAAAATTGGCAGATTGTCATCCCTACAATGGCTTCCATTTCTACGACTGTGAGCATGAACTGGCGTACTGGGGAGATAATTTTGAAGAAGTAGAATCCTGACTGTATGAATAACATTTCTGTATATATACAAATTGACAACGTTCCGCCTTGTGATACGCTTTTCGTACAATACTATTTTAAGGATCTACTTTGCTGAAGCTCACCTTCACTAGTTTATTGTTTATTCGAATGATATTTTCAAAATATTTCTGTTATTTTATTTGCACGACAAAATGAAAGACGATATAATATCAATGGGTGTACATGCAATTTTTTGGCATTTTTAAAAATGTGTATTTATTATATGTCATTAAAAGAAATCCCAGAAACAAAAAAAAAATCTTTTGTCGAGCAGTTGAACTGTGAACCGCATTTTTTTCATTATGCTTGTAAGGTGTCATTTTATCGCGCTTTTGTAGCATGTTTTCCCTTCCTGTTCCTTTGCATGTTTTTTGGCAAATTCATTTTAAAAATTAAACCCTCTACTGTAAAAAAGATACATATGGTAATCTTTGCATTTGAAGCACGTCTTATTTTCTTCTACCTATAGGATAAAACTTTCATATTAATATGTGTATACCAACACGATTAATCATTTGATACAAAAAGATAGTTATATAAATACGGATATTTCTTAGAATTGAGGGGCATCCTTTAAAAGTTACGGTCATCATTTACAAATTACGGTCATCTTAAAAGCAGTTACGGTCAGCCTTGTTATGAATCGCTGATTCTGTTACGGTCATCTCGATTGTGATTTACGGTCATCTTGGCGATTTTTTCAAATCGAATTTCCCGTTTCATGCACATTTCTCAGAAGTAATTAGTGATTTCCGAGTGATTCTTTTATAAATTTACATCGTTTCAATGTATGATTTGTAAAGAAAATGATATAGAAACACTTTAACAGACAATACAGAAACTGACCTAATTTTTCATCCGACATCTTGGGATGACCGTGAATGCAGTTACGGTCATCAGCTTTACCCCAGTGAGACTTGACCAATGATCTTTTGGGAGTATTGCTGCGTTTCAGGAAAGAAATGGTCGAAGTTACTGCAGACGTTCAACATATGTTTCGCTGCTTTGTTGTCAGAAAAGACCACCGAAATTATCTTAGATTTTTATGGCATAAAGACAATGACCTACAGAAGAACCTTGTCGAATACCGCATGAGAGTTCATGTTTTCGGAAATAGTCCGTCACCTGCCGTTGCTACGCTTGGACTCAGAAAAGCAGCTCAAGCATCAGAACAAGAGTTTGGCAGTCACGTGACTAGCTTTGTTACAACAGACTTCTATGTCGACGACGGTCTAACGTCATGTCCTACTAAAGAGGAAGCTGTTAAGCTCATGAAGGACACACAGCAAGCATTAGCAAAATATGGAAACTTACGACTTCACAAGTTTGCCTCTAATTGTGCGGAAGTTATGTCTGCATTTCATGGCAGTGATTTGGCTTCAAATCTTAAAGAATGCGACAGTAAACCCCTACAACGTAGTCCTGGTCTCAGCTGGGACGTAAACACTGATAACTTCTTATTTCAATTATCATCAGAAAACAAACCGATCACTCGGAGAGGAATTTTATCAACGATAAACAGTCTCTACGATCCTCTGGGATTTTTGGCTCCGGTGATTATACAAGGGAAACTCCTATTAAGGAAAATAGTATCAGAAACCATCGATTGGGACCAACCCCTCACTGATGAGACAGCAGATGAGTGGAAATCTTGGAGAGATACTCTAAACATCGAAACATTGCGCATTCCACGTACCTACGTGTCGTATCTCAGCAAAACCACCACAAAGGAGTTACATGTCTTCTCTGATGCATCAGAAAAAGCCATAGCAGCTGTTGCATATCTACGCACGACCGACAGTAGTGGTGAACCAAACATAGGTTTCATTCTTGGGAAAGCTAAAGTTACAAGTGGTCATACTATTCCACGCCTTGAACTATCTGCTGCAGTATTAGCAGTCGAGATAACACAGACCATCATGGATAATTTAGATTTACATATAGACACCGTAAAATTCTACACAGACAGTAAAGTAGTCCTAGGCTACATCAGCAACGAGACAAGAAGGTTCTTTATCTATGTCGCCAATAGAGTAGAGAAAATAAGAAAATTTAGCTCTCCAAGTCAATGGGATTAGGTACCAACTAACCGTAATCCCGCAGACTCGGGAACAAGGTCCGTACCTGCTCACGAAATTCATAGCAGCGAATGGTTATTAGGACCAAGACAACTTCTTTACTCAGAACAAAAGAATTTTGAGGACATATATCAGCTAATAGACCCAGAGGAAGATGGAGAAATACGTGCAACTGTTAATGTTGCAAAAACATTTGCCACACTTGAGCATAAAGGTATCGGAACTGATAGATTCAACAGATTCTCCAACTGGACATCACTTGTGCAAGCGATAGCCTTTTTGGGACGTTTCTCCCGTTTACACGGGTCAAAACAGACAGCACCAGTGACTTCTCTGGAAGGCTTTTCGAATGCCGAAAATTTCATCTTAAAGGGAAATCACACTATTGTTTATACGCATCGCTCTCGGCGCCGCTATAGTGTCGTGACTGTATTATGACGTCGCCGTTTTCGAGTCCGTCGCAAAGGCTGCTAATTTATAAAATAGTGAGCCGCTCAAAGGGACGTTCCACTAAAGCAGGAAAATGATAATGAACATATCATGTTTTTCACAACTGTGATAATTAGATTAAAAATACATTTCCATAAGGAAGGGTCTGATTGTATTGGGGTTTACGGAATACAGAATAATGGTGAATACTGCAGAATAAATTGCAAAAAAAAAGAAGAAAAGATAAGAGAATGATGAGGTGCTAAAATATAAAGAATAAAAAATATTGGTAACACAAACTAAATATTAATAAATGAATGACCCTCTATCCAGACCCTTATGATAAAAAGAACATATCAATTCAAAACACATAATCATCATGCATAATCAACACTAAGAACGTTGGAAATTCATAGCATATTCAATATAATTTAGTACCCTCTCGAACCATTTTCTCGAAAACAAAGTCGGTAACATATACTTTTTTCGGCAGCGTATCGTCGCGATGCGGTATGTAGGGTTCAGATTGTACCTGATATTCATATGATGAAGACATAATCTTTCAATCAGTTTAATTGAGGTCTGGAGCTGGCATGTCAGTTAACTGCTAGTAGTCTGTTGTTATTTATGTATTATTGTCATTTTATTTATTTTCTTTTGTTACATCTTTTGACATCAGACTCGGACTTCTCTTGAACTGAATTTTAATGTGCGTATTGTTATTCTTTTACTTTTCTACATTGGCTAGAGGTATAGGGGGGGGGGGGGGGGTTGAGATCTCATAAACATGTTTAACCCCGCCGCAATTTTGCGCCTGTCCCAAGTCAGGAGCCTCTGGCCTTTGTTAGTCTTGTATGATTTTAAATTTTAGTTTCTTGTGTATAATTCGGAGTTTAGTATGACGTCCATTATAACTGTACTATTATGCATATTTTAGGGGCCAGCTGAAGGACACCTACGGGTGCGGGAATTCTCGCTACATTGAAGACCCATTGGTTGCCTTCGGCTGTTGTTTGCTCTATGGTCGGGTGGTTGTCGCTTTGACATATTCACCATTTCCTTTCTCAATTTTATTCAGTGTATATTTCCGGGGGGAGGGGAGGGGGAGGGGGATATTAATAGATCAAGAGTAACAGCATGTTAGCGTATAGCTTCTGGAATCTGTATTTTTCTTTTCATCAGAGTGTTGTAAAAAAGAACAATGAGTTTCGACTTTCATTTTTTTTCATATCACATGCCGGAAACGTCATAACTATAGTCTTCTATGCTACATGTATAAATAATTCATCCAAAATCTCATTTCATATTTGTATTTATCTGGCTCAGCCTATCGGGTAAATACAAAGCAGGGTCAAAATTAATATGTTCTAGTTCTGAATATGCATTAAACTTGCCACTGGACGTAAATTATGTTTGAAGTGCTATTTGAAATCGTTATTTATTTCACATGTGACGACAGAAATTATCAAAGTGTCTTCCATCGTTCCCAAATGTTCCTTTGACATCTTACGCCTCTTACTTTTTTTTTCTTCTTTTTTTTTGTGGGGGGGAGGGGGAGCATGGAAATGAGTTATTCGTATCTATTAATCATGTCTATTGATATATTAAACGTTAATAAGATAACGCTAGTTGAAAATCATCCAAAACTTTACATCGGTTGCTGGCTGTCGAAGTCAAAGAAAATTTAGCACCGTATTATATTGTACATGTTGCTCAATCTTTCTTTAATGCTTAAAGTTTGTTCAGGCTAACGGCTAACATAATTTTGGCACAAAAATAAATCATATTTTGTTGTATTTCTTTAAACTGTCGTTGACGCACTGTAGGACCAGCAAGTTAAAAATAAGGCCGCTATAGACGTCAAATAATCTGGGAATATCAAACACTATGCCTAGTTTTATATTTTGGTACTATTGATTAACTACAACAACAATAAAATGCTTCACTGAGAGCAGCCTGATACGCCCGCAGATGTTGAACCATGAACAGTTTGGGCACGTTTGGACACAATATTCAAGCTTGATACTGTCTGAGTTTGGATTGTGATCATCAAATTTTTGACATAATAGAGGTTTCTGACACAAAATATATGTGGTCGAAGGTCATAAAAAACTATTGTGCGAAATATGACACCAAAGTTTCATGAGAACTGCTGAAAGCAATATTGAGTTGTTGTCCGAAAACGGAAAATCCCCCTTTTATAATGAATAAAACCCTATAACTCGGAAACATAAAATCTAAAATTCATAAAAAACGAAAGGGAGCTCACGTCAATAGATATAAACAATTCACCAAAGTTTTATGTCAATTGGTTAAAGCGTTCGACATGATGACGACGGACGGGCAGACGGACAACGATATACCATAATATGTCCCGTAAACGAGCGTATACAAATTTAACACGTACTATACATTTGGCTTTAAAAGTCTTAGACTACATCAATAGAAATATTTAACACACACACACACACACATGTATTTATGTAGAGTTACACGTCTTAAGAGTACTGCTAAATAGTAACAAACACATTAATGGTCCGTCTGGTGAAAGAATATTCCACTCATATAGACAAATGTTTTGTGCTGATGTTTATGTAATATTTGCAACTGAAAGTTTGGCAAAATTCAAGAAAACAATGGAGAAAAAGAAAATCCCAAAACAAGTAATAATAGTTCAGATGTAGGTTCGTGTTCAGATCACTTGGCTGTAGACAGTGACACAGTGAGATTGTCGGATTCCGACCATGACTGAAAAGGTCAACCAGTTGTTTTAATACAAAGGTAGCTGATTAGCTCTTGATTCTTCGGTTCTTTTGAGAGAAAAAAAAAATGCCCAATATGATATAGCAGAGAGTGATTAAATTGGCACACAGATTCAATCAGTTATTTTTAAATTAACTATGATTAATCAGTATTGGCAAAAAAAAAGTACATATACCGTAATAAAAGATAAATGTAATAAAAGAATATACATTTAAAGAAAAAGACGTGCACCCACAGAAAACTAGAAACTGCAATCTTAGTAATTTACTCTTAATTTCATCGGATCTCAAAATTTTAACTCTTACCAGAATTTTTACTCTATCTAACAGTATAACTCGGAAGTTTTTAAGTGTAAGTCGAGCTTTGATTAAAACTCGTACTGGAATAAATGTTCGAAATCAAAATAAAACTCGAACTTTAACTCAAAATTTCACTGAAAGTCGAACTTACGTTGGTGCGATTATGGAGCGTTATGTAATTACGGAAATGTTAACCAATTTTAAATTTCTTCCGAAAATGGTGTCGTTAAGGGCTTTTTTTAAAAGTGCCGAGTTTGTGGCTTTTTAATACAGCATTTCAGGTTTTATCTTGTGCGAATGGACAAGTTAGTAAATTTATTCTGTTTGTAGTCTAAATGGAACGTGTTACTTTTCAGCCCGGATACCCTCAGTATTCTGAAGTAGAAGATTCTAAATCTGTAAATCCGGATCCGTAAATTATTTTTAATACGGCATGAGGCAGACATTCGTTTTCCCTATACAACAAATGCAATTAAAAATTCAGATGACTTCAACTTTGACAATTACTTTATAATAGACTGTATGTAATGTTAAAACGTTTCATTAGATTGATAAAAATATCAATTAATAATCGAAATACCTTGAAAAAATGTTATTATATTTTGTAGTGAAAAGGTTTAAGTCAACCCAATAGTTCCAAGCATTGCAAGAAATGCTCCTATGTTAGCAACGTCGTTCTCTCAGCGTTTGTTATATAGTTCCCGCCAAAAATCGATAATAAGATTATTTCCGTTTTAGCGGATTTAAAACATCGGTGACCCCCCTTTTTTATTTATGCTTTTAAAATCTCCCCTGAAGCTGCAACTTATGCAGAAGTTTGAAGGAAAAAACATTAGTAGATTTTTTTTATTTCAAGAAAAATCTATAATAAATAGAAATTAAAAATGGCGGGAAATGTTCAAAGGCCTTGAAAAATAAGGAAACTGAGAAAAATAAATGTGCATAAGGTAAAAGTTACAATTGAATGTTTTAGTTTTACCAGTTAAAGATCGTTTTTCAATAATTTCGCCTTCAATTAGCAACTTAGAGCGCTATTTCTATATTTCGTTATAACGCGATTCTTTACTTTTTGATGACGTCATATCTCGATAACAACATCGGTGACCCCAATTTTTTTTCCGCCTAAAATGTTGTAATAAGTATGATCTGTCTGCATGCAAAATTTCAATAAATTATTATTAGTAGTATAAATAGTGTGATTTCCCTTTAAGTACAGTTCTTTATAAGAACCAGGCAGAGTGCCATATACATGTGATACATGGGGGGTTTCAGATTTTATCTATAATTGGCCTAGTAGAAGCAATAAATGAATTCTGCTCAAAAAATAATTTTTGAGTGGAAAATATGAGTGGTTGCCATGGTAACGGACACACAATTTTTTGGTTGTTAAGCGTAGTAAAATCTTTCAAAAATCAGCTAAATCACCACATTTCAGAGCATGATTAGGAATAGAATCATGCATTATTCATTAATTTTCATATGTAACATTGATAGAACTTGGTTTAGGCTTCATTTTAGTGAAGATTGCATGTCAACCAAATTTGTAGATTTTTTGAAAAATTTTGCGAAAAAATGCACATTTTCAACTTTTCTGAAATTGGGATTTTAGCGAAATTAATAAATTTTCTCTGGTGTTTTTCAGAAAAGTGCGAATGTGTACAGAATAGTTAGCACTGTAGTTATGAAGTTTGGATACTACTTTACCGAATTAATAGAAAAATGTGTGGGATTTTTTTTAGTTTTATCACCATAGCAACCGATTTTTTCCTTGGAAACGAAATTTTCATTTGCAGAATATTGTAGTCTAAGAGCTTATAAATGTCCTGAATTGTTTAATAACCGATAAGAAAATACATAAAAGCTAACGCAAACTTTAAATTACTATCGTCAAGTGTTGTTGACTTCAATTGTTACCACGGAAACACATATTATCCATAGCAACATCCACTAAAAAAAAGCATAAATAGAAATTTATGTAAAAAAATATAAAAAAAGAGGGTGTTTATTTTCAAATTGGAGTATGACTTCATTCTTTGCTTCACTCACAGTCTTGTCTGGGTTTTTTCTTCAGATTGTTCAATAAATGTAATATATAATGAAACATTGGGGTTGGGGGGCATGGAAAAGGGGGGACGGGGTATGTTTTTTTTAAAATGTTGCATACAAGTAGATACTTGAAAAGATAATTGCGTTTCGTTGTCCGAAGACACATTGGTTTTCGCACTATAACTTTAGTTTAAGTAAATAGAAATCTATGAAATTTTAACACAAGAATAATTATAACAAAAGAAAGGTTGCGATTGATTTTGGTCCCAACAGTTTAGGAATAAGGGGCCAAAAAAGGGCCCATTTAGGCATTTTCTTGGTTTTCACACAATAACTTTAGTATAAGTAAATAGAAATCTATGAAATTCAAACACAAAGTTTATGAACACAAAAGAAAGGTTAGGATTGATTTTTGGGGTTTTGGTCTCAACAGTTTAGGAATTAGGGGCCAAAAAGGGGCCCAATTAAGCATTTTTCTTGGTTTTCGCACCATATCTTTAGTATAAGTAAATAGAAATCTATGAAATTTAAACACAAGGTTTATGACCATAACAGGAAGGTTGGGATTGATTTTGGGAGTTTTGGTCCCAACAGTTTAGTAATTAGAGACCCAAAGGGTCAAAATTTAACTTTGTTTGATTTCATCAAAAATTGTATAAGGTTCTTTGATATGCCGAATCTGACTGTGAATGTAGATTCATATTTTTTGGTCACGTTTTTAAATTAGTCTACATTAAGGTCCAAAGGGTCAAAAATTAAACTTAGTTTGATTTTAACAAAAAATGAATTATTGGGGTTCTTAATATGCTGAATCTAACCATGTATTTAGATTTTGGATATTGGATCATGATAGGTAATGTCCAATTTTTAAGTTTTTAAGTTTAAGTTCTTAGACCACATTTATTCTGTGTCAGAAAACTATGCTGTGTCAACTATTTAATCGCAATCCAAATTCGGAGCTGTATCAAGCTGGAATGTTGTGTCCATACTTGCCCCAACTGTTCAGGGTTCGAACCCTGCGGTCGTATAAAAATGTGGAGCATCTGGTTTAAGGTTAAAATATGATGAACTTCATGGGATTGCAATAGCCTGGCCAACCTGGCTTATGGAAAGGCAAGATATGGCCCTAACAATTGTAAGAAAATTCTTAATTTCTTATGGCACACATCCGTCTGAGATGTTATTCCACCAGCATAAATCACAAAATTATCCCGTATCCCGGGGGGTGGGGGGTTGTTGTTGTAGTATGTTTAACCCATGTTCGTCAGTACATTAGTCGTCACAAAGTTGGTTTCCATTTTATAATTTTAGTTTGTCTCAATCAAATCTTATAAAAAATGTATACACACAGAGATCAAGTTTGAATTTTGTTGGTGTCACTATTAACTGTATAATTTGCCTCAAATGGCCTGGTTAACTAAAGAAATTTCTAAAAGTAACCATTTGATCTTAGGAGAACCTTTCTGGAGCCCTCTTTTTGTCATACATACAATATTATATTTTTCGACTTTCATGTCGATTTTTTTTAATTTGGCTGTCATGTGAAAAGTGTTTTCGGTAAACAGGAAGTGGTTTAGTGGTTGACAGCCCATTGGTCCGACAGCCCATTGGTCCAACAGCCCATTGGTCCGACAGCCCATTAGTCCGACAGCCCATTGGTCTGACAACCCATTAGTCCAACAACCCAATAGTCTGACAATCCATTGCTTCGACAGCCCAAAACTCGGACAACCCATAAGTCCAACACTCATCAAGTCAAGCCTAAGGGTAACAGGATAAAAAAAATTGTCTGTCTGTATTATCACGTTTAGATATAATAACATGTTTATAAAGAAATAAATCCGTATATATAACATAAGGCTAAGGTAGTTCGAATACTTAACTTTCTATATACTCAATTCGAAATCTGTATGATATAGAATAAAACAGAACAGAATATTTCATTTTTCCAAATTAAAGGGTCTATAAAAAGCATATAAACAACCAGTGATTGTGCGAACTACTGATGATGCCCCGCCCAAATATTTCGTTGTTGAGTTGTGAATCTGAAAAAGCATCACACAGTATAGCTGACTAATATAAACCTTGAAACCAAATTTCAGAAATCATTTTTTTTGTAGTTCCTCAGAAAAATATGACGATTTTTTTTAATTTAGTTGTCATGTGAAAAGTGTTTTCGGTAAACAGGAAGTGGTTGAGTAATGAATCTGAAAAACTTATCACAGATATAGCCGACTTCAACAAACCTTTCAGAAATCCTTGTAATGTAGTTCATGAAAAAAATGCAACGAAAATATTCATGGGACAGAGGGATGAACTGATGGACAGACTGACGGATGGACGGTTGGAAGGACGGACAGACAGAGGTAAAACAGTATATCCCACTTTTTTTGAAGCGGCGGTATAATGATTGGATCAACATGAAGACTTTACAACAATAATAATATGATATAATTATCTGTATAGCATCATAAGCCTCAGTCACAATCGGAGCCAAAACAAAATAGAAAAAAAAACCTATATATATCAAATAACAGTCAGTATCAAGACATGTACTACATAATTCAAAAGAACTATTGTTTAACAATACAATCGTCAGTATCCTCCATAATAGTAAAGTTTTCTTGTGTTAACATCGAGATGTGCATGATGTGCTAGAAATGTGCTCAAATTATTATGAAGTGAGCATTCGATTGAAAAATGTACTCATCCTCAACTCTATCAGCTGTACATTACGAGTATCTGGCATTTTTCAATTCTTAATGTAATGGGGGAGCACCGATTCTTAATTAACATATGCACTACCTTTCTTAAACTCTACAGAAGCGTATTGGCTCCACACATTTTTTTAAATTTTTCTTCCAATGTTTGCGAAATAATGCAAACCTTTGTGTTATCTTATTTCTTATTTAAGATTCAAAGGAAACAGTAGTTATTAATAGAGGAGGCTGTATTTATATTAAAATGTATCACCATTGTAGTCATTGCAAAGTAAAATGCTTGTATAATTAATTCATATCATTGACTTCAATAATGAGTAAGATAATATTAGAAAATGGGGTATGAATGCCAATAAGAAAAATCCATCTAAGTCACTATTCGTAAAAGTAAACCATCATACTATTAGGCCAAAGTACGGTTTTCAACACAGAGCATTGGCTTACACTGAACAACAAACTATAAAGGCCCCCAGAAACGATATACTTGTTACTACTAATATATATATTACAAATAAAATTGAGTATATTAAGGTTATATGGAAGAAAAAAAAAAAAACCCTGCTGATATAGCTATAACCGAATATAAATATACTTCCAAAATAAGCTCTCGTTTGAGAACCGTGTAAAGTAGGTTGGCAATAAATATATAGAATGAAGATGTTTTATTAATAAAATCTTGTTCTCTCTATTCAAATTGCTACCCAAGCATCTTAAAAATACTTCATTATATTGAAAGGAAAATTCAATGACTTTCTATCAAAAAATCTTGATCATATTCTGAGATTTAAAAAAAATGTTTCCTTATTAAAAATTCATTTTAAAGCAGAAAGATAAAGGAGTAGGTTCAGTAAGACCCCTTTTTGGCCCCAAAATATAGCAGTTTTACAAAATTGTGAAAATGTTATCTTTCAACTATCTATTGGAAAGTAGAAAGTTTCTGCTACATAAATATGAGCTGTTTTTGACCATACAATACACATATATCGCGTACTACAATGTACTAGCATAATTAAGTCATGCTAAATTACTGAAATCTTCACAATTGTAGCATTTTAGTTAAAGTTTAGACGGTTTCCGTCTTAAACGAAAGAGGCTGCATTCGTGTTCATCCATAATATTTGAATGCAAGTTGTATTTAGTGATAATACATAACATATATAAAGGTTGTGGATGAACATGGATGCGGCCACTTTTATTTTTGACAAAAACCGTATGAAAAGTGGCATTTTTTGGCATATTTGATAGATTTGTCATATTTAAGCTCACATTGGAGCGTTTTTAATGACTAAATCAATTAAAATCTTTCACATTAACCAATCGATTCTATTGAAATAGACACTTAAAGTGTTTAAAAAGTGTCTTAAATCTTCCGTTAGATGAACTTGAAATTTGAGGCCGAAATGGGCCTTTGCCGGACCTACTCCTTTGTCCATTTGAGTTGGAGTTTCACAATTGTGTGACATTATTTTGGATCTTCCTATTTAAATATAAGTGAATGTCGATAGGGGATTAATAAAGGAATCAAAAGAGTAAAAAAATATACAGATCAATGTGCTTGTTTTCGAGATATTAGCCATTGAAATTTTGGCGGGAAAATATTCTCTCTTGACTTTTCATAGCTTTATCATTGACACTGGCAGGTTTACATTCTCAACCAGATGCTCCGCAGGGCGCAGCTTTATACGACCGCAGCGGTTGCACCCTGAACGGTTGGGGCAAGTATGGACACAACATTCAAGCTGGATACAGCTCTAAATTTGGATTGTGATTAAATAGTTGACACAGCATAGGTTTCTGACACAGAATGAATGTGGTCTAATGAACTTAAAAATTTTTTTATGCCTTTGAGCAATTCACTTTGCTGTTGAATATTAATCCTCTCAAAAAAATGTTTGAAGAAATTTTCTTTTTCTTTATTAATTCTGAAATGAGAAAAATTTACCCCCCCCCCCCCATTTTTTTCCACATCCCATTTTCCCTTTTTCCAAAACTGATCTCAATTTAAATTTCTAATGGAGTTTGCAACAATAACTACTCATTTAAATACATCATAAAATACTAAAATGTAACAAAAGGTGCTTGTTATCACTGAATGGTAAAGATTGTTTTAATTTATCAGTTGGTAGTAAAAGTGAATATACATTGTATATTGTATAAAACAACGATTTAAGTTGACTCAACTACAATTCTGGACAAAGAAAGATAACTCCAATCAATTGAGAATTTCTTGCTATTGCACAATATTGTGCAATTAGATGTTTCTGGCTATTGCGCAATACTGTGCAATTGAAAATATTTGCTATTGCACAATACTGTGCAATTGAAGATTTCTTGCTATTGCGCAATACTGAGCAATTGAAAATTTCTTGCTATTGCACAATACTGTGCAATTGAAGATTTCTTGCTATTGCTGAATACTGTGCAATTGAAAATTTCTTGCTATTGCACAAAACTTAATATAATAATTTTGGATCCTGATTTGAACCAACTTGAAAACTGGGCCCATAAAAAAAACCTAAGTACATGTTTAGATTCAGCATATAAAAAAAGCCAAAGAATTCAATTTTTGTTAAAATCAAATTTAGTTTAATTTTGGACCCTTTGGACTTTAATGTAGATCAATTTGAAAACGGGACCAAAAATTAAGAATCTACATACACAGTTAGATTCGGCATATCAAAGAACCCCAATTATTCAATTTTTAATGAAATCAAACAAAGTTTAATATTGGACCCCAATTTGGACCAACTTGAAAACTGGGCTAATAATAAAAAATCCAAGTACATTTTTAGATTAAACATATTAAAGAATCCCAAGGATTCAATTTTTGTTAAAATCAAACTAAGTTTAATTTTGGACCCTTTGGACCCTTTTTGGCACTTAATTCATAAACTGTTTGGACCTCAACTCCCAAAATCAATCCCAACCTTCCTTTTGTGGTCATAAACCTTGTGTCAAAATTTCATCGATTTCTATTCACTTTTACTAAAGTTAGAGTGCGAAAACTATAAAAGTATTCGGACGACGCAAGACGACGACGCAGGACGACGACGACCACGCCAACGTGATAGCAATATACGACGAAAAATTAAAATTTTTGCGGTCGTATAAAAACTATCAAAGAAAAATTTAAATTTTATAAGACTTTTACAGATGGCTTATCATTATACATGTAAAAGATTTATAAAAAGATAAATGGGGGTCCATGCCATTTTTTTAAGGCTTTCAAATGAATAAAACATGAGGTTTCCGAAAATCTGACAAAAATCCCAAAACATGACAAGCGAACTTCAATGTACCTTAACTAAGCTCTGAAGCTAAAACCAAGTTATAGATTATCGATCTTATATATGAAATTTCTGAAGAAAAAAATGATTCTATTTATAATCAGGCTCTCCGACTAAACATAATCTTTTCAAGAATCTACATGTATGATATCTTTAAAAAATAAACCTACCCCCCACTTTTTCTAACCTTCCAATCCCAATATTACATTATATATTACATTTGTTGAACCTAATGAAAAGAACAGAAAAGACTGTAAGTGAAGCAAAGCATGCAGTCATATTCCAATTTGAAAATAAACACCCTCTATTTATGTATTTTTTTTACATAAATTTCTATTTATGCAATTTCAGATTGAATGTTGCTATGGATAATATGTGTTTCCATGGTAACAATTGAAGACCCGCGTTAGCTTTTAAGTATTTTCTTATCGGTTATTAAACAATTCAGGACATTTAAGCTCTTAAACTGCAATATTCTGCAAATAAAACTCCGTTTCCAAGGAAAAAATCGGTTGCTATGGTGATAAAACTTGAGAAAATCCCACGCATTTCACTACTTGATTTGGTAAAGAAGTATCCAAACTTCATAACTGCAGTGCTAACTATTCTGTACACGTTTGCACTTTTCTGAAAAACACCAGAGAAAATTTGACATTTCAGCAAAAATCCCAATTTCAGAAAAGTTGAAAATATGCATTTTTTCGCAAAATTTTTCAAAAAATTTACAAATTTGGTTGACATGCAATCTTCACTAAAATGAAGCTCAAACCAAGTTCTATCAATTTTACATATGAAAATTAATGAAGAATGCATGATTCTGTTCATCCTCAGGCTCTGAATTGTGGTGATTTAGCTGATTTTTTAAAGATTTTACCACGCTTAACAACCAAAAAATAAAGTGTCCGTTACCATGGCAACCACTCATATTTTCCCACTCAAAATTATTTTTTGAGCAATATTCATTTATTGCTTCTACTAGGCCAATTATAGGAAAAATTGGAAACCTTCATGTATCGCACTCTGCCTGGTTCTTACAAAGAGCTGTACTTAATATCTGCTCAATATGAAGTTTACGGAGATGAAATAGATTGCATTAAACGTCAGGAACAAATTAATAAGCGGAGCCCGATAGCTAACCTCAATCCGTTTTTGGACGAACAAGGACTATTACGAGTAGGAGGCCGTATTGCCAAATCTGACTTAGACCTCCGTGAAAAGAAACCATTGATCGTCCCTGGATGTTATCATATAGCGACATTATTAGTTCGACACTACCACAACAAGATAAAACATCAAGGTCGCCATTTCACAGATGGAGCGATTCGATCCGCAAGATTTTGGATCGTAGGAGCAAAACGCTTGATATCATCTATTATTCACAAATGTGTGACATGCCGCAAACTCAGAGGAAAAACCGATTATCAAATCATGTCTGATTTGCCAGAGGACCGTCTTGAAACTTCACCTCCGTTTAGTAACGTTGGAATAGACACCTTTGGACCCTGGACAATTGTTTCACGTAAAACACGTGGTGGATACGCCAACTCAAAACGTTGGACAATTTTATTCACATGCTTAGTGACAAGACCTATTCACATCGAATTAATCGAGGAAATGAGTTCTTCAGCCTTCATTAACGCTGTCAGGAGATTCGCCGCTATAAGAGGCCAAGTTAAGATTTTCCGATCTGACCGTGGAACGAACTTTATCGGCGCAATCGACGATTTAAAGATTGACTCAATCAACGTTGAAGATGGACCCTTCAAGAACTTTCTGTTCAATTCTGGTACAACTTGGATCTTCAATCCGCCGCATTCGTCCCACATGGGTGGAGCCTGGGAAAGAATGATTGGTATCACTAGGAGAATTCTTGATTCTATGCTTCTTAACGCAGCCGGAAGAAGCCTAACAAATGACGTGCTCAACACACTAATGGCAGAAGTTTCAGCAATAGTGAACTCTAGACCTCTAGTACCGGTATCAACAGATCCAGAGAATCCGTTAATATTAACTCCGGCTATGTTATTGACGCAGAAAACCGACTACATTTTCACTTCAGACCATCTTGGGGAATTCGACAAACGAGATCTCTGTCTTGCCGAATGGAGACGAGTACAGGCTCTAGCCAGTGTTTTCTGGTTCCATTTGAGGAAGGAGTACCTGCCGTTACTACAACAACGACGAAAATGGACCGAAGATCGCCGTGATCTCATCGAAGGAGACGTCATTCTTCTAAAGGACAAAAACATTTGCCGTACCCAATGGCCCGTTGGAATTATGGTGAACTCATTTAAAAGTTCAGACGAACATGTCCGAAAAGCAGAAGTGCGAGTAATCGTTAATGGAAAAGCCACAACCTACACCCGCCCTATCGTGGACATGATTCTTCTCATAGAGAACAAACCTGTGTAATTATATGTATATATTTTGGATTAATATAGTGACATTCACATTTGGAATTATACTTTCTGGAATAGTGATATCAGGTAGATTTCAGACGGGGAGTATTCTGGATCACATACGCAACTATATTTAATATAAAGTCTATTGGATTCGATTTTCAGATATTCATATTTTCCGGAAATAATCTGGACTTATCCGTATTTTCACTACCGTTTACTTTCTCTTCCTCACCTGTCTATTGCAAATGGATGCCACGACAAATCTGCTCCTGTGGATATTGTGACAAATCACCGTCAAGTACGTTTCAAATCGATTATAAACTGTTAAATATATATACCGTTAATTCCGTTAACTTGAATTCCACGTTTATTCAACAAATACGAACTGTAATTGTTATTTCTATGAATTGAACTGCAAATTCTACTTTCGTTTTTGACATGATATTAACGTTGCTTTGAACATTCATATATTTCTTTCGTGCATATTGTAAAATATTGTATTTGTATTTCTTTCAGTTTACCAAACAATACACACTCTGTAAAACTCCTGTATCATTTCTGGTGGAATTAAAATCTACAATCTTCACACACAAGTTGTTATTCTTTATAATTTGCCGAGATTGCGATACAGTCCAATGGTTATACTAGCTGAGTCAAGCTCAGCATAAGAACAGATCATAACAGATGCTTAAACTGATGAGGTATAATAACAGATAAATTTCAAAAATCATAAAATTCTTTGACACCAAAAAGTGATTTTATCATACTTATTTCTTTGTTTGAAATTCATATATACAGAAAATATCCCCTTTTTTCTAGTCACAGAATAAAAGGAAACATACAGACGATTCAGATGATGAGCCCTCTGGCTGTGGTACCCCAGTCCCATCACTGACGAAACAGTCAACCAGTATCAGTTCCACAGCTTCGTCTTGACAATGCTGCAAAACGTGAATCAGTACCTCCATTAAAGAAAACTAAACGTAAGGGCAACAAGTTAGGATAAAACTACAAAATAATTATATTGAATATGGGTTGAACTAAACATATTTATAACTACAAAATAGTTGTGTTTTGAAGACATTATAGTTTACTTAAAGGAATACACAAAAGAAATGTAATATTTTGAAGACATTATAGTTTACTTAAAGGAATACACAAAAGGAATGTAATGTTTTGAAGACACTATAGTTTACTTAAAGGAATACGCAAAAGGAAGTTACTAACCTCATTATGTGAATATTTAATCTCTGAGTATCCAGTATATACCAAAGGTAGATATTTTGTTTGCCAGTCAGATGTTTTTTCCATCAAATTATTTACAATAAGTAACATTTTTTACATTAAAACTCCTTACAGTTTCATATAATATACTAAGAGTAATCTTATTTAGACTAAAAATAGATATTTTTTAAATATTTCATTTATTTATTTGGAAAAAACTAGATTAAAAGTTTATTTTTTCTAGAAAAATTGTAAGAAATCAGATACTTTCATAAACATGATTAGTGTGAAAATGTGACACGATGAATATCACCTTAATGAATAATGAAGACTTTGAAACATTCACCTCACTGATCAACTGGTAATGTCATTCTGAAAATACAACAAAATAAAAAGTACAGACCATGTTTGTGTGGTGTGAAATTCAAGAGCAAATAATATACCAATATAACCATATTGGCATCAGAATATTAATTTTCAATCGTTTTAATGATTATCTCCCTTAGAATGTAAAATAGTTTTTATATAGGTCCCAGGTTTATTTGATCGAGATTTATATACTGTCTGTAATTTCTACTTTATTTGTTATATGTATCCATAAATAAAAAAAAAATTAAATGTGATATCAAATGTATACCATAAAATACTTGTACAAGGTTCTTGTACTACAGATGTGCTTTCTCAAACACACCAAAGTATAACCAGGTCAGAGGGAAAGGGAAAATAGTCAAAAAAGATTGGATATTACAAAGTTATAAACAGAAGAAACTGTTACCATGGAGAAAGTAAGTGTTTACATTGTTGTCATGGAGACATTGTAAACTATATACCACACAGAATGGTAGTACATTGCATAGACAATTTTACTTCATATCCAATCGAACATTCAGTTCTATACAGAAATACATGATAACCAATAGAATAACACTCTTAAATATATTAAGGACTCAAGGAGACATCAACCCATATACACAAATAATCAAACAACTTTTAAAGGTCTACATACACTCTTTAATGAACAAAAATGCATGTGTATACTTTGTTGTTTATATGCAATTTAATATCTAATTGCCACAAAATTACTATAGAAGAAAAAGGTTGATATTGCAAGGCTTATTGATAAGAAAGAAAATAATTAAATATGTTTAATTGTATTGTGAACTTGTTTTTATGCCCCTGCCGTAGTGGAGGGGGCATTAAGTTTTTCCCTTGTTCAAAGTTAGTTTCTATTCTCTATCGTTAGTTTGCAACCAAATGTTATGAACTTATAAGAAATACTTATTACCATAAAACACAGATCAAGTTTGAATTTTAATGACTTCATTTTTACTGTTGTAAAGATGTCCCTTTACAAATGGAAAAATTGCTGAATTTTTCGCTTCCCTTCTCTAACTTTAGTTTGCCTCAACCAAATAGTATGAACCTAACAAAATGCTTATAACAACAAAACACAGATCAAGTGAGAATTTTGGTGGCGTCACTTTAACAATTTACGGTAATGAATTTCTGAATTTCATTTTCATTTTAAAACTTAAATTTGCATCAACCAAATTAATGAAACTTACACACAATACTTATTACGACAAAACTCAAATCAAGTACATATTTGGATAGTGTCAATTTTACAGTTCTTCAGTTATGTCCCTTTATAACTTTATATAATATGCAAGCAGAGGCATCATCTGTGTCCTATGGATACATTCTCTATTTTTTTATATGATTATTTTCCTTAGAACACTTAGCTCACTGGAATGAAACCAAAACTTTAACAATTATATAGACAGCTATAAAAAAAAAAACATGGTGAAAAGAAATAATTTCATTCAGAAAATTCATGTCATATATACATTTCATAATTTTTGTTTATAAACCTTTTAGGAGTAAGATGCAATTTTTACTGACCTTTGATTTATAATTAATAAAAATGTTCATACTATATATGGTTAGGTTTAAATGGGTATTTAATCAAATCTTACAAATTAAAGTGAGATTTAAACATTCAATGTAAATAAACATTTTCAAAGTGTTGTAAAGTACCTTTTCATAGCATCAATTCTGAATTTGATGTCATGAATATAAGTGACGTCAACCAATCAAAATGAAGGTACAAACAATGTTGCATTATAATTCTTTATTGATGTTTGTTATTAAATTTTGCATTGATGATTGATTAATTTGTTAATTTGTTTACATTGTTGTTACATTTGTTGCTTAGTTACCGTCTTGGCGATGCTGACTCACCAGATGAATCCAGTACTGACGAGGATGATTATGTTCCCAAAAAGTCTCCTCCAAAGAAAAAACCATCTGAAACTAAACCACCAAAGAAAACACCACCTAAACCAAGCAAAGGTAAGCTTACCATTGAAAACCTCACCTTTACCAAACAAAGGTAAGCTTACCAATGAAAACCTCATCTAAACCAAACAAAGGTATTCAGCTTACCAATGAAAACCTCATCTAAACCAAACAAAGGTGTTAAGTTTACCAATGAAAACCTCATCTAAACCAAACATAGCTAGTATTATATTGTATAAACTGTTTGCTTTATATGCATGTCCATTATATTATACTACTATTTCAACTTTGTATTGTATTATGGAAAAGACTTCATAAGTATGATTTACTTGTGTTTAATCCATTTTGCTTTTAATTCAGCAAATAAAATATGTTTAATCCAAACCAAACATATGTGAGCTGACCACAGCAAACCTCAACTTAACTAAGCAAAAGTAAGCTGACCACAGAAAACCTCACCTAAACTAAGCATAAGTAGGCTGACCACAGAAAACCTCACCTAAACTAAGCAAAAGTAAGCTGACCACAGAAAACCTCACCTAAACTAAGCAAAAGTAGGCTGACCACAGAAAACCTCACCTAAACTAAGCAAAAGTAAGCTGACCACAGAAAACCTCACTCAAATGAAGCAAAGGTCAGCTGACCACAGAAAACCTCACCTAAACTAAGCAAAAGTAGGCTGACCACAGAAAACCTCACCTAAACTAAGCAAAAGTAGGCTGACCACAGAAAACCTCACCTAAACTAAGCAAAAGTAAGCTGACCACAGAAAACCTCACTCAAATGAAGCAAAGGTCAGCTGACCACAGAAAACCTCACTCAAATGAAGCAAAGGAAAGGAAACCACTCTTAATACAAGAATAAAGCCCACCCAAACTAACAAAAGGAAAGTGGTGTATGAACTCTTTTCATTAAATTCCTACTTTAATATACTCACTTCTTTGCTCTCTATATGTTGATGATAAGACGCATGGCTTACTGACTAAAAGTAAAATATAACCTACCAAGAAAATATGATTGCATTAGAGAATAGACGAATTGATGAACTCTTCAAATACATATAAAAAACTAATTAATATTAATTATTCTGAACAAAAATAAACATTAATGTTAAACACTCTACCACACATGTACTGATTTTATTTAATGTTAAACACTCTACCACACATGTAATGATTTTATTTAATGTTAAACACTCTACCACACATGTACTGATTTTATTTTTCAGAAGCAATGGACATGTCTGATTCAGGAGATGACACAGAAGATGAAGTTAGGAGGTATGTATATATATTTTGTCATGTGACTTTTTACACCCTCAACCATCTCATTGCAAAGTTCTTTCATGTTGCTGAATCTTGTCTGAATTTATTTTAAAGTTTTAGAAAATGTAATGTTTTAAAAGCAATATTGCTGATGATGAACCTTGAGTAAATCTGTGTATTAGCTACAATTTTGAACTTGCTATTTATATAATAATGACTGTCTTCTTAGCCGTATTTGGCACAACTTTTTGGAATTTTGGATCCTCAATGCTCTTCAATTTTGTACTTGTTTGGCTTTATGAATATTTTGATGTGAGCGTCACTGATGAGTCTTATGTAGACGAAAAGTGCATCTGGCATACTAAATTATAATCATGGTACCTTTGATTACTATTTACACCACAGGGTCGGTGCCACTGCTGGTGGATGTTTCGTCCCTGAGGGAATCACCAGTCCAGTAGTCAACATTTCTGTGTTGACATGAATATCAATAATGTGGTCATTTTTTTTAATTTCCTGTTTACAAAACATTGAATTTTTCGAAAAACAAAACCATTTTCGCAGGCAAGGATTACCTTAGCCGTATTTGGCACAACTTTTTGAAATTTTGGATCCTCAATGCTTTTCAATTTTGTACTTGTTTGGCTTTATGAATATTTTGATATGAGCGTCACTGATGAGTCCTATGTAGACAAAACGTGCGTCTGGCGTACTTAATTAGAATCCTGGTACCTTTAATAACTATTTATATCTAGGGTGATGAATTGAATCGAGTTATCGTTGATGCATTGTGAGAATGACTGTTTTATATCTAGGGTGAAGGCAGAGATAGATAATCCAAAGGGATCAGTGAAAAAAGATGATGATGATCCTTATAATGCCTCTACTGATGAAGAGGCCCCATCATCATCTAAAAAGGAATCACCAATAAAGAAAGGAGCCCAATCATCATCCAAGAAGGAACCACCCAGTAAGAATGGAGCAGTAGATGATGGAAATGATTCAGGCTTTCCTGAACTACCAGACTTCTTTAGGAAGAAACATTTCCTTCTGTATGGAGAATATAATGAGAGAACAAGACGTAGTATGGTACGATATATCACAGCTTATGACGGGTAAGTCAGATAAAATATAATAATATTTCTTGTTTAATGAGAATGCTTTAGACTTAATTCATTTCAAATTAGATATATATCTTGTAAAGAATGTTATATTGAAATATGGAAAAGAGGGGGGGCGGTGGTAGGTTTCCAGCTATTTTTATAATGATTTTTTAAAAGAAATTTTCTACCTGTCAGTGTTATAGTTTTTATTCTGTTATAGTTGCTGTTTTTTTTTCTACACATTGTGTATGTTATTTGGCCCTCCTCTGGCTATTGTATACATGAGCATGCTCATAGCTGTGAATAAGCTTTATGTTGTCAACCTTAAATTAATAATGATATTTATAATTACAGGGAGTTAGAAGACTATATGTCTGACAAAGTTAACTTTGTGGTCACTAACTCAGAGTGGGACCAGAACTTTGATGATGTAAGTACCAGTATATAGAGAAGGGACTAAAGGGACTACTATAGAAGGGGTGGATCAGGAAGGTGGGGTATTTCTTTATTTCAAAAGACTCTGCTGCAAAGTCCTTTTGTCCATTAGACAGAATTCTCCTCACCGTTGCTTCCTTTCATGGACCAGCAATCAAGACAAAGTTTTTGTGGTCAAGTTTGTATCTCAGATCGGTACCGTCAGCAATTGGTTAACTACATTTGGTGTACTGTAAGACGTACATGTCTGGCTCACAGAGTTCATTTAACCTTGAATTTACCTTCATGGTTCAATAGTCAACATTATTTTTCACAGGTCTATATTTCAGATACTAAATGCAATAAATACAATAGGTCAACTACATTTTGTGTATTAAATTATTGTAAGATGTACATGTATCAAGTTGACACTGAATACTTTTATAGGTCTTGCTCGGTACTGATGAACGTTTTGAGAAAATAATTCATTTTTTTCTCAAACTTTGAAGAAATGAGTCGGAGTAGCAGCTGCAAGCTCTTGAATATTTAAATGACCATGAGTCCTAAAAGATATGAATGAATTGAAAATAAACTGTGAAAAGATCTCCCATTAATACCTTAAGTATACTCAAACAATTTAATGAGATAGTCGTTTATGTTTGCAGGCTTTAACAGACAATCCAAGTCTGATATTTGTAAAGCCAATATGGGTAGCCAAATGTCATGACAGATCCAAGTTTGTACCGTACCAGCCCTTTGTTGTAATTCCAGTGGATGATGATGATTAGATCAACTTTTGACACGGCGTCATAACTCCAGCAGAACCATGCTGACATCATAAATGTTAATGTTGGAACACATAGTGTGGTAGAGTTGTTTGCATTAGAAACCGTTGACATTTGGTAGTGGTATGATTCCATATGAAGTACTGTAAATTCAGATATTATTACATGCATTTATTATTTAGATTTTGTCATTTAAAACTAAAACTCGATTTTAATTTTTAGTGATATTGAGAAAAATCCTATTCAATTCATATAAAAAATCTCAATATGCGAAATTAAATTATTACAATTTTAACCCTGTCTCATATTTGCAAAAATAAAAACATGGCAATAATTTCTGAATTTACAGTACTTCATAATTTATTTAGACTTTGTCAGGTGATATAATATAACACTACCTCTAGCTTTTAAATTTGATTCATTTAGAACAGAGTATAATTGTTTTGGATAATGAACAAATTAATTTTGTATAATGTTCATCCATTTTATGATTAAAAATTGTTACAGCTAATTTCCTAAAGCATGTAGAGCAAGACTTCAGTTAGCTTGCTTGCTTTTTTTTTTTTATACAATAACAATCATTAGGATAACACCCAATTAAATTCAAATATTATATATACAGGCTAAACTATCGACTTCATTTTCAGAAAACGACATCTGTAACAAACATAAACTTTTAGCTACTTCTTTACAAGCAGAACCAAACACAATGAAAGTCCCAACTATGTACTGGCTTCCGAAGCTGCACAAAAAACCTTACAAATATAGATTTATTTCATCTTCCAGCCATTGTTCAACTACTAAATTGTCTGTTTTACTTACTAGTACACTTGGTACAATAAAAAACCTGATAATAAATTGTTCAAATAAGGCCTTTGAAAATAGTGGAATTAATTACTTTTGGAGTGTCAAAAACTCGTTGGAAGTACTTGATAAATTGCATGCATATATTGGTGATTTTGAATCTGTTCAAAGTTTTGATTTTTCTACCCTATATACCACTTTGCCTCATATTCTTATTAAGAAAAAATTCACATCCCTAATTAACTGGGCATTTAAAAAGTCGGAATGCGAGTACATATGTTCAAACTCTTTTAGATCATTTTTTAGTAGCAATAAACAAAAGAACTATGTCAATTGGACATGCTTTGATACTATTTATGCACTTGAATTTTTACTTGATAACATTTTTGTTCGCTTTGGAGATTCCGTATATCGTCAAGTTATTGGAATTCCAATGGGGACTAACTGTGCACCACTTATTGCGGACCTGTTTTTGTATTGTTATGAGTTACAATTTATGACTAAAATTAGCAAAGACCCATCAAAACAACATTTGATACAGAAATTTAACAATACTTTTAGATATTTGGATGATATATTGGCTCTAAATAATGACGACTTCAGTATGTATACTAAAGAAATTTATCCTGTAGAACTTACTTTAAATAAAGCTAATGATAACAATGACCACTGCCCTTTCCTCGATCTTGATATCTATATCATAAACGGGAAGCTTAATACAAAAATTTATGATAAAAGAGATGATTTTTCATTTCCTATTGTTAATTATCCATTTTTAGATGGTGACGTTCCCTTGTCACCATCTTATGGTGTTTATATATCTCAACTTGTACGATTCGCTCGTGTATGTAACAATGTATTAGATTTTAGCGAGAGAAATTTATGTATTACTGAAAAATTATTACACCAGGGTTTTCGATATCACAAACTGGTCAAAACATTTACTAAATTTTATCACCGGTATAAGGAAATAATTCGTAAATATAACTCAACATGCAGACATCTTATACGTTCAGGTATTTCACATCCAAAATTTTATGGAAATATTCTTTATAAAGCACAAAAATGTCAGTATTCTCCTCAGAAACTAACAAAACCTTTAAATAGACTTATTAAAAGGGGATATAGTTACGATTCTGTTGTCAGGTCATTAAAGATTGCATATTTTGGCTTTAACATTGATTCACTGATAGGGTCTTTGCATCGGAACTAAACACATTTATTTCTAAAAAAACAGTTGTTGGCATGACACGGGTTATGTTCTTCTCATATATTTTATGATAGTATGATACTAAACCCCTAACGGGAGGGATTGTACCTGATATTCATATGATGAAGACATAATCTTTCAATCAGTTTAATTGAGGTCTGGAGCTGGCATGTCAGTTAACTGCTAGTAGTCTGTTGTTATTTATGTATTATTGTCATTTTATTTATTTTCTTTTGTTACATCTTTTGACATCAGACTCGGACTTCTCTTGAACTGAATTTTAATGTGCGTATTGTTATTCTTTTACTTTTCTACATTGGCTAGAGGTATAGGGGGAGGGTTGAGATCTCATAAACATGTTTAACCCCGCCGCAATTTTGCGCCTGTCCCAAGTCAGGAGCCTCTGGCCTTTGTTAGTCTTGTATGATTTTAAATTTTAGTTTCTTGTGTATAATTCGGAGTTTAGTATGACGTCCATTATCACTGTACTATTATGCATATTTTAGGGGCCAGCTGAAGGACACCTACGGGTGCGGGAATTCTCGCTACATTGAAGACCCATTGGTTGCCTTCGGCTGTTGTTTGCTCTATGGTCGGGTGGTTGTCGCTTTGACATATTCACCATTTCCTTTCTCAATTTTAAACTATGCCTATATATATTGTTTAAAGATGTCAATCTTATTTACAAAGCTTGTATAAACAATTATACAAACAAAGCAAGTAAGCCAACCAATTTTCAACTTAATACACAATTATACATTGTTAGTTTGTGATACAGCTTAGGCATTTTTGTTAACATATACATTGAATTCTTGTTTTATACAATGTTGTTAATCTGTAAAAATGCCAATTATAATTGTTGTCAGCTTTTTAAACCCCCATACAAGGTTGTACTAGTCATGTATTTTATTGTTGTATGTGTGAAGGCAGCAGAAATTATGGTTCAGTAATCAATCAATATGAAGTAATGTAATATCATGGATGTACCTAATGCTAAGAAAGTATAGTGTTGATTTTTTAGGGGTTCTTACTTAAGTTATTTGGTCAATACATAAAGTATGAAAACCTATATATTCAAACTAAAAAGCATCATATTTATACCCCCGCTTTGAAAAAAACGGGGGTATACTGTTTTACCTCTGTCTGTCCTTCCGTCAGTCCGTCAGTCCGTCGAATATTTTTCGTCACATTTTTCTCAGGAACTACACTACCGGGATTTCTGAAATTTGGTTTCAGGCTTGATATAAGTCAGCTATACCGTGTGGTGCGTTTTCAGATTCATCACTCAACAACTTCCTGTTTACCGAACACTTGTTTGATTTTACACATGATAGCCAAGTCGAAAATTTATCGTCACATTTTTCTCAGGAACTACAATACATGGATTTCTGAAATTTGGTTTAAGGGTTAATATAAGTCAGCTATACCGTGTGATGCTTTTTCAGATTCATCACTCGACAACTTCCTGTTTACTGAACACTTGCATATTTTTACACAATTAATATTATCCACTTGCGGCGGGGACATCATCAGTGAGCAGTAGCTCGCAGTTTCACTTGTTTTTTTCTAAATTTGATGCAAAATGATAGTTATTGATTTAGTCTTACATTTTGACTGAAACTTATACATGATAGAAAGGCAGCTAATCTAACCAATAGGAATTAATGTACATGTAATTATTTGGATTATCGAAACTTATTAATGCTTGAAAAGTTTCTTTACATGTGTATGTTATAGATTATTTTTTTTTATATTAAATGAACTAAAAAAAAAGTCTGACTTTGTTTTTATATCATTAATTAGCCATGATTAACATGTTTAAGGTTTGTTAGAATATTTGGCAAAGTATGACAATGTTTTCACAATTCCAAATACAGAGAAGTCTGACGATAACAAAAAGTTCAAGGCTGAAAGTTTTGATACATTTTTTGTTTCAGAAAATTGGAAAAATATCCTGAATTTCGATGTGCATTTTTATCTCCCCTTGACACAGTCAAAAAGCTAGGATAAAGGTATGCTGTTGCTGGCACCAGAGGCATCAAACATGTATTTGTTTGTGATAAGGTTATGCGGCTAGCGTTAGGTCAAGGACTTTTGGTATGCAGTTGTATTAACATTGGCACATCTCATTTCAATGGAGATTGTTTGGCCCCACCAAATCAGAAATGGCTTATTGAGTTGTTACAAGATATGGCAGTTGTTATCAAATTGTTTGTTTCTATGTAGGTAAACGTTTGGTTTTTTTTTTGCACTTCAGTGTTTATGATGTTTCCTTGTTTGGATTTGTAACTTGGATTTGTTTTCTCCTTGTTTGGATTTGTAACTTGGATTTGTTTTCTCCTTGTTTGGATTTGTAACCTGGATTTGTTTTCTCCTTGTTTGGATTTGTAACCTGGATTTGTTTTCTCCTTGTTTGGATTTGTAACCTGGATTTGTTTTCTCCTTGTTTGGATTTGTAACCTAGATTTGTTTTCTCCTTGTTTTGATTTGTAACCTGGATTTGTTTTCTCCTTGTTTGGATTTGTAACTTGGATTTGTTTTCTTCTTGTTTGGATTTGTAACCTGGATTTGTTTTCTCTTTGTTTGAATTTGTAACCTGGATTTGTTTTCTCTGGGTCTGTTTATAACTTGAACAGTGGTATCCTGCTGTTGCCTTTATTTACATGTATCTGTCTGTAGTTAGGTCAGTTTATTGGGAACAACTAGAAAAAGGTCATTGATATTTGGTATGCATTAATTTTAGCATTTGCACATCAGATTTCTATTGAGAATGTTTTGACCTGTAGCTTCAGTCATGGTCTATTGACTTTGAATATTTGCATAATAATGATGAACCTAAAAGATGGCAGAAAATAACCAGATAATGGACCATAAGGGATAATAAAATAAATAGCTCATGTTTAACATCAAGTGGCACATATTGCATTGATAACATGAATTCAACAGCAAGTCAATTTCAAAGTGCTGGTTCACAAGGAAGGCCTATACATTGTAGGTTGAACTTAACAAAAAATAGACAATGCAAATTTGCATTGGAACTCCCTTTAAGGCTTAAATAAATGGCATACATTTATTCATTCTAAGATAACAGTATTCATGGTATTGAAGCATTGATTGAATTTTTCTCAGAGTTCAGTATTTTTGTGATTTTACTTTTTTGTCTAATGAATGCAGACATATTTGAAAATCAGGCAATTACATCATGTATATATATATATATATATATATATATATAACAAGTCAAAAAGGGTACAACAAATAACTGCCAAAGAACTGTGAAGGCTAAATAAACTGCTAAGAAACAGCTATGGAATGCTATTGGAATGCCTTTATGCAAATTAATCATTGCCTTATATTTGGTAACTGTGAATGCTAATAAACTGCCAAATAACTGCTGTCAAGTGGGAACTGTGAATGCTAATAAACTGCCAAATAACTGCTGTCAAGTGTAAACTGTGAATGCTAATTAACTGCTAAAGAACTGCAGTTCACTTTGACTTGGGTTTTAACATTAAATTTAAGTATTAAAAGTGTAAAATGCGTGATTTTGTATCAAAAATGTATTATTGACTGAAGCACGTCATTATTTTCCCTCTGTGAGCCTCTGACAGTCTGATAGCTTTTGACTACGTCACATAGTAACCGGTGTTATGATGACGTGTTTGAGGTTCCAATTGGGAATAAAAACGTCGTATATACCCCGGCAGTTTCCTGAATATATACTGACATCTCTGTGTTGTTATCCAATCACAAACCTCGACACATTTGTAATCCGTAATATATATATATATTTCACACAATAAGCTGTATCCTTCAAAATATGTAAAACTTTGGGTGTGAAGTGAAAGATTAAGAACATTGAATCACTCTCAAATCCTTTGTTGGACCTTGATTTTGAATGATAACAAAAGATGTTTAAAATTGAAATAGAGAAGAATATTTTGTCTGCCTCTAAGATCAGAAGTAATATTTGAAATAGGTATTACCATGACTACTGAAACACATGAGAAATTCAAATTTTTAAACATTTTATGATAGTAATCATGTCAAATCAAGTATCTGCTGAACAATTATACGTGTCGAATTACGGCCCTCCAAATGCTTGAATACATGGAATAGTTTTTTAAGGCTTTTTTTTGTCAAACATCATGCATTCTGTTTGCAGGAATAATTGAAAACAACAAGTTAAATAATTTCATGCATCCTAAACGCTATACTGGATTCACCTTTATCAGGAACGCTCAAAGCCAAACATTTGAAATCCGAGTGATATATAGGTACCGAAACAGTTGAGCTATATGACAAAAATATCTAAAACAAATAGCCAAATTCATCTAAGGTCAACTTTTCCTGAGGGAGTTGAAAATATATAGATAGTTTCTTTATAATTTCAAAATTTTATAAATGGACAATTTAGAAAGGTAATGTCTTTTCATTTTCTATCTGTATGGAACTATTTTGGATTTACAAACTGGATTTACAACAATTTATTTTTTTATTTATCATATGATTTAGTAGGATAGCAACATATCATAGGTGTAATGCTTGACTATGTTCCAGACCATACAAGTATTTGGACCGTACGCGTACAGTCCGGAACGTATACGTATACTCGTACGGTCGGACCGTATGAGTATACGCGTACCGTCCAGCGGACCATACATGTTTTGGGATCATATGGGTTAAATTCAAACAAACATTTATCAAAATCTTTATTTTTCGTTATACAAATTGTTATAATTACAGTTAGATTGATAAAGTGAATAAGCGAACAATTGAAATTAAATATTTGTTTATCCGATAATTCTATTTTGTTACTCAAGGTGACACTGGTTTCCACAGAGAACGTCATATTTTTTTTTACATTAACATGTTTTGTTCATGAATGTTCCTTTGCATATGCATTTTTTTGTAAAGTTCCTAAATATTCTAAAACTATTGTTCTCCCACTCTATGTTTACTTCCGATAATTTCAATGAGAATACTGGGCTGCTATTAATAAGTTACTGACATGCTAAATACAGGAGATTAACAGATTGAATAAGCGTGATTTTTTAAAATAGTAATAATATGAAAAGTTTTTATTTCAATTACGATTGAACTTTTTATATTAATTTCAGATATAAGTTGTGTTGATCTGCCATATACATTTGTATCAAATAAACTTGACCAACTTTCTTAATATTAGTCAGACCGTACGCGTACGGTCCAAATACTCATACGGTCTGGAACAACTACACATTTCATTGTAGGACTTGTAGAATCATATAGGTCATTAGAAATTTGATCTCATGAAGTTTATAGGCTATGCAATCATAAATAAATCATTTCTCAAACCATAAAATGAAACCACTATGACCAATATAAATGCTGAGTTCTCAATCCATGATTGCCTGCATAATGTTTTGTTTGTTCAACAGTTAGAATGACAAGACAACACTTCAATATCAATTTCAGAATATGAACACTTGATTCTTTTGGTTCGTCCATAGAGTCAATTGAAAAATAAGTTTCCACAAATTTATTGAATGTGCTTCAACTTCACATTTTTATCTTCATAGCTGATTCCTTTTTACTGGGAAATGCTAAAATCATGAACATATATTTCACAAGATGATTCTAATCATGCTAATAGTTCATTGAAAATACAGATCCATTCTTATATAAAGTAGATGTTCAGAAAAAGCAAACCATATGTTGGCCCTTCATCATATAAAGATGTAAAAGAAATTGCTTCTAAAACCCCTGTCATTTTTTTTTAGCCACAGTCAAGATCTGAAATACTGAATTACTTTTTATGAAAACAAAGGAGTTAACCCTTATACCATAGTTATATGTCTTGAAATAACATAAAATCTTTTAATGAATGAATGAAGTACGAGTGGTGAGTCTATATATGTTATAAATCAAACAAATTATAAATGCATTTGTTTTGTAAGTTTAAAGTTGTCAGATGTGACTACAAATTCAAAGTAAAATATAAATCAATTGTTTAAAAACAATTGTTAACGGTCTTTCCCCTCTGAAACATGATTGATTTTTATTAATTGCTTAATTAATTGATTGATTGGTTGGTTGGTTGGTTTGATGGTTAATTGATTGATTGATTGATAGATAGATACATTTAAAGCCTCACGGAACACGTTGAAAACGGCATTGAGAACGTAATTCCCGTGTTTAAACACTTGAGACCTAGCCTCTAGAAACATGTGAAACCGGCATTGAGAGCCTAGTGCCTGTGTTTAAACACTTGAGACCTAGCCTCTGTGAACACTTGAAAACAGCATTGAGAGCCTAGTGCCCATGTTTAAACACTTGAGACCTAGCCTCTGTGAACACTTGAAACCGGCATTGAGAGCCTAGTGCCTGTGTTTAAACACTTGAGACCTAGCCTCTGTGAACACTTGAATACGGCATTGAGAGCCTAGTGCCTGCGTTTAAACACTTGAGACCTAGCCTCTAGAAACACGTGAAACCGGCATTGAGAGCCTAGTGCCCGTGTTTAAACACTTGAGACCTAGCCTCTGTGAACACTTGAAAACGGCATTGAGAGCCTAGTGCCCATGTTTAAACACTTGAGACCTAGCCTCTTGGAACACGTGAATACGGCATTGAGAACCTAGTGCCTGTGTTTAAACACTTGAGACCTAGCCTCTGTGAATCTTGAAAACGGCATTGAGAGCCTAGTGCCCGTGTTTAAACACTTGAGACCTAGCCTCTTGGAACACGTGAATACGGCATTAAGAACCTAGTGCCTGTGTTTAAACACTTGAGACCTAGCCTCTGTGAAACTTGAAAACGGCATTGAGAGCCTAGTGCCCGTGTTTAAACACTTGAGACCTAGCTCTGTGAACACTTGAAAACGGCATTGAAAGCCTAGTGCCCATGTTTAAACAATTGAGACCTAGCCTCTGTGAAACTTGAAAACGGCATTGAGAGCCTAGTGCCCATGTTTAAACAATTGAGACCTAGCCTCTCGGAACATGTGAAAACGGCATTGAGAGCCTAGTGCCCGTGTTTAAACAATTGAGACCTAGCCTCTGTGAAACTTGAAAACGGCATTGAGAGCCTAGTGCCCGTGTTTAAACACTTGAGACCTAGCCTCTTGGAACACGTGAATACGGCATTGAGAGCCTAACTGCCCATGTTTAAACACTTGAGATCTAGCCTCTAGAAACACGTGAATACGGCATTGAGAGCCTAGTGCCCGTGTTTAAACACTTGAGACCTAGCCTCTAGGAACACGTGAAAACGGGTCCGTGCAACATTTTAGTTGTATTGAAATTATGATATTTGTAGGAACATGCAAGGATATATACATGCCTATAAAAAAAAATCCTTGCATCTTCCTTTATAAATGTTTTTTTTATAGGGTTTCCCAGAATGTGTGTCTTATTTACTTATTAATCTTATTGTGTGTGCATTGTATTCAATTTTGTATTTAAAGTAAATCGAACCTGACCTGCATGGTTTGAAATGTACGTGCACATTTTAATTTTTTTCGAAAAAGGGAAAACCCCTTTTTCATTTTAGGTAGTACCGGATGCAGCAATTGTTATGTCACCAAGCTGATATAGTCAAACAGATTTATTATAATCCTTTGCAGAGAGAGACGTCGTCCTGAGCACACCTATGTATAAAGAATGTGCAAACGGATTTAATTTTCTTTCATTTACAGGTCATTGATGTCGGATCATGCATGCTTTTTTTGTACACGTATCTACGGGAACACAGATTTGTTTTTTAATGCATGTTTAGAAGTTTGATTCTAGGATTTTACTACTTTTTACGAACTTTGGATTGATTTCTACATCATTGATTTTAATTTCTCAATCCAGATTGGAACATTAAGCCGACTGCACGTGATTTGTACTGCTAACGGAAAATATATTTTCTCGATTTATTTTACAGGTAAACTATTGTCCAATCACTGACGGCTGACCACTGGTCGACTCATTCATTGCATGCACACAAAAATGCTATAAATGCTGGTGTTATAGTACTTTAACAAAACGTTTATCGATCAATTTTCAGAAATACATGTACATGATTTGGAGCAGATATTTTATTGTGCAGGAATAGATTTGTATTTCAGAAAGAAATTTATTTATAAACAAGAATGTGTCCATAGTACACGGATGCCCCACTCCCATTATCATTTTCTATGCTCAGTGGACCGTGAAATTGGGATGAAAAATATAATTTTGCAATCAAATTAGAAAGATCATATCATAGGGAACGTGTGTACTAAGTTTGAAGTTGATTGGACTTCAACTTCATCAAAAACTACCATGACCAAAAACTTTAACCTGAAACTCCCACTTTCATTTTCTATGTTCAGTGGACCATGAAATTGGGGTCAAAAGTGTAATTGGGCTTTAAAATTAGAAAGATCATATCATAAGCAACAAGTGTACTAAGTTTCAATTTGATTGGACTTCAGCTTCATCAAAAACTACCTTGACCAAAAACTTTAACCTGAAACTCCCATTTTCATTTTCTATGTTCAGTGGACCGTGAAATTGGTGTCAAAAGTGTTATTGGGCTTTAAAATTAGAAAGATCATATCATAAGCAACTAGTGTACTAAGTTTCAAGTTGATTAGACTTCAGCTTCATCAAAAACTACCTTGACCAAAAACTTTAACCTGAAACACCCACTTTCATTTTCTATGTTCAGTGGACCATGAAATTGGGGTCAAAAGTCTAATTTGTCTTTAAAATTAGAAAGATCATATCATAAGCAACAAGGGTACTAAGTTTCAAGTTGATTGGACTTCAGCTTCATCAAAAACTACCTTGACCAAAAACTTTAACCTGAAGTCGGACGAACGAACGAACGAATGGATGGACGGACGGACGAACGAACGAACGGAGCCACAGACCAGAAAACATAATGCCCCTCTACTATCGTAGGTGGGGCATAAAAAGATGGATTAGCATTTTTATAATAAAATAGAACTGGGATTCCTAAAAAAAAAGGGGGGGGGGGGGGTGTTAGATAGGTAGTTGTGGGCATTGGATTATTTACAAAGATAAATTGCATGTACGCATCATGAGAGCTGTAAAGTTTGAAGCTATAATTAGTAAATTTGTTGATATTTCCATTTCATTGGCATGAAAACCCCCAAAATACTACGCATATTTTTTCGACAAAATTTCACGACATAAATAATGTCGCGACTAACATTTTGCTCACATTTTTTTCAAATTTACCCCTAAATTTTTTCTAAGAAAAAGCAGTTTGAAGTGAATGTCAAAATTTAGATCATGACCTTGACCTTTGACCTTGACCTCATTTTTTAAGTTGGGACCCCAGGACACCAAATAAAGTGGTTCTAGGTTTATACGCCTAAAGGTTAATGAGTTCATATGCATATCACTTATCTCAAATGCAAAAGGGGAAATAACTCTCATATGGAGTCTCCGGATAGCTTCGGTCAATTTAAGATCCGAATCCTGAAGACGTCATGAGCAAATTGGTAAAACAAATTTGTCGTAATCTTTTACAGTTACGGAGGAGTAGTGGCCACAAGAAAAACAGTGTTTGGGGAGGTAACTCTTACAACGTAAAGTATTTGTTTACGCAGTTGTCAGTTTTTAAAGCGCATACACTTTACGATATCATATTCCAAATATCTAAGCAACATCTTGTGAAACAACAATACTACGCAAGAAAGAAATTAAGTGGAAGAAAAAAAAAATAATAATTAAAAACCAATTGTTCAGAGAACAATAAATTTTTGAAGGTCTTTCCACTAGTAAAGATGTATTTTGATATTGAAATATGAAAAATCAGTTTCAAATGTAAGTTCCTATGGCTTTATGATGTATTAATATCAATTTAAAGCAAAGGTCAAAATCTAGAACGTCCTATTAACCTATGACCTTGACCTCAATTTCAAGGTCACAAACCAAGGACCTTAAATCAAAAGACCCTAGGTCTTTAATATGTTTGGTTAATGAGTAATATCACTTTACACGTAATTCTAAATGTAAGATGGGCAAAAACTCCCATTTATTTTCTGCGCACCCTTTCAACCAAAATATACAAGTTAGGACATGTCGCAACTAACAATTTATGAAAAATTGTTTGTCGATATGTCATACGGTATTTGAAAATCAGTGAAAATAAGCAAAAATCAAAATTTAGATTATGACGTTGACCTTTGGCCTTGACCTCATTTTCATTTTTTGGGACCAAGGACCTCAAATCTGAAGACCCTAGGTCTCTATCACTTATGGTTTACCAGTTAGATATGCATATTACTTATATCATTTGCATAAGGGGAAATAACTCTCATATGGAGTCTCTGGAACGCTTCGGTCCAAATGAATTGCCTAATCCTAGTGATGTAACGAGCAATTTGGTAAAATAAATTTGTCGTAATCTTTTACGGTTGCGAAGGAGTAGTGGCCACAAGAAAAATAGTGTTTGGGGAGATAACTCTTACAACGTAAAATATTTTGTTACGCGGTTGTAAATGTTTAAAGCGTATAAACTTACGGTTGCGAAGGAGTAGTGGCCACAAGAAAAATAGTGTTTGGGGAGATAACTCTTACAACGTAAAATATTTTGTTACGCGGTTGTAAATTTTTAAAGCGTATAAACTAAACAATATCATATTCCAAATATCTAAGCGACATCTTTTGAAACATCAATACTACGCAAGAAAAAAATTAAGGTGGAAGAAAAAAAAACAAGTGAAACTGCGAGCTACTGCTCACTGATGATACCCCCGCCGCAAGTGGATAATATTAATAGTGTAAAAATATGCTAGTGTTCGTTAAACAGGAAGTTGTCAAGTGATGAATCTGAAAACGCATCACACGGTATAGCTGACTTATATAAATCCTGAAACCAAATTTCAGAAATCCTTGTATTGTAGTTCCTGAGAAAAATGTGACGAAAATTTTCAACTTGGCTATCATGTGTAAAATCATACAAGTGTTCGGTAAACAGGAAGTTGTCGAGTGATGAATCTGAAAACGCATCACACGGTATAGCTGACTTATATAAATCCTGAAACCAAATTTCAGAAATCCTTGTATTGTAGTTGCTGAGAAAAATGTGACGAAAATTTTCAACTTGGCTATCATGTGTAAAATCTTCGGTAAACAGGAAGTTGTCAAGTGATGAATCTGAAAACGCATCACACAGTATGGCTAACATATATAAATGTTGATACCAAATTACAGAAAGGGTGGATGTGTAATTCCTGAGAAAAATGTGACGAAAATTTTCAACTTGGCTATCATGTGTAAAATCATACAAGTGTTCGGTAAACAGGAAGTTGTCAAGTGATGAATCTGAAAATGCATCACACGGTATGGCTAACATATATAAATGTTGATACCAAATTACAGAAAGGGTGGATGTGTAGTTCCTGAGAAAAATGTGACGAAAGTTTCATGGGACGGACTGACTGACGTACTGATGGACGGACGGACTGATGGACGGACTGACGGACGGACTGACGTACAGACAGAGGTAAAACAGTATACCCCCCCTTTTTTAAAGCGGGGGTATAAAAAAAAAATAATAATCAGAACAAATTCAATAGGTCTTTCCACGGAAAGGTGGAAAGACCTAATAATAATCAGAACAAAATCAATAGGTCTTTCCACGGAAAAGTGGAAAGACCTAATAATCAGAACAAAATCAATAGGTCTTTCCACGGAAAGGTGGAAAGACCTAATTACAAAATGTACCATAAACCAAAACTTAAATGTACCATAGAGCCAACTGTTAGAAGAAAGAATGAACTAAAAGACAGAAGCTAAGAATAGAAAAGAAAAAAATATACCCATACTGTCCAGTAGGCTAGACATCAATTATTTAGTATTAGCATGGATAAATTACCATAGTCCAGGGAGTTACAGTCTCCTTTGGTACAAAGAGTCCATAGGCCCCATCTGGACTTTTGGTCCTCGTCATGAAACTTGACCTCCACCCATTCCTGCTCTGCTACTGCTACTATCAACAACAGTAGTGTTATACAACTGAAAAGTTCCTGAGAAAAATGTGACGAAAGTTTCATGGGACGGACTGACTGACGGACTGATGGACGGACGGACTGATGGACGGACTGACGGACGGACTGACGTACAGACAGAGGTAAAACAGTATACCCCCCCTTTTTTAAAGCGGGGGTATAAAAAAAAAAATAATAATCAGAACAAATTCAATAGGTCTTTCCACGGAAAGGTGGAAAGACCTAATAATAATCAGAACAAAATCAATAGGTCTTTCCACAGAAAAGTGGAAAGACCTAATAATCAGAACAAAATCAATAGGTCTTTCCACGGAAAGGTGGAAAGACCTAATTACAAAATGTACCATAAACCAAAACTTAAATGTACCATAGAGCCAACTGTTAGAAGAAAGAATGAACTAAAAGACAGAAGCTAAGAATAGAAAAGAAAAAAATATACCCATACTGTCCAGTAGGCTAGACATCAATTATTTAGTATTAGCATGGATAAATTACCATAGTCCAGGGAGTTACAGTCTCCTTTGGTACAAAGAGTCCATAGGCCCCATCTGGACTTTTGGTCCTCGTCATGAAACTTGACCTCCACCCATTCCTGCTCTGCTACTGCTACTATCAACAACAGTAGTGTTATACAACTGAAAATTACTGCTATCAACTGAAAAATAACAAGAATGTGTCCTCAGTACACAAATGCCCCACTCGCACTATCATTTTCCATGTTCAATGGACCGTGAAATTGGGGTAAAATCTCTAATTTGGCATTAAAATTAGAAAGATCATATCATAGGGAACATGTGTACCAAGTTTGAAGTCGATTGGACTTCAACTTCAGCAAAAACTACCTCGACCAAAAACTTTAACCTGAAGCGGGACGAACGGACGAACGGACGAACGGACGAACGGACGAACGAACAGACGGACGAACGGACGCACAGACCAGAAAACATAATGCCCCTCTACTATCGTAGGTGGCATAAGTAGTGGGGCATAAAAACAAATCCTTTTAAAGCGGAGATAACTTGTAATGCTTCTATCAACAACAGTAGTGTTATACAACTGAAAATTACTGCTATCAACTGAAAAATAAAAACAAATCCTTTAAAAACGGAGATAACTTGTAATGCTTCTATCAACAACAGTAGTGTTATACAACTGAAAATTACTGCTATCAACTGAAAAATAAAAACAAATCCTTTTAAAGTGAAGATAACTTGTACTGCTTCTATCAACAACAGAAATGTTATACAACAGAAAATTACTGCTATCAACTGAAAAATAAAAACAAATCCATTTAAAGTGGAGATAACTTGTACTGCTTCTATCAACAACAGAAGTGTTATACAACTGAAAATTACTGCTATCAACTGAAAAATAAAAACAAATCTTTTATAGGGAGATCACTTGTTGCTTCAATCACTAATAGAAGTGTTATACAACTAAAAATTACTGCAACCAACTGAAAAATAAATTGCTTTACTGAGCACAGCCTGATACGAACGCAGAGGTCACACCCTGAATAGTTGGGGCAAATTGGGACACAATATTCAATCTTGATACTGTCTGATTTTGGATTTTGATCACATTTTCTGGTCAAAGATCTTACAAATATATTGCGCAATACTGTGCAATTGAAGGTTTCTTCTTTCTTCTTGAAACTTTTCAACATGTTTATAAATTTGAAAAATTAAAAAAAATAAATTATGAACCCCTTAAAAAAATTGGAAAAAAATCCCCCCCCCCAGCTTTTTGAATCCCTCCTTGGAGCAATTACCCCAAACTCAATTCAAGCCTTAGAAGTATGGAACCTTGTACATGTATTACAATTTCAAAGACATCCATTCACTTAAACACAAGTTATTGTCTTTGGCTGACGATGCGGACGACATCATACCATTATACGATCCCTATCATTTTTTGGCGGTCGTATAATAAAAGGAGAGATAACTTATTCTGCTTCCATCAATACATGCAATAACTAATGTGTTGAACACTTGAAATTAAAAACAAGTCTTTTTACGGGGAAATATCAAGAAATAACAGAACAATCATACTTAAGAAAGCTTAAAAACCTTGGGTCTTCCTACAGATATGATAGAAGTGTATAACAATATAAAGCTTTACATGGTTACGATGATATTAAATGGCAAAATATGTTTGAGTTATTCTTCTAAAGGGCATTCTTGGAAATTAATTAAAAAATGGTATAATTCAACTCAATGTCTTCATTCTTTTTCCCACAAAGGATCATCAATCAATGGAATAGTCTGTCAACCATGGTCAACAGAAACAGTTATCATGGTTATTGCAAAATCTGTTAATATATATTCAAAAATTGTACATGTATTTGCATGATTAATGAGAAACACTGGAATGGAAAGAAATTTAATCCTACATGAAAGATGATCGATATAAATAAAATTGAGAATGGAAATGGGGAATGTGTCAAAGAGACAACAACCCGACCATAGAGCAGACAACAGCAGAAGGTCACCAACAGGTCTTCAATGCAGCGAGAAATTCCAGCACCTGGAGGCGTCCTTCAGCTGGCCCCTAAACAAATATATATACTAGATCAGTGATAATGAACGCCATACTAAACTCCAAATTGTACACAAGAAACTAAAAAAGCATTTTTTTATAACTAAAAATGTGATACAACTATTTGAAACAATTTAAATACAATCATTTACCAGAATGGGAAAATAAGTTCTAACATTGTCTAAGCACACAGCGCAAAGTTTAAGTATAAGTTTTTATAAAGTTTAATTATGAAAGATTGCCCCAGTGGTAGAATCCAGGTAGGTAGTATATTTAAACCTGTATACCCTCAAAATAATATATCAATCAAATCAAATCAAATCTACAAAAATTTAGGCAGTAACATCCTGTACATTATTTTAATTGTATATAAATAGGGGTCTCACTACTTAGCGCAAAGAAGCATCAAGAGGCAAAAAGAAGCTTCAAGAAGCGTCGGGTAGCCACAAGAAAACATATTTTTTTTATTAAGGTTACTTAAAAATAAATATTAAGAAAATATGCATTTAAATTTTTTAGTTTATGGGCAGAAATAAACCCATTTTTTTTAATTATACTTATAGATGAAGAAATTAAACATTTGTGAGGAAGAAAGGGATGGCGTAGTTTTTATTATCAGTCAGAGCTCAGACATAAACAAGTCGATTTCTGTTTTTGACTTAAAGAAGTCAAAACATGTATTTATTATAAAAATGTGTTTCAATTTTAGACTTTTCTAAGTCAGAAAATGACAGACTTGTTTAGGTCTATTTGTGTTGATGAAATAACTTAATTGTACTTGGTGGCCAAAGTACACCACCTATGACAGCAAAAACCTGTCTGAGAGTTCACAAGGACTTGAGCTATCTATATTTAATTATCTAATTGAACATCCTTACTAAACACAGATGTTTTACCTCATTAAGTGTGGTTCCAGGTGGTTGCATTGTAAGGTTAATTAACATCATCTCCGATTTTTTAGACTCTCATTCATATTTTTCTTTAGAAGACAAAGCATTGTCTTTCAATGTGGTCATTATTTGATTTAGATGCATGACCTTTTTATAAATATGCGTGGGTCTTGAAGTTAACCAATTTTGATAACTTATCGACTTGTAGGAGTCGATATTTGCAACTTTTTGATTCTGGTGAATTATTTCTTGCTTAACAATATTTGACTTATTAAAGTCGTATTTTGTCTAGCATTAAAGGGAGACAAATCCTAAAACTTACAAATCTAGACCTCTATCAGTCAGGGGACTTACTGAAATAAGTGATTTTTAAATCAATTATTTGAGTAGCAAATTTGAGGTTTTGTTACAAATTGGGATTATGTAGTTTTTCAAAATTTTAAACACATAGGTTTAAATAATATCATTATGCTATCATTTAGCTGAAAATTCTATTTTAGTTGAAAAAATGCTATAATAATGGCTTTACATAATGAACTGATACTTTCTTAAAAGATTTTTCCCAGCAGTGGGAGTATTTTTCCTGTGAAGTTCAAGGTTTCATCTTTCAGATTATGTAATAAAATTCTACTGTTTGAGATAAAAATTTCACTGTTCAGGGGTGTTGAAATTCGTGGGGGTTATTAAAAGAATGATACTTAAACAAGTGATTTTTATGTCATTATCCTAGATTCAGTACAAGGTCATCACCTGAAATGACCTGGTTATCCTAGACAACACAGATGTTGGTTCTGATAAGTTTAGAAACATAATTAGTCCCTGGACCATTAGTTTTCTATATTTAAAGCTTCAATAAATTTAAATCACTTCTTCTAGTGATTAATTTGTACTACTCAAATAGGTGATTATTAAAGAAAGACAACTCTAATTTCCAACCTTTATGGAAATAATGTTACTTGAATCAGTGATTTAGAAAATCACGTATTTAAGTAAGTCCCCTGACTGTCTATGAGTCAAAAGTAGATTCAGACCTAATTATTTATGTCTGAGCTCTGACTGATTATTTCATTGATAGATGAAGAAATTAAACATTTGCAAAGAAGAATGGATGAAGAGGTCTATGTCCCTTGTTTTATTGCTACAATAACATCCAATTAATACATTCAACTTTGTACACACGTCAGACTATACAATTACACGCGCCAGATTGAGAATATACAATCATTGTAAAAAGTGAACACCTGTTAAAAACTCAAAATTGTCATTAATTTCCTTTAACATGTTTAATCTTCACTCAACCATTTTTTGAAACAAACTTATACATGTTATATACCATATTCTACTTTAAATATGCATGTTTACTATCAACATGACTCTCGACTATAGAGAATAGTCTAGATTCATGTTGATAGTAAACATGCATATTCAGAGTAAAAACATGGTATATAAGATTATATATATGGTACAAATAAGTGGTACAAATAAGTGATATATATATATATTAAAAAATCTGACATTTATGGGAGATTTAGGGACTATAGGGGGCTCATAACAGGATTCTGTCCTCAAGCTCCTATGATAAATTTATGTTGCAATTAGACAATGTTAGATATATATGTTTCAATTTTTTTTTCTGCTTAAGCTACATTGTCAACTTTTGGTACCACTACTAATCATGCTAGTAACAGAAGGTGTTGAAATGATAAACATTTGTAGTTGGCTTTCTGTTGGGTAGCTGTCTGTCTCCATATTTGGTCAAGTCATTAGGGCCACCATAGTCAGCTTTGCATGAAGTGTAGTGAGCATGGTCTTGACCTTAGGCACTGGACTTGCACCATTTGAACTCAGATCTCCAGGCAGAGTTGAATTTGGTTAGATAATTGGTTTTCTTTAATTTGCTGCTTGAGTATTTGGTGATAGCATACGGTTTGCATTTTGTCAAATATTAAAATTTTAGAGATGTCCAAGGCTAACATACTCATATTGGTATTCAATTGGCTTGGATGGAATACAAGCCATAAATATCATATTTGAGTTGATTTCATTTGTCTCTGAGATTCAGTAACTCAAACTGATCCTTTCAGAATTGTTATCAACAGCATCAAATTAATTATAACATAAAGTCGTTGTTTATACAACTAATCTGTTGTCAGTATTTCACTTTTAATCATCCTGGTATGTGTCTTAAACTAGCTAGTTATCACCAGGTATTGCCAATTGTCTTTTATTGTTGTATATACAGTTTAATCCTTAACACCTTCTTCTTCTTTCGTAATTCCCTCCTGTTTAGGAGGACTCGGATGAGACCGAAAAATGTTAACAGTATATGTACATTAAAACACACAATAAATCCTCTGTAAAATATGAATGAACAGCATCCTCCACCATAAAAACCAGTGTATTTACAACAAGTCGTGAATTTATATATAAGCATTAATATAGGGACTTTTAAAGTAATGTAATATTAAAATGGCAAGAGATGATAAATAAATTACATGTTCATAAGGCTCAGGAATCATAATTTTAAGCAGGTGCTTTTCAATACAATAATAAAACATAAGCATGACTAATTTGGATGTTGAGTTATAATATTTAATTAGGCTTAACGTTAATTTAAACTGCCAAGATATAATATAATTAGCATGTACTTTTAATGTAAGAATAAAGTATCTAAATGTTCTTATAAGATGAAAATTTATATAATCTGAAATCATGACTTTGATGTTATAGAAGTATTATTTTGATGAGTTTAATATAATGTTCGTATGGCGTACTACTTTAAGTTTTTTGATATGAGACTGGCTTGACCATACACAGAGATATACCCCCTAACTCCACGCACTAGCTAGGCATTAATAACGTTCATTCTTTTCATGTGGATTAGGTGGCAGTAGTCCCTTGATTGCATTTCTATTGTTCTTAGTATCATTTTGTCATTCGGGAGAATATTCCTTTCAACAAAACTTTGACAGTCTATCAATAATTCCGTGATAGCCAATTTGCTATTGAAATTGATTGTCCATACACTACTTCCAATTTTGCTAACAATATATTCCTTTATCTGTTGAAAGTGAGATTTTCGAATGTGTCTATACGCTGGGCAGCTTGTTAGAAGTTGTTGAAGATCTTCAGCTTCAATCTTACATATTGGGCAGGTAGGATCTATCTCTGCTTGATTGAATTTTGCTTTTAAGGTTTGAAGCATGTATGTTCCAGTTAACATGCATACTTTTGTCGCTGCTTTTCTAACATCTCTGACAGAGCTCGATATTGTATCCCATACGTTGTGAGTTTGTCCAATATTCAGGTTTCTTTTTGATAGCAATTTGAGTGTTGATTTTTCTTCACAATCTGCTTTTAGTTTGACTGTCCAGTGAGATGAAATAGCTGTTCGTACGATGTTTTTCCAGTCACGTTTGTTGTAATGTTGATTCATTATTTCGTTGAATGATGGAAGTTGATACATGTCCAGTATGTCCTTTATTCTTTTGAAGAAGCTATTTGGTCGACCTGCTGTATGTTGCCTCCATGCAATTTTGTGTATTGAGTTATTGTGACTCATTGCTATTGAGTGTAGCAGTTATTGGCAGCGATCCCAGAAGCAAGTAGACTGCTGATGTAGCTGTTCTATTTGGAAGTGATTGGATATGCTCCAGAGTGCTAAGATGAAAACTGCATAGTGCTACCAACTGCGTCTTTGTTTTGGAGATTTAAAGTTTCTAGGCCATATAGAAGACGTGGAATGACGTATACTTGGTAAATCTTGCATGAAGTTCTTGGGTTGAGTCCATTTGTACCATGAACGCCAGTCTTGATCAGAGAGTACAGAGTTCTTCGTGCTAGTTATATCCTGTCATTGATATTAATTATAGTTTCCTCAGATGTTGTTCTTTTAAGACCTAGATGTGTTGTTTCTGATTTAAATTCCTTAATGTTATCGCCTGAAGTAAAATTTTCTGTTGATTGTTGTATTTTGTCACTAGTTCATTTGTTGACACTTTTAACTATTGTATTGCTTTTTACTGGATGGATTAAGAATCTATGGTCGCTTGAGTAATCATACACCGTGTTCAGCATTTCTTGCATTTCGTTTTGGTCGTTTGAGAGTAGTACAATATTATCTGCACAGCTAGGACAGCCTGCATATGTATTCCCTATAGATATTCCCATGTTATGAGCTTCTAGTTCAGAGAGTAACTCATTGATGTATTGTGTTGTATAGATGTGAAGACAGGATTCCACCTTGTCTTACTCCCTGATCAATACTAAACGAGAGACTTTTACAAGTGTCTCCTTGCCATTTCACAGTTGATGTGACACCATTGTACATATCCTCAATAACATCCCAATATTCAATATCTACTCCTAGATAGTAGAGTTTGTCAAGCAAGATTTGATGATTGACTACATCAAATGCTTTTTGACTGTCTAGTGTTGTTATAAATAATAAATCTTTTCCATTGATTTCTGAGTATACTTCTGATAATATCAGTGCCGCCATAGTAGGTGAGAGTCTTTCAGCAGTCAGGGGACTTACTTAAACAAGTGATTTTCTAAATCACTGATTCAAGTAACATTATTTCCATAAAGGTTGGAAGTTAGAGTTGTCTTTCTTTAATAATCACTTATTTAAGTAGTACAAATTAATCACTAGAAGAAGTGATTTAATATTAGTGTAGCTTTAAATATAGAATACTAATGATCCAGGGACTAATTATGTTTCTAAACTTATCAGAACCAACATCTGTGTTGTCTAGGATGACCAGGTCATTTCAGGTGATGACCTTGTACTGAATCTAGGATAATGACATAAAAATCACTTGTTTAAGTATCAGACCTCAATTTCCTTCCCAAAAATCACTTCTTTAAGTATCATTCTTTTAATAACCCCCACTAATTTCAACACCCTTGAACAGTAGAATTTTATTACATAATCTGAAAGATGAAACCTTGAACTTCACAGGAAAAATACTCCCACTGCTGTGAAAAATCTGTGAAGAAAGTATCAGTTCATTATGTAAAGCCATTATTGTAGCATTTTTTCCACTAAAATAGAATTTTCAGGTAAATGATAGCATCAAAGGCATAGTCCTTGCTACTTAAATGAAGCAAAAAGTTCATATTTTTTAATTTTACTAATTAAAAGATGTTATTTAAACCTATGTGTCTAAAATTTTGAAAAAACTACAAAATCCCAATTTGTGACAAAACCTCGAATTTGCTACTCAAATAAGTGATTTAAAAATCATTTATTTCAGTGAGTCCCCTGACTGTTCAGTAAAACCAAATTGTAGGTTTGATTGATTGATATTCTTTAATCCTGCCTTTTCGATCAGCACGTACTCGTATACTTTCCCCACATTCATTGATTACAGGACGCTAATTGCATTTTTACCTTCGAAACAAAATCAAAACAGGAAATAGTGTCTTTCGGTTTTCCCGGACTTTTCCCATATCAATTTCAAGTTTCTCGGACTTTTTCTCTGTCTGTAATAAAATTTTGTAAACAAAAATGTCTACTGAAATTTTCGAGGTTGACATTTTCAAAAAGCGGAAGATTTAAAATTTTAACGGGAGGGACGGAAGAGGGTCTGAAAAGCGGGAGATTTTGACTCCCGCCGAAAAAATCACATGTATGATTTATTTTGAATTTTAATTAAATTAAAATGGTTTCTTGTCGCTAAATAAGTCTTCTTGTAGCTAAATTATTCATCTTGTCGTTTCTTGTCGCTAATACAGTTTTCGCAGGACCTCATACATTCAACTATTGAAATCAGTTCCTTAGAAGAAGAATAACAAATTATTTTATCAAATATAGGATTGCTACCAAGACAAGACAGGCATGACTGTTTGACAATAATTACAAACATACAATTCTCAGATCCGGACATCCTGGTATTTAAATTTTTCAAGAGGTGATGCAGACAGGATTCCTCTAGATTTTTCATCTATTTGAAGGTGATAACTGATTATTTATATTGCTGATTATTTTTTAACCAGAGGATATAATATGATAAAAATCAAAATGGAGATATTATATAGTGTCTTTAACAATATTAAGTGGGTAAAATTACTAGATTCAACTGGTGTCAATATATATCAATTAAATTAATTTGCATTGAAGTCTATGGACAATCTAGAGGATTCTTATAAATTTGAGTAATATTCATATTCTACAAGTTAGGTTTCGGCGTTTCCTCTGCCATGTCATACCTTGATTGGACGAATCTTTACCACTGTCGTTTCCATTATTTTCACTTGTTTTTACATGTCAGCAATGCATGCTTCTTAACGGATACGTTCCATTGGTAAACTTATCTTTTTCTGCAATTTACATATGCAGGTGGCAGTTAGGTCCGCTGCTGTATGCCCTGAGGTAATCGGTGCCCTCAGGTAATCTTGGTAATGCGCCATTGATTAAATACGCACGAAAATATAGTTCTTATTTAGATAGATCTTAATACCAAATTTTAATGTGACCAAATACCAAAGATGTCAACAAACTTCCCAAATGATTTTATTATTTGTATTCACCGATCATTCACTACTTATGTACTTGTAGAGTGGGAATGACTGGTAAAATTATAAACTTTTTTTTTTTATAAAAGTTCAATTAATGATCTGAAGTATTCATTCATGACAGGGTTACCTGAGGTAACCCCCAATTATAACAACAAATACCACCATTAAACTCAAGTCAACTGAGGTAACTTTATATATACATCACATAAACAATACAAATCATTGAAGTCCTACATTCTAAATTAAGAAATTGTGTAATTAAAATATAAATATATACACTATTTTAGTATGTACTAAAAATTCTTTCATAACAGGGTAACCTGCGGTAACCAAAAACAATAACAGCAAATACAACCTATTTAACTCAAGTTGATTCAGATCACCTTAACATATACATCACATAGAAAATATAACTTCAAAGAATTCCTACATTAAAAATTAAGAGGTTGGTTTATTACACCATAAATGCATATACTAGAAAAGTATCTACTAACTATTCTATCATGCACGGTTACCTCAGGTAACTCATAAAATAGAAACAAGTAGTATCCATTCATATCAAGTTAACTTAAGTCGCCTTTCCAATATATCACATAAACAATACCCATCTATGAAGTCCTACATTTAAAATAAAGAAATTGTTCGATTAGAAAAGAAATGTTTACACTAGCAAGCTGTCTAAAAAGCATTCTTCAAAACATGGGTACCTGAGGTAACCCCAGACATATTTGCAAATATAACCCACTTAACTGAAGTTAACTGAGGTCACCTTGATTTTCCTCTGAGTCCAGTATTTTTGTGATTTTACTTTTTACATGTGCATCTCATAAACAATACAACTTTCATGAAGTCCTACATTTGAAATAAAGAAGTTTGTTTATTACAATTAATGTAAGCAATAGCAAAGTATCTACAAAGAATTCATTCTTTACAGGGTTACCTCAGGTAACCCAATAATAACAACAAATACAACCCATATAACTCAAGTAAACTCAGGTATCACCTTCAAATATATATGCATCACATAAACCATACAAATCTATGAAGTCTTACATATTTAAATTAAGAAATTGTGTAATTAAAATATAAATGTATACACTTACAAAGTATATACTAAGAATTCTTTCATAGCAGGGTTACCTGAGGTAACCAATACAAAAACAACAAAAACAACCTATTTAACTCAAGTTAATTCAGATCACCTTTACATATACATCACATAAACAATATTACTTTAATGAATTCCTACATTAAAAATGAAGAAGTTAATTTATTACACCATAAATGGATTTACTAGCAAAGTATCTACTAAATATTCTGTCATGACAGGTTACCTCAGGTAACCCATGAAATAGAAACACGTATTATCCATTCATATCAAGTTAACTTAAGTCGCCTTTCAGAAATATCACATAAACAATACACATCTATGAAGTCCTACATTTAAGATAAAGAAATTGTCTGATTACAACATGTTTACACTAGCAAACTATCTAAAAAGCATTCTTCATAACATGGGTACCTGAGGTAACCCCAGATATAATTACAAATATAACCCACTTAACTGAAGTTAACTGAGGTCACCTTTACATGTGCATCACATAAACAATACAACTTTCATGAAGTCCTAAATTTAAAATAAAGAATGGTGTTTAATACAATTAATGTTAACACTAGCAAAGTGTCTACGAAGGATTCATTCATTACAGGGTTACCTCAGGTAACCATAACAATAATAACAAAGATAACCCATATAACTTAAGTAAACTGATGTCACCTTTATATATATACATCACATAAACAATACAAATCTATAAAGTCCTACATTTCAAATTTAAAAATTGTCGAATTACAATATAAATGTATACACTTACAAAGTATATACTAAAAATTCTTTCATAGCAGGGTTACCTGGGGTAACCAATACAAAAACAACAAAAACAAACTATTTATCTCAAGTTAATTAAGATCACCTTTACATATACATCACATAAACAATATAATTCTTCAATGAATTCCTAAATTAAAAATAAAGAAACTGATTTATTAGACCATAAATGGATATACTAGCAAAGTATCTACTAAATATTCTGTCATGACAGGTTACCTCAGGTAACCCATGAAATAGAAACAAGTATTATCCATTTACATCAAGTTAACTTAAGTAGCCTTTCAGAAATATCACATAAACAATACACATCTTTGAAGTCCTACATTTAAAATAAAGAAATTGTCCGATTACAACATAAATGTTTACACTAGCAAACTATCTCACAAGCATTCTTCATAACATGGGTACCTGAGGTAACCCCAGACATAATTACAAATATAACCCACTTAACTGAAGTTAACTGAGGTCACCTTTACATGTGCAGCACATTAACAAAACAACTTTCATGAAGTCCTACATTTGAAATAAAGAAGTTTGTTTATTACCATTTATGTAAACAATAGCAAAGTATCTACGAAGAATTCATTCATTACAGGGTTACCATAGGTAACCCAATAATAACAACAAATACAACCCATTTAACTCAAGTTAACTCAGGTATTACCTCTAAATATATATGCATCACATTAATAATACAAATATATGAAGTCCTACATTTTTAAATTAAGAAATTGTGTAATTAAAAAATAAATGTATACACTTACAAAGTATATACTAAGAATTCTTTCATAGCAGGGTTACCTGAGGTAACCAATACAATAACAACAAATAAAACTTATTTAACTCAAGTTAATTCAGATCACCTTACATATACATCACATAAACATTATAACTTCAATTAATTTCTACATTTAAAACGAAGAAGTTGGTTTATTACACCATAAATGCATATACTAGCAAAGTATCTACTAAGTATTCTGTCATGACAGGGTTACCTCAGGTAACCCATAAAATAGCAACAAGTATTATCCATTCATATCAAGTTAACTTAAGTCGCCTTTCCGGTATATCACATAAACAATACACATCTATGAAGTCCTACATTTAAAACAAAGAAATATAAATGTTTACAATAGCAAACTTTCTAAAAAGCGTTCTTCATGTCATGGGTACCTGAGGTAATCCAGACATAATTACAAATATAACCCACTTAACTGAAGTTAACTGAGGTCACCTTTACATGTACATCACATAAGCAATACAACTTTCATAAAGTCCTACATTTGAAATAAAGAAGTTTGTTTTTACAATAAATGTAAACACTAGCAAAGTATATACGAAGAATTCATTCAATACAGGGTTACCTGAGAGACAGGGTTACCTCAGGTAACCTAATAATTACAACAAATACAACCCTTTTAACTCAAGTTTACTCAGGTAACATATATTTATACATCGCATAAACAATACAAATCTATGAAGTCCTACATTTTAAATTGAGAAATTGTGTAATTACAACATCAATGCATATACCAGCAAAGTATCTACGAAGTATTCTTTCATAACAGGATTACCTCAGGTAACCCCAAAAATTACAGTAAATATAATCAATTCAAATAAAGTTAACTTAAGTTGCCTTTCCTAAATATCATATAAACAATACACATCTATGAAGTTCAAATTTATAAAAAAGTAAATCGTTTATTACAACTTAAATGTATATTCTGGAAAACTATCTACAAAGTATTCTTACATGACAGGATAACCTCGGGTAACCATAACAATAACATCAAATAAAAAATACAAATCTATGAAGTCCTACATTTTTAAATTAAGAAATTGTGTGATTAAAATACAAATGTATACACTAGCATAGTATCTACTAATATTTTTTCCATAACAGGGTTACCTGAGGTAATCCAAGCAATAACAGCAATTACAACCAATTTAACTCAAGTTAATTCAGATTACCTTTACATTTACATCAAATAAACAATATAACTTCAATGAATTCCTACATTGAAAATGACGAAGTTGGTTTATTACACCATAAATACATATACTAACAAAGTATCTACTAAGTAATCTGTCATGACAGGGTTACCTCAGGTAACCCATAAAATAGCTACAAGTATAATCAATTTAAATCGAGTTAAGACAGATCGCATTTTCTAAATATCGCGTAAGCAATTTACATCTGTGAAGTCCTACATGTAAAATAAAGAAATTGATTGATTACAACATAAATGTTTACACTAGCAAACTATCTAATAAGCATTCTTTCATAACAGGGGTACCTGAGGTGACCCCAAATATAATTGCAAATATAACCTACTTAACTGAAGTTATTTGAGATCACCTTTACATATATATCCCATAAACAATATAACTTCAATGAAGTCCTACATTCAAAATGAATAAGTTGGTTTATTACAATTAATGTAAAGACTAGCAAAGTATCTACGAAGTATTCATTCAAGACAGGGTTACCTCAGGTAACCCCAATTATAACACCAAATACAACTCATTTAACTCAAGTGAACTCATGTAACATTTACATATAATCGCATAAACAATACAAATCTATGAAGTCCTACATTTTAAATTAAGAAATTGTATAATTACAGCATAAATGCATATACCAGCAAAGTATCTACGAAGAATTCTTTCATAACAGGATTACCTCAGGTAACCCAAAAAATAACAACAAATATAATCGATTCAAATCATATTAACATAAGGTTGCAGTCTTGTTATTGACTGCTCCATAGGCTTACATGCAAAACAGCTGATCTTAGAAAATAAATTCATGTTCATATCATGCATGTACCAAAGTGAAATTGTGATTTAATTGAAAAAAGGGGGTCTTGCCACGAAGAATAAAACGTTACGCAATCGTGAAGTCAACTCATTTTTTTCTTTCTGTTTGCTATTTTTAATAGACCTCACCACTTCAAGTAAACATGATATCCTTCCACTTTCCTGGAATGATATCCCCAAAAGATGCAAGATTTTTTAAAAAGTCTATATTTATGTTTCCATTCACCTTAAACCTATAAACAAACAGAAAAAAAATCAGTCTACTGAATTATCTGTAAATCTCATTCTTATCCATCTTTATGAATAACCTGACCATGCACAGTTGTACAGTGGTTCACTGAGGCAACCTGACCATGCACAAGAGTACAATGGTTCCCTGGGTTAACCTGACCATGCACAGTTGTACAGTGGTTCCCTCAGGTAACCTGACCATGCACATTAGTACAATGGTTCCTTGAGAAAACCTACCATGCACACTAGTACAATGGTTCCCTGAAGTAATCTGACCAAGCACAGTAGTACAATGGTTCCCTGGAGAAACCTGTCCATGCACAGTAGTACAATGGTTCTCTGAGGTAACATGACAATGCACAGTATTACAATGGTTCCCTGAGGTAACCTGGCCATGCACAGTAGTACAGTGGTTCCCTGAGGTAACATGACCATGTACAGTAGTGCAATTGTTATCTGAGGAAACCTGACAATGCACAGTAGTACAATGGTTCCCTGAGGTAACCTGACCATGCACAGTATAACAATGGTTCCCTGAGGTAACATGACCATGTACAGTAGTAGAGTGGTTCCCTGAGTAGATATGACAATGCACAGAAGTAAAATGGTTCCCTGAGGTAATCTGGCAATGCACAGTAGTACAATGGTTCCCTGAGGTAACATGACCATGCACAGTAGTACAATGGTTCCCTGAATTAAACTTACCAGGCACAGTAGTACAATGATTCCCTGAGGTAACCTAGCAATGCACAGACGTACAATGGCTCCCTACAGTAACCTGACCATGTACAGTAATACAATGATTCCCTTGGGAACCCTGACCATGCACAGTAGTACAATGGTCACCTGAGGTAACATGACAATGCACAGTAGAACTATGGTTCCCTGAGGAAACCTGAATATGCAAAGAAGCACAATGGTTCCCTGAGGTAACCTGACCATGCACAGAAGAACAATGGTTCCCTGAGGTAACATGACCATGTACAGTAGTAGAGCGGTTCCCTGAGTAGACATGACAATGCACAGAAGTACAATGGTTCCCTGAGGTAACCTGACCATGCACAGTTGTACAGTAGTTCCCTGAGTAACCTGACCATGCACAGTAGTACAATGGCTTCCTGAGGTAACCTGACCATACACAGTAGTACAATGATTCCCTGAGGTAACTTACCATGCACAGTAGTTCAATGGTTCCCTAAGGTAACCTGACCATGCACAGTAGTACAATGGTTCCCTGCGGTAACCTGACCATGCACAGTAGTACAAAGGTTCCCTGAGGTAACCTGGCAATGCACAGTAGTACAATGCTTTCCTGAGGTTACCTGGCCATGCATAGTTGAACAGTGGTTTCCTGAGTAACCTGACAATGCATAGTTGAACAGTGATTCCCTGTGTTACCTGACAATGCATAGTATAAAATGGTTTCCTGAGGTAACCTAACCATGCACAGTAGTACAATGGTTCCCTGAGGTTACATGACAATGCACAGTAGTACAATAGTTCCCTGAGGTTAAATAACCATGCACATTAGAACAATGGTTTCCTAAGGAAACCTGACAATGCAGAGTAGTACAATGATTCCCTGAGGTACCTTGCCATGCACAGTAGTACAGTGGTTCCCTGAGGTAATCTGACCATACACAGTAGTACAGTGGTTCCCTGAGGTAACCTGACCATGCACAGTAGTGCAATGGTTTCCTCGGTAACATGAACATGCACAGTAGTGCAATGGATCCCTGAGGTAAACTGGCCATGCACAGTATTACAATGGTTCCCTGAGGTAACATGACCATGTACAGTAGTAGAGTGGTTCCCTGAGTAGACATGACAATGCACAGAAGTACAATGGTTCCCTGAGGTAACCTGGCAATGCACAGTAGTACAATGCTTTCCTGAGGTTACCTGACCATGCATAGTTGTACAGTGGTTCCCTGAGTAACCTAACAATGCACGGTATTACAATGGTTTTCTGAGGTAAATTAAACATGTACAGTAGTACAATTGTTCCCTGAGGTAACCTGACTATGCACAGTAGTACAATTGTTTCCTGAGGTAACCTGACTATGCACAGTAGTACAATTGTTCCCTGAGGTAACCTGACTATGCACAGTAGTACAATGGTTCCCTGAGGTAAACTCACAATACACAACAGTACAATGGTTCCCTGAGGTACCATGACCAAGTACAGTAGAACAATGATTCCCTAAGGTAACATAGCCATACACAGAAGTATAATGGTTCCCTGAGGTAACCTGAACATGTACAGTAGTACAATTGTTCCCTGAGGTAACCTGACTATGCACAGTAGTACAATTGTTCCCTGAGGTAACCTGACCATGCACAGTTGTACAGTGGTTCCCTGAGTAACCTGACCATGCACAGTAGTACAATGGTTTCTTGAGGTAACCTGACCATGCACAGTAGTACAATGATTCCCTGAGGTAACTTACCATGCACAGTAGTACAATGGTTCCCTGAGGTAACCTGATCATGCACAGTAGTACAATGGTTCCCTGAGGTAACCTGACCATGCATAGTAGTACAATGGTTCCCTGAAGTAACCTGACCATGTCAATAGTTCAATGGCACTTGGCCATGTATAGAAATGCAGAAGTGCCCTTTAGGAAAACTAAAAAAATAGTGTTTTGTAAAGTTTATACAAAGTGTGGTAATACGAGTATGTGCAGTAATACAGAGTAACCTCACCATGTACAGCAATACAGAGGTAATATTAGGTAACCTCACAATATTCAATCATACAGAGGTGACCTGAGGTAACCTCACCATGTGAGCAATCATAGATATGATCTGAGATACAGGAAATAAACAGTAATTTAGAGATGACCTAAGGTTATCTGACCATGTACAAAAGTCCACTGGAGATGTGAGGTTTTCCTTGAAAATATCCAACATCTCTCAAATAAAATTGATTAAGACAATTAACATTTTAAAAAGCAGATTACTGTTCGTACTGCAATGTTTCTCTTTTTTAATACTGGTGAATAAAATCCTTACAGTGTGTACTGGCTGGTCATCATCGCGTATGATACGATTTTGATACTCATACACAGCTTATGAATACTATGCATGAATATAGATAAGATCAGCACGTGTAGCCATAGACTGAGAGTTGTAGATTTGTAGTGTAAATAAATAGATGCCGTTTATAGAATACAAAATTAGATCAGAAACAAAGTTATTAAAATTGAGAAAGGAAATGGTGAATATGTCAAAGCGACAACCACCCGACCATAGAGCATACAACAGCCGAAGGCAACCAATGGGTCTCCAATGTAGCGAGAATTCCCGCAGCTGTAGGTGTCCTTCAGCTGGCCCGTAAAAATATGCATAATAGTTCAGTGATAATGGACGTCACACTAAACTCCGAATTATACACAAGAAACTAAAATTAAAAATCATACAAGCCTAACAAAGGCCAGAGGCTCCTGACTTGGGACATGCGTAAAATTGCGGCGGGGTTAAACATGTTTATGAGATCTCAACCCTCTCCCTATACATCTAGCCAGTGTAGAAAAGTAAAAGCATAAGAATACGCACATTATAATTCAGTTCAAGTGAAGTCCGAGTCCGGTGTCAAAAGATGTAACAAAAGAAAATAAATAAAATGACAATAGTACATAAATAACAACAGACTACTAGCAGTTAACTTACATGCCAGCTCCAGACCTCAATTTAACTGATTGAAAGATTATGTGTTTATCATATGAATATCAGGCACAATCCCCTCGTTAGGGGTTTAGTATCATATTATCATAAAATATATGAGAAGAACATAACCCGTGTCATGCCAACAACTGTTTTTTTTAGAAATAGATGTGTTTAGTTCCGATTCAAAGACTCTATCAGCGAATCAATATTAAAGCCAAAATATGCAATCTTTGATGACCTGACAACAGTATCGTAAGAATGTAGGACAGAAAGTCACAGGACAAAAAGTCAGAGACAAAAAGTCACGGACAAAAAGTCACAGGACAAAAAGTCACAATTCAGTTTTTAGAGTATTTTTCTTTAAACAAGAAAAAATAGTTTTAAACACAAAGTTTTTGTTTTTTTCTTGAACTCTTATATATAAAGCAACTTTGTAATTAAAATTTATTCAATAAATATCAATGATGAACAAATAATTGTTCTGAAAACAAAATGTCAAAGTGACTTTGTACTTAAATGGCTTCATGGTGCCAAGAAATGTCCCCTTTGCATGATAAACATTTGATAACTTTTCATTTAACAAAGCTTATGATCAATGTCCTACACTGAAAAATAAATAGATGTAATAAAAAGAAAATATTTCAAGATCTTTCTCTTATATATTCAAACAATTGTCAAAAAAATAATTGTGACTTTTTGTCCTGTGACTTTTCGTCCTATCAAATTTGTGACTTTATGTCCTGTGACTTTTTGTCCTGTGACTTTCTGTCCGTTTACCTATCGTAACTATATCCCTTTTTAATAAGTCTATTAAAAGGTTTGTAAGTTTCTGAGGAGAATACTGACATTTTTGTTCTTTATATAGAATATTTCCATAAAAAATTGGATGTGAAATACCTGAACGTATAAGATGTCTGCATGTTGAGTTATATTTACAAATTATTTCTTTAAACCGATGATAAAATTTAGTAAATGTTTTGACCAGTTTGTGATATCGAAAACCCTGGTGTAATAATATTTTAGTAATACATAAATTTCTCTCGCTAAAATCTAATACGTTGTTACATACATGAGAGAATCGTACAAGTTGAGATATATGAACACCATTAGATGATGACAAGGGAACGTCACCATCTACAAATAGATAATTAACAATAGGAAATGAAAAAACATCTCTCTTATCAACAATTTTTGTATTAATCTTCCCGTTTATGATATAGATATTAAGATTGAGGAAAGGGCAGTGATCATTGTTATCATTAGCTTTAATTAAAGTAAGTTCTACAGGATAAATTTCTTTAGACTAAGTATACATACGGAAGTCGTTATTATTATATCGTTATATCATCAAAATATCTAAAAGTATTGTTAAATTTTTGTATCAAATATTGTTTTGATGGGTCTTTGCTAATTTAAGTCATAAATTGTAACTCATAACAATACAAAAACAGGTCCGCAATAATTGGTTCATAGTAAGTCCGCATTGGAATTCCAATACTAGTAACTTGACGATACACGGAATCTCTAAAGCGATCAAAAATGTTATCAAATAAAAATTCAAGCGCATAAATAGTATCAAAGCATGTCCAATTGACATTGTTCTTTTGTTTTTTGCTACTAAAAAATGATCGCAAAGAGTTTGAACATATGTACTCGCATTCCGACTTTTTAAATGCCCAGATAATTAGGGATGTGAATTTTTTCTTAATAAGAATATGAGGCAAAGTGGTATATAGGGTAGAAAAATCAAAACTTTGAACAGATTTAAAATCACCAATATATGCATGCAATTTATCAAGTACTTCCAACGAGTTTTTGACACTCCAAAAGTAATTAATTCCACTATTTTCAAAGGCCTTATTTGAACAATTTATTATCAGGTTTTTTATTGTACCAAGTGTACTAGTAAGTAAAACAGACAATTTAGTAGTTGAACAATGAACAGTGGCGGGTCCAGGGGTGTTCTGGGTATAGGCACCCTTTTTTTAGGAGATCAATGCATTTGAATGGAAACATATAGTTGGAACCCCCTCCTTGTGTCCTGGATTGGGACCCCCTTTTTTTTAAATGGATGGATCCGCCACTGCCCCTCATGCAGTCGGACAAGATGGACTGATTTTTAATAACATATCTATTAAATGTTATCATTTTCTACTTATGTTACTTTAATCTGTCCATATGCTAATGTCATATATTATTAACTATTTTAAAGCCAATCGAGTAAAATACGGATCTATAAATGTATGCTTTGCTTAAATGATAAAGATTTATGATTATTTATACTTTGATATAACTGATGGAATATTTTTCACATATCGATTGTTTGTACATCTTTTATGAGAAAAAAAAACGTATGTGCCTGTCCCAAGTCAGGAGCCTGTAATTCAGTGGTTGTCGTTTGTTTACTAGTATGTGCTACATATTTCTTTTTGTTCATTTGTTTTAAATAATTAAGGCCGTTAGTTTTCTCGTTTGAATTGGATTTCATTGTTATTTCTGAACCTTTTATAGATGACAATGCGATATGGACTTTGCTCATTGTTGAAGGCCGTACGGTGACCTACAGTTGTTAATTTCTGTGTCCTTTTGTGGACCGTTGTCTCATTGGGATTTATACCTGAGCTTCTTTTTATATGTATCATTATTGAACGCATACATATCGTTATCTAGGTTCTACTATTTTAATTATATATATATAATTAAAATAGAAATATATATATCTACTACCCCTTTCGAATAAACAAAGAATGGTACACAAAGAAGCTTTAAATAAAATACATTTCAAACAAAAATAAGAAAAAAACAACGAAAGTGGTAATTATTTAACAATTTTGCATTAGTGTTAATGCTAATCTTACAGTGCAAGATGCATGCAGTACACTTAAATTCAAATAATGCCGTGACAGTTTATAGCGATATTTTTTTGTAACAGCTCAGTGGCGGGTTAAGGGATGTTCTGGGGATAGGAACCCTTATTTTTTGGAGATCAATGCATTTGAATGGGAACATATACATTTGTAGATGGAACCCCCTCCTTGTGTCCTTGATTGGGGACTTCCCCCTTCTTTTTTTTTTAAATGAATGGATCCGCCACTGCCCCTCATGCAGTCGAACAAGATGGACTGATTTTAATAACCTATCTATTAAATGTTATCATTTACTACTTATGTTACTTTAAAAGAAGTAACCAAAATCAATATATGCGTAATCTGTCCATATGTAAGTGTCATATATTACCAAACACAATGATAGTCAAAGTTTCAACAGGACATTCACGAAACTTTGGCAGCAATCATTTCATTTTGGGTTGTTTTTTTGTTTGTTTCTAATTGTTCTGCCACTATATGTAATGCTGAAATTGAAATGAAATAAAAAAATGTTTTCGACCTGTCTCAAAAAAATATTGTCTTTTGCCGAAGGAAAAAAATCCATAGACCCCCCCCCCCCCCCCCGAAAATCAAATGTTGGCTGCCTTAGGCATGTGTGGATAACTTTTATTCTTTAATAGTTAATGGTATATACATTTATTTACATAAATCTCTATGAAACCAGTTTTTGACAACTATTATTATAAAAGTGTAAGTCGCCATTCAAAAAGTGTTTTCTTTTTAATTATTTTAAGTCATTTACGTTTCACTAAATAAATATCTGTTCACGTTGCAATGATCACAAATAAACCAAATATTTGGATTTTTTCGTGAATTATTTGTCGTAACTTATTGTAAAAAATTGTATGTGTTCCTGTTTTCTCCTATTTTTTGCACATATACTGTCAGTCGAAATAGAAAGTACAATGATGTATTTTTAGTTTATTCTATTTTTAGATCATGTTATTACTACGCATATGGGCACTATTGCCACGATTACCTGAGGGCACCGATTACCTCAGGGCATACAGCAGCGGACCTAACTGCCATCTGCTTTACATATTTTCTCACAAATTATCTCCCATAAAAAAGTGAACTAAATAAAAGTCGGACACGCTACATTTAGATTTCCGGATTTTTATATTATATTTGCATGTTCACATGTGATGATTTTGTTCATGATTAATATACACGAAAGCCTAATAGGGTAAAGCAAAAATATAAATTATCTCGTAAGTTACGAGAATTTAAAAAAAACTATCCCGTTATTACGAGATAATTACGAGATCACTTCGCGTAATTACGAGAAAACTATCACGTTATTACGAGAAAGCTATCACAGATAATCATTGTTTCATTTCGATAGTTTTCTCGAAATTACGCGATAGTTATCTCGTAATTACGCGATAATCATGTTGTAATTACGAGAAACTATAGCGTAATTACGAGATAAGAGGGGTTTTGTCCTCGTAATTACAAGATAATTATCGCATTATTACGAGAGAACTATCGCATAAATACGAGATAATTATCGCATAATAACGAGAAAACTCACTTGTAATTACGAGAAAACTATCTTGTAGTTACGAGATAAATAAAATCATCATAGATATCTGGGAGGATTAAATTTTGTATATTCGCCAGACGCGCGTTTCGTCTACAAAAGACTCATCAGTGACGCTCGAATCCAAAAAAGTTAAAAAGGCATAAAGTACGAAGTTGAAGAGCATTGAGGACCAAAATTCCTAAAAGTTTTGCCAAATAAATCTAAGGTAATCTATGCCTGAGTTAGAAAAGCCTCAGTATGATTTAGAAAAATCAAAATTTTGTAAACAGTTAATTTATAAATATAACTATATCTTACTGGGCTGGTTAAAACATACATTTGGTCAAGTAGATTAAGAGAAGAATTTTGTACAAGATTTCAAAATTTACCTAATTACAGAAATGACCTTAGAGGGCAATAACTCCTTAAGGGGTTAATTGACAATTTTGGTCATTTGACTTATTTGTAGATCTTACTTGGCTAAACATTTTTGCTGCTACAGTTTATATCTATTTATTATAATATTCAAGATATTAACCAAAAACTGAAAAATAATCATCAAAATTACCAATTTAGGGGCAGCATCTCAACAATGGCAAGTCTGATTCGTCTGAAAATGTTTACCCTGTCATATTTGCTCTAAATGAGGGTTTGGATGGGGTTAAATGATTAAAGAATAATGCCCTTAAAAAATGAAGATTAGAGAATAACAGGCAAAAAAAAATGAATATTAGAGGAAAAAGGGGTTAATTTTTTGAAGATTAGAGAAAAAAGGGGTTAATTTTTTGAAGATTAGAGAAAAAAGGGGTGAAAATTAAATGTTTACAGAATAACAGACCCCCCCCCCCCCACCCCATCCAGGCCCTCCTAAATGCTTTAGTTTCAAAGATATAAACCATGAACTATATTTTACCACCCACCTTTTAGCCATGGTGGCTATCTTGGTTGGTGGGTGGGGTCTTTGGATACATTTTTAAAACTAGAAACCTAAGGATGATAAATGCCAAGTTTGGTTCAATTTGGCCAAGTGGTTTCAGAGAAGGTTTTTGTAAAAGTTAACGGACGACGACGGACGACGGACGCAAAGTGATGGGAAAAGATCACTAGACCCTTTGGGTCAGTTGAGCTAATACAAACGGGCGTTTCATCAGGTGCCCCTGAAGGGTAATTATCATCTGTATATCTATATATATATATGTAATTTTATCTCGTTATTACGAGAATAGTTATCTCGTAATCACGAGACAGTTTTCTCGTAATAGCGCGATAATTATTTCGTAATTACGCGATAGTTTTCTCGTAATTACTCGATAATTATCTCGTAAATACTAGAGTTTTCTCGTAATTACAAATAAATAAAAAAAAGTTGTGACCCTTGTAGGCTTTCTTAAATACATGGTTCTTTGAATAAATTAAAATAAAATTGTGCAAGGGTTTTTATACAAATCATTGATTTGTATACAGAAGTTGATTGCAAAATGTTAAATGGATATCTTTGAGGTAGCACGGTAGTATTTGCATTCCAGAATTTTGGTTGCTCTTTTGTGTACCCATGTCAACGAATCTGAAAAGTCTGATTGGAAAAAAATACAGTATCAAACTGAACACACTTTCCCAAACTGAGGGATGAATCAAGTGTAGAAAAATATGAAATAATTTTAAAACAGCTGAAAATGAATTTTTAAGATTATTTTTTAAATTGTTTACTCACTGCATGATAAAAGACCTAAAAGCACTATAGTGGCCTTCGGTTTTTAAAAATAGCAAAAAAAGTAAACGGTCATGATACACATTCAAATTCATTTCTGAATAGTAAAATGAAAGTACTTCAGTTAACTGTTAATGTAGAATTTTCTGCAGTGTTAGAAAGTGGTGAAAATTCTAAAAAAGCTATCATTATCCCTTATGGGCCAGGAAATACTACACCTTGAGATCTGGAGGCAATGGTATTTAATAGAAGTGGTTTATCAATTGCATAATTTAATCTGATTTAGTAAAACATCGCACAGGATACTACAGGTGAACTGTCCATAAATATTATTTAAGCCATCTGTACCTATGCAATTAATTTCCTGTGTAGAAAGGCATTGTTTTGTATAAATAAAATGTTCTATTTCGACAGAATCATATATCATATGTTTCTGATTCTGATCAAGGACGTATATCATGGACTCTCCGTTTTTATACGCCCGTTTACGGCATATTATAAAAAGTAAAAACACAAAAATACTGAACTCCGAGGAAAATTCAAAAAGGAAAATCCAAAATCAAAATTCCAAACACATCAAACGAATGGATAACAACTGTCATATTCTTGACTTGGTACAGGCATTCTCTCATGTAGAAAATGGTGGATTGAACCTGGTTTTATAGCTAGCTAAACTTCTCACTTGTATGACAGTCGTATCAAATTCCATTACATTGTCAACGATGCATGAACAAAACAAACATACTCTAAAGAGTAAAAAATGTCAAAAATAGGGGTACAGCAGTCAATATTGTGTTATCATCTTAATATCACTATAAAAACAACAAATGTAACGAAGAAGCACAAAAAGGCATACATCAAATTTAACATACTCATTTTGTTTTTCTTATACGACTTAATTTATCTATGTAAAGTCTACCCATAAAGGATAGAAGGTTTTCAGTAATGGTGTAAAATTGCGCGTTTGAAATTAGCACAGGTAGACCTTTACCTTTACCTTTAGACATAAAAATAATTTTGTCGTTCAAAGTATGACGGCATACATAAATGCAGAGTCACGTTAAGTAGATATAACAGAAAACAGATTTAAAGGTAAAAGTAATAATAATTAATAAATAATTGTGTGGTTCAAAGTATGACGGGATACATAAGTACAGTTTCACGTCATATGTATATCATAAAAAAACAGACTTCACAGAAAAAGTATTATTATTGAATAAAATAGTTTTGTCATTCATAGTATGTCAAGATCCATAAGTAAAAGTAATATTAATAAATGAAATAATTTTGTCGTTCAAAGTATGATGTTTTACATAACCACAGAGTCACTTCAAAAGAATATCTAAAAAAACTGACTTAACAGTACAAGTAATATTAATAAAGACAAATAAAATAATACTATTACACGTTATTAAGATGATAACCAACGTCAGTACGCAAAATCTATACTTCAAGACCATCTTGTATTATATGTGAAGTTGATACGGAATATTTATCAACAAGTTCTGGGTATCTTCCGATGAATTGTTTTAGAAAAAGGACGAGACGTTCTTTGACATATCCCTGGTTCATCAACTTTCTGCTCAGACACTGGTGACGTTTTACAAAGTCTGAATAGGAGCTGCAAGCTCTTGAATACCTAATAAGTTGGGAAATGTATATTCCATATGCAGGTGAAGTTGGTATATTACTACTAAGGTGGGGGAAATTGATAATTTCAAAATTAAAATCGTCTCGTTTGTCATAGATTCTGGTACTGAGATGACTGTGTATGTCAAATTCGAGGTATAAGTCTAAAAATGAGGCGGAGGAAACCGTGTCTGTGGTCTCTTTAATTTCTAGTTCTGGTGGGTATATTAATGGAACCCAATCAGAAAAGTTCGGATTGTTAATGGAAAGAACATCATCAATATATTTGAAAGTGAAATTAAATAACCTGGCTTCTTTGATCTTCTTGTTTTTGACAAGTGTCTGATGGAACTCCGATTCATATGAAAATATGAAGAGGTCGGCAAGGAGAGGCGCACAGTTCGTTCCCATAGGAATGCCGACAATTTGTTGAAAAAGTCTACCTCCAAATTCAACAAATATGCTGTCAATAAGAAACTCCAGCATACTGATCACTTGTTTCTCTTTGTAGTATGTTTTACCCTTTTGTTCCTTATTAACAAAATATGCCTTATGGTATCTCAAAGTGATAAATTTATAGCGTATGCTACCATTTTTATGATGAAAAGCATTGTGGATTATTTCTTTTAGACGGTTTTTCAATTTCACATGGGGAATGGTTGTATACAAGGTTGAAAAATCAAAAGTTTTGATAGAACTAATTTCAGAAAAAGACCGAGATTTAAAATTATCCAGAAGTTCTTTAGAGTTTTATAGAATCCACATATGGTTAATACCACTACGTGAGTAAACAGTTTCACAGTATATCTGAAGACCCTCTTTAACTGCGGACAGAATTTATTGCATACCTTTGTCCGTCCGTCCGTCTGTCCATTTGTCCGTCAGTCAGTCCGTCGGTCTGTCCGCCTGTCTGTCTGTCTATCCGTCTGTCTGCCCGTCCGTCCGTTCGTCTGTCCGTCCGTCAACGATGTCAGACATTAACTAAAAAGTTTCATATGTCCGAACAATCATCCAAATTTCGATTACTAAGATATTATCCCTTGAAACTATGTGAAAAGAAACTGTATGTTATAGTTATTTGTAAGTACTTTTCGTATCATCGAGTACTGTTTTGTACTACACAATAAGTTAATGTTGCATTGATATTAAATCAATTCGAAATATTGATTTAATACGTGTATCAAGAAAAAACAATTTGCAAAATATAAACAATATTATTGCATAGCAATATAATATTTCATACAGAATGTTACCAAAAGTGAGCGTGCAATAAATTCCAATATTGCACTAGTCCAATAAATCTCCAAAATTCACGACGTCATCAACGATAAAATCTTAGTTTAAACCAATTTTTACTTTCAAATGTTATATTGCTATACAATAAAAGGGTTATTGCATGAATATTGGGGAATATTGTCCCTCGTAGAAAATCTTTTGCACTCGCAAACTCGTGCAATATTAAATTCTGCTTAGGACAATATTCCCCAATATTCATGCAATAACCCTATATTATTAGTTTTCCTCCAACGTCACATACTAAATACATCCTAACTAATTGATCAGCAATCAATCAATCTTTTGCAACGATATTGACTTATTTTTCAATAGGAGTTTAAGACGTAGTGAATTGTTAACAGTGATAAACAAAAGTGACCGATATGTGATAATCGTAAATTAGCAAGGTGAGACTTTACTCGACAAGGCAACAGAACTTTGAAATTTTTAAATTGTTACACGATGATGACTACTGTAACCATATTTTGACTATTTTATTAATAATGTCTGTTTGGTTCACGCATCATTGTAAATACAACAGAATTGATGAGACTGTCAACAAAGTGAGAGGTTTAGCGCTATAAAACCAGGTTAAATCCACCATTTTCTAAATTTGAAAATGCCTGTACCAAGTCAGGAATATTACAGTTCTTGTCCATTCGTTTTTGATGTGTTTTATTATTTGATTTTGCCATGTGATTATGGACTTTCCGATTTGATTTCCCCCTGAGTTCAGTTTTTTTGTGATTTTACTTTTTTTTTTGATAGTAGGAGATTGATACACTTGAAATTGAAAACCACACATTGAAATGTATTAAAGACTATTATTACTTGTTGCTGACGTGATCATATACAAATAACAACCATCATATTACCACATAAACAACGGTTTATCGATCAAATCTATAATGTAATGAACAATGAAGTGCAAAATCATCATGCTCATCTCTGTCTCTAAATAAAGGAAAATTAAAGGTATTTTAGCTATGGATGTGTATAATTTTATATTCAAATAGACTTTGTTATTTATTTGACTTTGATCTGAAACATGTATATCTCTATAACCCGGACCCTAACCCTAACCTTAACCTTAACCCTGATATGATAACAAATAATCTGATGTTTTCCCCACGTAGAATCACAATTATCTTTATGCGCAAGTAGACAACTTTATCATGTTTATAGCTTAGGAAATGTCACTGCCATCTAATTTAATTAAAATCTATTTAAGTCTAATCTATTTAAGTCTAAATGTTCATCTTTGTTTGTTACCTTGCAGCAGGTGATGCTATGTCGATGTCAACAAGTTCTTCTTCAATAACAGTACAGACAATATTACGTTTGAGTCGAGATTAACCTTAACCTAAATTTAACATATAATCTAATGTTACCGATAACTTGTAAAATTCTTGTTAAATTATCTGGCTGTGATGTTGACTTATTTTTCAGCTACAGATAAATATGTATTGTCAAAACATGAAATACAAAATTATCTCTATGAAAGATGTAATTGACTAACATGTTAAAATCCATCTGTCAGGTCTTAGCCAGTAACATCCTATTGTACTGTGTGTCCTCTTGAATCATCTGTGCGACAGGCACCGAAAACAAACAATTAAGTGATTATAAATATATTATTGCTGTTTTTATTAGAAAGAAATATTTGATATTTAGTCATGAAAAGAAGACTATATTTTCCAATCCTAAAACGTCATCGATACACTTTCATACAAAAAAATGTCTTGTGAAAAATAAAACAATCACAGCTTTAGGCCTTTTGCTAGCTTTTTAGTAGTCATGTGTTCAGACAAAATGTAAATATTTGAAACAAAGACCATATTAGATGAAGACAAATTAGACATTGCTAAGCTAATCTATAGTCAAACACTTTATGAACTTAACTCAAATGCGCAGTTATAGTTTGTTGTTGTTCTGATGTTTGCATGTTGTGTCGACTATTATATTATTTGTTTGTGATTTTCTCTTTGACGAGTGTTCTTGCGTGTGTTTGCGTTGAATTTCTGTCACGTAGTATTGTAACATAAGCGATATTTTTTCCACATTGTCATATAAGCAAAAGGGTTGGCTAGCATTTATACTAGGTTCAACCCACAACGTTTTCTTAAAATGTCATGTAATAGGTCAGGCAAATGACAATTGTTTTCAAATAGTCCGTTTCTATGTATGTTAGCGTTTGTTTTTTGTTTACTTTAGTTTTCCTGTAGTTCCTTTGTGTTCCTCTTATAATTGATGTGTTTCCCTCGGTTCTAGTTTGTAACTCAGATTTCTTTTCATGCAATCAGTTTATGACTTTTGAATACTGGTATTCTATTGTTGCCTTTTGACATCAGTAATTGATTCCTAGTGACCGCGTTCAGAGCATATAAGGTTGAGAATAATTGAACCTATAATAATAATTTCATTGATACATTTGTCACTTAACTTAAAGAGTCTTTTTTAAAAGGGAAAATTTTCTTTTATGAATTATATTCATGAGCGGAGGACTACCAACAAAGTTGTGTCTTTAGCACATATTTTATACAATGCAAGTTGGGGACACGGTGACCAAGAAGTTTATGTAGTTCATCTACATTATACCAACTAACACTAATATTGCAAGTTCGAATCTCGCATTTGTCAGGTGAGTATGGCTAAAATCTAAATAAACGCAAATAGCCAATATTCCTGCAAAAGAGAGAAAAAAAGGTGCCAAAGGGATATTCAAACTTATAAATCGAAAACAAAAACACATTGCCATGGCACATAACGAAAAACGACGAAATACAAACAATAGTATACATAAAATACGATAGAAAACATAGAGACTGTGCAACACACATCCCACCAAAAACCGAGTGAGATTTCAGGTGACAATGAATGTTAAGTAGATCCTGCTCCATATGTGGTAATCGTCGTGTAAGAACAAACCCGATTATAAGTCTAATTTTGTAAATGAGAAAGAGGGGACGGGATTATAGTTTCGACAATTGAAATAACGAATGTAAAGCATTTATGAAATACGCGTAGTTTTTTTTTACATGGACGTATCTTTGCTATTAGAAATCTCTAAATAATAAATACATGAGTAAAATGGCAAAATTAAAAGATCAAACACATTAAACGAATGGATAACAACTGTCATATCCCTGACTTGGTACAAGCATTTCTATTTTCATATGTTGAAAAAATGTATTAAACCTGGTTTTATGGCTACCTAAACCTCTCACTTGTGTTGACACAATTCATGTATTGGCCCGTTCAATTTTGGCTTATACATGACAAATTTAATCACTTTCAAATATATTTAAAAAAGATAAAGGCCACACAATTAAGACATAACAAGTCTAAAGAAAAATCTTGAAATTTATTTGAGAATAAACTCATCACAGATACGAGGATTAAATTATGTGTTGACGCCCGACGCATGTTTCGTCTTCAAAAGTCTAATCAGTGACGCTCGAATCCAAAAAAGATAAAAAGGCCAAATAAAGTAAGAAGTTGAAGAACATTGAAGATAAATACAGCCAAGGTTCCTGAGGTAGAAAAGCCTTTTCCTGAGGTAGAAAAGCCTTAGTATTCCAAACATTCAAAAGTTTTGTAAACAGTTAATTCATAAATATGACCATATCAATGATAATTCATTTCAGCACAGAAGTGCTGACTACTGGGCTGGTGATACCCTCGGGGAATTAAAACTCCATCAGATGTGGCATCGACCCAGTGGTTGTAAATAAACTCATTATAAATCCCAGGATTAAATTTTGTATTTACGCCAGACGCGCGTTTCGTCTGCAGTAAATAAATGTAAAATCATATTTATTTTTATTGCATTGCATTATTAAAGACACAGTTGGAACATTTGATATTTTTGTTTTATCGTTGTGCAATAAGATATAAGTATGTTTGTATTTGAATGAAAATTGTTATGAAAATCTACCAAGAATTTTCGATAATAATATGTCTGACTGTCAATGACGTCTTTACACTAAATCAATTGGATGTTGGATAAGTACTTGACATTTTAGATGGATGATTTTTTATTAGTTGTTATCAACATTGAAGGAACTAGTTGTCAATAGCTGCAAGTACTCTCAGAACTGTACCTAGTGTTGTATTTTTTTGTAAGAATGTATTAATGCCCAGCCACGACCGTTTCTTTTCTTTCTGCCACGTAATTATGTGATTAGTTAAGCCCGTTTCAATTGTTTTATAGTGTGTTCTGATGTTGTTCTGTTACACCACTTTCCCAGATTAAGACATGTGTGAGTTAGCGCCTACACACTAGTTTAATTCTGCCACATTATATATGTGCCGGTCACAAGTAAGGAGCCTGTAATTGAGTGGCACTCGATTGTTGCTGTATATAGAATTTGTTTTTCGTTCATTATTCTGTACATAATCAAGGCCGTTAGCTTTTCATTTGAATTGTTTTACATTTTTCATTTTAGAACCTTTTATTGCTGAATATGCGGTATGGGTTTTGCCCATTGTTGACAGCCGTGCAATAATCTACAGTTGTTGACTTTTATGTCATTTGGTTTCTTGTGGAGAGTTGTCTCAATGGCAGTAATACCACATCTTTTATCTTTTGTCATGCTCGTGCTTTTGATAGCTTATTATATACTGTGTGGAATTTGGTCATCGCTGATGGTCGTTCTATATAATATAGGGTAAAATAAGCATAACATTTTCCCAGCCGAGGGAACCTGAAGTTTGACATGGATATCGTAAACAAGCTTCGTTCAAATATTGTTATGATACCTTTTATTTTCAATTTCTAAAACAGAATAGTGAAGCACTTATATCAATCAAAACATTTTTGTCCAGTTTTTTGTTGTTGATAAAACAAAGTGGTTAATTTAGAAATTGTTAGTATAGTCGCCTATGGAAGAATAAATAGTACCGTTTTCCTTATAGATACCTACATACACCATGTACACGGAAACACCTTGTAAATGAAATTAATATGATAACGGAACACTGTCTGCAATTTGACATCTGTAATACCGAAATTAGAGATGTCAAATATATTAAGTTCATATTAATATTGTAGAAGTGCACACACTTATATAAAATACTGATCAACTATAATTCCCACTTATTTAAAACAATATAATGATCTATCAGGAACACAATCTTTTTTGTTTGTTTAAAATGTTAATATAACTAGTTCTGCTTCAATACTACCGTCATTGTTAGATTTAACTTTAGATCAACCTTAACCTCAATCTTAAATCTAACCTAACTGAGTAGGTGTTTAATTCTTGATAACGAATTGGGAAATTTTACTTAGAATAATAACGTTTTTCCAGCCACAGATAATTTGTGATGTCAAAATATGTGATACTGAATCACTTCTTTCTATTTTTCAGGTAGGATGAACTGGAAGGTTATTTGATTACTTACAAATAAACGCAAATCATTTCATATGTTTCGTTTAAATGTCATCGTTTAAGTGATTATTCGGTAAGTAATATTTCGTTATCTTTTAATTAGAAAAATTAATAATGCAAAATCACAAACAGAATTTTCAAAAGAAAGTTAGTCAACTTATTACAAACGAGATAGCACAACCTCATTTTTACGGAGATGTAGTTTACCGTTCCACGAAATTCAGACATGATACTGGTATTACTTGATTTATTTCACTTGACTGGGCGGGGTTCAACCGGTTCGCTTATTTAAGACCCGTCCATCTATAGACAGGTGCTTCGGGTTAATCTCATGAATGAAGAGTTCAGTTATTCGTCCTATATTATACATTCAGTTCATTTGTATATACGTTTGGTGACACTGATAGGTGATTAGAAGTCAATTATAATTATAACGGTCATCATCCTTATCACACACATATTTAAATAGACTGTCCTTATACAAATTCAAACGTTAGCTCCGCCCGATCAGTTGAAATAACATTGGTAATAAACTAATCGATTCTTTGAAAAAACTTATTCTTAAAGGTTAATAATTCAACACTGTAATTAGATCTTTGAATATTTTTTTATTGGTAACAATATTGATTTTATTATAAGTTAATTAAAGGCAAACTGTATTCTATTGTCATATACATATGCCCTTTCGTGGATCTAAAACCTGTCGATTCCTGTATCTTGGAATTGTGCAAGATCATGTTTTTTTCCTGACTGTTTGTGACGTATTTATACTACATCCATTGGATGTTGGACGTGAACTGATTAATAAATTTAGTCTGAGATGCATTATTTGTTTTATATTAGTTGTTATTGGTTTTGAACTAGCTGTCTGTAACTATGAGTACTATCAGATCTGTACTTAGTGTCTAAGTCACCGGTTCAACTTTTTACAATACTCATTGTACATGGAAAATACTCGTCAAATTTAAACTGTTCTCTTTTAATGTAATTATAAACATTTGGTTTGCAGCTTAATAATGTTGAGTTTTAGAAAAAGATATTTAAACATTTCAAGTACAGCCACATTCCGTTGGCCAATCGATTGAAAATTTACACGTATTGTTTTTGAAATGTCAGAAGCGGTACGTGTCAACAACATGTTAGAACATGAAAATGACAATCTATAAAATTGAGAATGAAAATGCAGAATATGTCAAAGGGACAACAACCCGACCAAAGAACAGACAACAGTCAAAGGTCACTAATGAGTATTCAACGTCGCGAGAAAATCCCGCATTTTGTTTGGTTCGCAGCTGCCCCTCAATTAAAATTGTGCACTAGTTAAGTAAAAACGGACGCCACACTAAGCTTCAAAACATACTAATAAACTTTAAAATTAAAAAAAAGGCCACCGGCTCCTGACTTGATATAGGCGCAAAAATGCGGCTGGGTTAAACATGTTTGTGAGATCATAATGGTAAATAGATTTACAAAGGACTACTAGCTGTTACGAACATGCCAGACATCAATTCAACTGATTGAAAGATTATTTCTTCATCATATGAAAATCAATTGCAATTCTGCCCGTTATGGGTTTAGTATCGTACCATCATAACATATATGGGAAGAACAAAACCCGTATCCTCCCAACAATTTGTTTAAGAATATATGTGTTTATTTCCGATTCGAAGACCCAATGAGTGAAACAATATTATTTATTATAAGCCTGGTAAATTTGATAACTATCAATACCAAAATATGCAATCTGTAATGACCTTACAACAGTATCGTAACTATATCCTTTCCGAATAAGTCTTTTTAAAGGTTTGGTTAGCTTTTGAGGTGAATGCCGACATTTTTGTGCTTTAGTAAAGAATATTATCGTTGATTATTGGATGTGAAATACCTGAACGTATAAGATGTCTGCATGTTGATTTATATATACGAAAAATGTTCATGTATCGATGATAAAATTTAGTAAATGTTTTGACCAGTTTGTGATATCGAAAACCCTGATGTAATAATTTTTCAGTAATAGAGATTTCTTCGTCGAAATCAAATACGTTGTTACCTACACGGGCAAATCGTACAAGTTGAGATATATAAACACCATGAGATGGTGAGTAGGGCACGTCACCATCTAAAAATAGAAAGTTAACAATAGGAAATGAAAAATCTTAGCTTTTATCATAAACTTTGGTATTAACCTTACCTTTAAAGATATAGTAATTCAGATACATGATAAGACAGTATTCATTGTAAGTATAAGCTTTATTTGTAGTCAGTTCTGCGAGATTAATCTCTTTAGTGTTCATATTGAGGTTGTTATTATTGAGAGCCAATATATCAACTTAATATCTAAAAGTCATATTAAATTTGTGAATCAGATGTTGTTTGAATGGTCTTTGCTGATTTTTTTGTTATAAATTGATACTCATAACAAAACAGAAAGAGGTTCGCATAAAGTGTTGCACAGATATAAGTATTCCCATAAGAATTCCGACAACCTGATGAACAAAAATCTAGTAAAAATTCAAGGTTAGTTGTAGTATCAATCCAGGTCCAATTGACACAGTTCTTTTGTTTTTTGAAATTAAAAAAAAACAACCTAACAGAGTTTGAACATATATTTTAGCACATTTAATCAGGTTTGTGATTTTTTCCTAAGAATATGAGGCAAAGTGGTATACATGGTATACAGGGTAAAACATCAAAATAGATCCGAAATCAACAATATAAGCATGTAACTTGTCAAATACGTCCAACACATTTTTGACGCTCAAAAAGTAATTAACTCCACTATATTCAAAGGCTTTATTTGAACAATTTACTACCAGGTTTTTAGCTCACCTGGCCCGAAGGGCCAAGTGAGTTTTTCCCATCACTTTGCGTCCGTCGTCCGTCATCCGTCGTCGTTAACATTTACAAAAATCTTCTCCTCTAAAACTCCTGGGCCAAACTAAACCAAGCTTTGCCGCAATCATTATTGGGGTATCTAGTTTAAAAATGTGTCCGTGACCAGGACAACCAACCAAATATAGGACATAGGGGTTTTGGATTACAATTATAACTCAAAAACCAAAGCATTAAGGGCAAATCTGACATGGCGAAAAAAAATTTATCAGGTCAAGATCTATCTGCCCTGATATTTTCAGATGAAATGGAAAACCCGTTTTTGGGTTCCTGCCCCTGAATTGGTAATTTTAAGGAAATTTTGCTGTTTTTGGTTATTTTCTTGAATATTATCATAGATTGAGATAAACTGTAACCAGCACTAATGTTCAGCAAAGTAAGATATACAAATAAGTCAACATGACCGAAATGGTCAATTGACCCCACCCCATAAGGAGTCATTGTCCTTTATAGTCAATTTTTAACAATTTTCATAAAATTTGTAAATTTTTACTAATATTTTCCACTGAAACTACTGGGACAAGTTCATTATAGATAGAGATAATTGTAAGCAGCAAGAATGTTCAGTAAAGTAAGATGTACAAACACATCACCATCACCAAAACACAATTTTGTCATGAATCCATCGGCTTCCTCTTTTTAATATTCACATAGACCGAGGTGAGTGACACAGGCTCTTTAGAGCCTCTAGTTTAATGTACTAAGTGTACAAGTAAGTAGAATATATTGTCTAGTAGTGGAACAATGGCTTGAAGATCAAATAAATCTATATTTGTAATGAGTTTTGTGCACCTTCGGAAGCCACTACATAGTTGAAACTTTCATTTTATTTGGTTCTGCTTGTAAAGAGGAAGCTAAAAGTTTATGCTTCTTACATATATCATTTTCCGAAAATGGAGACATTGGAAAGGTGGTAAATTCGTGATTTTCCTTTTTAGAACCTCAGTGTAAAATTTATGAAAACAATAACGATATTGTCAACAGCCTTGTCAGCCGGGACAAAGACAAATTCATTGGCGAGTTCTTTTAGTTTATGTTTGAGAAACTGGGCTATTATGGTTGTTGTCAGGAGTAAATATTTATCAAAGGTGACACTCATATCAAAATATCTATAAAGCCAAACAAGTATCAACTTTAAAAAGAATAACATATTATATTGTTATATATTAATCATGTTTTTCTTTGTCTAATATGTTCTATTAATTTGTATTGTAGTCCTGTAATATTATGTTGTCATTTCAATGTTATATTTAACTTTGCCATTAAAGTGCGAGGTTTGGCATGCCACAAAACCAGGTTCAACCCACCACTTTTATTCCCCTTTAAAAGTGTCCTGTACCAAGTCAGGAAGATGGCCATTGTTATATTATTGTTCGTTTCTGTGTGTGTTGCATTTTAACGTTGAGTCGTTTGTGTTTTCTCTTATTTTTGAGAAATTGAGATAAGACGTGGCACGGTACTTGTCTATCCCAAATTCATGTATTTGGTTTTCATGTTATATTTGTTATTCTCGTGGTGTTTTGTCTGATGCTTAGTCCGTTTCTGTGTGTGTTACGTTTCGGTGTTATGTCGTTGTTCTCCTCTTATATTTAATGCGTTTCCCTCGGTTTTAGTTTGTTACCCCGATTTTGTTTTTTGTCCATGGATTTATGAGTTTTGAACAGCGGTATACTACTGTTGCCTTTATTATAACCGCTTTTCTGGAATATCCATCATCAGAAATTCTACAATTTAAAACCAAAGGATGTATACGTGTAAAACTGCTTTCTGATATAAAGGGATCCAAACACATGCTAGCGACATCCATCTAAGAGAAATCAGTCCTGTGGATTTAGCGTTATCAATATCAATATAAATACTCACAAGGCTTTTGGTAGAGTAGGATTCGAAATAAATGGTGCTCGAATTCATTTATTGAGTAGGAATAACAAACTGCAACAATTTATGGGTTGATTTTATTTAATTCTTTAAATCAAAAGTGAATCAAATTGTTTCAAAATAACTTGAAACAGAGAATAAAGTTTAAAAGCATACTATGTCAAAATTGAATGGTAACTTTTAGCATGCTATTGGTTGCTTGACCATCTCTTTAAAAGTAATGTGTACATTCAATTGTCAATGATTGTTTGACTGGTGTTTACTGGTAGCTCAAGAGTTGTTTCAATAGAATGTCTTGTGCGGAAGAGAGGCAAAAGATACCAGAGGGACTTTAAACTAATGCGGTGAAAATGAATGTACAACGCCATTGCAGAGAACGGTGAATTCTCTTTCCCTATATAAGGGATCAGATTTGTTGTTCCTATTCTGACCAGGCATACTTTTTTGCTATTCTAATAATTCAATCATGTGTCTTACTTATTTTTACAAAATCCATCATTGTCGGATTTTATCTACAGCCATTAAGCTTATTTAAGAGCCTTTGTTATAGTATTAATAAACACAATAAAGGGAGTGCATAAATAAAACATTTACAAAATATATTACACATTTTCTTCAATTATCTTTTCTATTGATTGACATTTGGTTATTCTTTTTTAGGGTATAGTTACATTTTGTAATGTGGGTCTTTAAAAAAGGCGAGTGTTTAATACAGGTTAATAGTACATGTTCTACCTCTTTGTTATAAGTGCCACATGAATTACATATTGTTGATGAACAGACCTAGTGTGCAAGATAATAAAGAGGTACACAATCTAAGACTAGTTATTGTATTTGCTTGATATCGATTACCTGTGAACAAAGCATAATTTTCCTATCTAGCATGCTATTGTTTTTGTTATGCAGTGATGTTGTTATCGCAATGAATCTGTTACTCTAAGATTAAATTTTAAAATCTATTTATTGTTTAAGGCTGATTTTACTAGTGTGCCAAAATATTCATTACCTTTATGGATCAACTAGTTGGAATCATTTTTATGTCGTTTTCTATATATTTTTCTGTTCAAGGATGTCGGTCTACTTAATATATTCATTTGTATTGATTTGATAGCACTATACAGATCAGTGAGAAAAATAATGTCGGCACCAAATGTACACTAATAAACAAATTTTGATCTGCAACAGTTATTTGTATCTGAACCGTTCATAAAAAACAATAAGTTATTTATAGCCTTTAAGTCAATTTTCGGACTCATCTACTGCTTTTCACAAATTAATAAATTTTAGTGAGTCTGAGCCATTTTAAAATTGGATCTGAACCATGTTTACATTATGGAAAATAATAAATAATTCAGTCATAAATTATTACATCTCGTCTCATATAGTTTAATGTTTACCTCCTTTACAAGTGTTTAGTTTTACGATATATTTTTACTTCTGCTCCCGTACTATGAACAACCAACTTATTTGTATAAAACATTATAGTACTACTTAAAACAACATTATTATATTTAAAACACCTGGGCACGTAATTTTATTGGACGCCATTTTGTCCAAGTTATAGATGTCTTTGACATTGGTTTACATATCATAGTTATATTGTGTTAAAAATCAAATACTTTTGTTCAATGTATGTTACTTGTTTTTTTTCAATAATTCTTTTTGATAGTGTTATACCACCATTGAACTTCCCCTATTTATCTCAATAAAATTTGCAATTTTCAAAAAAATGTGCAGAGTTTATCTTTGTTTCAAATATAGAAATACATGGGTTGAGTTAAGTTTTACCCTGTCAGGTTCTCTAACAAATATTCACATAACAGTTCATTGCATTGTAGAAAATAACCATCACTGGAAGTAAACTAATTAAATGTTCACCCCATTTCCCTGTTCACGCTTTAGTAACTATGTAACCACAAATTTCCAAATATTCTATAGAAACCGCAAATAAATACAAATGATGCTTTGAAACACCCAATATATATGTTTATGACTCAGAAAGTTTTTACAGCAATGCAATATAAGATTCATTTTCTAAAGCTGTCAAATTCAATGGAATACTTTGTTTCTACATGTTTCAAGTTAAGATGAAGGTTGGCCTCTGTTTAAATAATTAAACCCGCTTCATTTTGATTTGCACATTTCCTAAATCAGGAACCTATTGGTCAGTGGTTATTGTTAGTTGATGTGGTTCTGAAGTGTTTTTCGTTTTTCATTTCTTGTTTTTAAATTGAATAGACCGGTGGATTTCCTGTTAGAATTCTTAAACCCTTGTCATTTTGGGGCCTGTTTTAGCTTGCTGTTCGGTGAGAGCAATATCCGTGTTGAAGGCCGTACTTTGACCTTTATCTGTTTGTCTTTTACAGATTGTGACTAAGATGGAAAGTTGTCTCATTTGATTCTTACCACATCTTCGTATATCTATATATAACAGTCAATTTATAGGTCCATTCACTGCGCAACGTTCGGTCGCTTTACAGATAATTCAGAATAATGTCAGTGAGAATGTAAAGTAAAATGTCCTGAAATAATCAAGTAAATATCATTTTTTTAAAGAAGAAAATTATCATGAAACATAAGAAAGAAAACTAAAGTAATTTCCAAGATCGTAATTGAGAAATAATCATGATAATATCATGATTGAATAAGGTAAGTGAAATGCATGTTAAAGTGAGTTGTTTTCAGATCTCTGAGTACAAATATAAATTAGAAAGTAAAGGTAGACATATAGTTGCATTACTACTGCTAACAGTAATTGAAGAATTTGATTATGATGATATTTTTAACTATATAAATAGTTTTGTCTGGGGACAAAGATGTAGAACTTTGGTGATTATATGGAAATCAGATAAATCTTAGCATAACAAAATATTAGAATAAAAGCAATTTCAACAGATGGATAGTATTTATCTGTGAAATGTTATCTGTCTTATTAAATCATGTTGTAAATCATCTTTTATGTAATAAGAACAGGTAAATATATAACGTGACGGTATCCAAATTGCACCTATTTTGACTGTTTGTTCACCTACATTTATTTATGATCAAGGCAATAATTTCCATTCTATGCTTATTTTGTAGCCGTATCATTCTTAATATTAAAAGTTACACCAATTTGATTATTAATCCATATTGCGTCATAGAAAATTGTTTTACATCGACGTCAAAACTATCCATTATTCTGTAATGAGGAGTACCCAAATTTTATCCATGCTCACTGTTCATTTGTTTTTAAATGAATGAGTGTAACATATTTTTTTGGTCATTTTTAAAGATGAATTATTGTGAACATCGCATAGCGGCGTTTTCGTACATTTTTCTTTTCCAGTGAATGCTTCGTCTGTTGATATAAACTGTGAACGTGTATATTTGAATATATTCACCTATTTTGTTAGACGAGTTTAATATCAAATAATCAAAATACGAATTGTTTATTCTCAAAGAAAACTATAAGGGATTTCTCAGCTATTTATGTTGAATAGGTGCAATTTGGGTACCGTGACATTTCTACTAAAAAGGCTGAACATAGTCTGAAAAGAGAGCTGAAAAAACAAACACCAATGGGACAAAAAAAACCACTTATAAGACAAAAATATATGGACAACATCATCACCGCCAAAACCTGCAGGTGATATTATGTGCTCCGGATGGTTAATCATATCCTGCTCCACATGTGGAACTCATAGTTTAGCTCAAGTAGCAATAAACAGTTAGGAACAAATAAATAAATTTACCCTTATTCATTTTACCATCCCCTTTTCATTTCTTTTTTTGTAAATTAAGCTGACTTTTTGTGTCAAATATGTGTGGAAATGTATGTAATCAGAATTTTCCATGGATTTTCACCCAATAGTTTAAATGCTAAAATATAATTTCTTTTTGGTGTATATAGATATAGGAAGATGTGGTGTGAGTGCCAATGAGACAACTCTCCATCCAAATAACATTTTTTTTTTAAAGTAAACCATTGTAGGTCAATGTATGGCCTTCAACACGGAGCCTTGGCTCACACCGAACAACAAGCTAACGAGAAACACGTATAAATGAAAACAATCTGCATCTCTGGCGTATATACAAAATTTAGTCCTGGTATCTATGATGAGTTTATTTACAACAACTGGATCGATGCAACAGCCGGTGGAGATTTATTTCCCCGAGGTTATCACAAACCCAGTAGTCAGAACTTTTTGTGCTGACATGCACTATCATTGATATGGTTATATTTATAATATAACTGTTTACAAAACTTAGAATTTGTTTTTGAAATACTTAGGCTTTTCTACCTCAGGCATAGATTACCTTAGCTGTATTTGGCAAAACTTTTAGGAATTTTGGTCCTCATTGCTCTTCAACTTCGTAATTTATTTGGCCTTTTTAACTTTTTTTGGATTCGAGCGTCACTGAAGAGTCTTTTGTAGACGAAACGCGCGTCTGGCGTATATACAAAATATAGTCCTGGTATCTATGATGAATTTATTTACAACAACTGGGTCGATGCCACTGCTGGTGGAGATATATTTCCCCGAGGGTATCACAAGCCCAGTAGTCAGCACTTTTTGTGCTGACATGAATTATCATTGATATGGTTATATTTATAAATTAACTGTTTACAAAATTTAGATTTATTTTTTGAAATACTAAGGCTTTTCTACCTCAGGCATAGATTACCTTAGCTGCATTTGGCAAAACTTTTAGGAGTTTTGGTCCTGAATGCTCTTTAACTTCGAACTTTATTTGGCCTTTTAACTTTTTTGGATTCGAGCGTCACTGATGAGTCTTTTCTAGACGAAACGCGAGTCTGGCGTTTATACAATATTTAGTCCTGGTATCTATGATGATTTGTTCTGCATATATTCTTTTTTTATAAAATATTGCAAAAAATGGGAGGAAAGATGCTACATATTTTCCCAAAATGTAATACCATAAACAAATAAACTGTAGACATATATCTCTCTAGAAATAAAAAAAAATCATATGTCTTTTATCTCCGTTTTTTTGTAATATTGTGTTAAAAATAGCGTGTTGAAAAAAAGTGTTTGTAAACATTACATTTAAATCTATGGCCGGTCTGAATTTACAAATACGGAGAGTCAAACTGATAATAGCCCATAAAACACGTACAAATAGTCCTGATGTCCTTATAAAACATCTTTGAAGGCTAATCTAGTCTACAGCTGTCTAAAAATTAGTTTATTGCACAGTAACTTTCATATTTTAAAAATACACCACGGCCAAAATGCGAAACCAAACTGCTAACTATGTATTGCTACCTAATGGCAATAAATTTTATTTGGTATGTTATATTCAGGAAACCTATGCTATACAGAAATAAAAAATCACAACTGGGTACTGAAATCATCCAGTATGTCGTAAATTAACGTTTTAAACTGGCCCTCAGTGTTGATTTCTAGATGTAAGTCAAGGTTTGAATCCGACTTAACTGTATCTGTTGATTTGTTTATGCCCCACCTACGATAGAAGAGGGGCATTATGTTTTCTGGTCTGTGGGTCCGTTCGTCCGTTCGTCCGTCCGTTAGTTCGTCTGTCCAGTTTCAGGTAAAAAGTTTTTGGTCGAGGTAGTTTTTGATGAAGTTGAAGTCCAATCAACCTGACACATAGTATATATGTTCCTTATGATATGATATTTCTAATTTTAATGTCAAATTAGAGTTTTGACCCCAATTTCACGGTCCACTGAACATAGAAAATGATAGTGCGAGTGGGCATCCATGTACTGGGGCCACATTCTTGTTTTATCTCAAGTTCGATGGGAAAGATGCGTTCAACATAGTCACCATTTTTTTAAAATTATTTAGTGTGAGAGCATCGTCCATATAGCGCAAAGTAAATATTAAGGAAGCAGCTAACTTCTTTTCATACAGAAGTTCCTGTATGAAGTGAGTCTCATATGAATAATGGAAAAAGGCGGCAAAAAAGAAAAGCACAGTTGGTTCAAATAGAAATGTCAATTGTTTGTTGAAAAACACGTGCTCCGAACGTGACAAATATGTTGTCAATCAAGAAATCAAACATCTTAATATACTAGTTTCAGATATTTTTTTCTTTGAATCAGGGTGATTGTTTTACAAAGTACCATTTCCCCTCCGCACGAAAAGAGACTAGTAGTTTACGTATACGTTGGTCATTCTGTTTTTTTTTAATGAATGTTTTTATGGGAATACTTATGTGCAGTGTAGAAAAGTCAACTATTTTAAAAAGATAAAACAGATATTTATTGACTGAAGGCGAAATTGTATTTAAAATACAAAATTTAGCACGAAAAAAATATATCTGTAAAATCACTAAAACTGTAGGAGAAGACCTAGTCCTGTACGATTCAAATATAAGGTAATGTTAAGATTTTGACTTAGATCAAGTTGTAAGTGTTTTTTTAATTGATGATATTGCTGTAAGCATTCACAAATATATTGATTTTTTTCTTTTTTTTACAGAATGTAGATGGAAGCCTCCGAGCTCGGTAAATAGGAAATAGTTATACAGAAATATAAACAAGTTATTCTTAATGGAACCATGCTATTGTCATTGTTATCTTTTTAAATTGTAGTGCTTTTACCCATATGAGGTCAATTTGGATATTTATCCTCAAGTTTGTACTTTATAAAACAAACCAATAGCGAACGTCTATGTGGGTAGGTATCAATCATGCAATGGTAATAAGTAATCTTACATGATAAAACATCATTGACGATTTCACACAAAAAATAAAAAGGAGCAAGCACCTTTTCGATCGTGCACGTGGTGAGGGTATATTAAGTTCTTTTATTCACCACCAACCCGATCCGCCCGCTGATTATCATTTCGAGTACTGTTCTGTTTAGACCAAAACACTTTAATGCGATTGGAGTAAATTTGATTACTAGGATATTTGGTTTCTATGTAGAGGCGTTTGAAGAATTGCGGATGTGCCTCACAAAATATTTGAATTCACAGTCGTTTTATTTTAAAATTTAAATCTATTTTGAAATTTTGAAGGACATATTGATACAAAAGTTATAGTACCCTTGGGATTCTCTACTGATGAATGTTGACAATTGATGCATGCTCACATGTCACGTTTGAAACTTTCCAATTGATGTGAAAATGATAGGGTTAAGTTCAGATGAATCAAAACTTTAATTTGTTAGAGCAATCTCATGAGGTTTGTTTACTTACCATTGATTCGATCTCATTGTTGTTGAACTGTTAGTCCCCAATGGTATAACTGCTCAGTAGCCAGCATGAAACACGGATATGTTTCATTGGAAGTTGATATAACTAAGTTTTTTAAATTAGCTAAAATTAACGAATACATCTCCTTCGTGCAAAGTTTGATTCCTTGCTAAGGTTTTACTAGGATTTTTTGGTTTATAAAGTTTTTGTATCTTAAATATGTTTTCGATTTTCAAATATTTTAGCCTGGAGTATCAATGAAGAGACATCTGGTGGAATACCATTCATACCATTTGTGTAATTAAAATTCTTGATAGAGAAAATTTAAACAAGAACAAAAATTCACATATATATTTATTAGACGCATGAATGATTTGCAATTTTATTTGTCGTTTTCTCTTGCTTTGAAAACCTTATATCAATATAAAATATAAAAAACGTGTGTGAGACATGTCAGCATAGACAGTTAAACTATTGTCATTGTGGTTAATAGCAGACATTAATGTTATAATATCAAAAGCAAAACTAATAAGAGGGGCCTTAGCTTTGAATTAGATAAAAATAAGCCTAAGGCGTATGCCACAAAATTTCGGTATATTAGATGTCCATTGGTCTTCACCGCATATTCATAGCTCAGTGATTACCTAAAACAAGGTATACAATGTACATGTTTGTCAAACAACGTTAACCTGAAAACGAACACATTTCATGGATCAGTTACCAGGGTTAGGTTTACGTAGTCATGTCCGTATCTCAGATACTATAAACTATAGGTCAACTTCATTTGGTGTATGAAATACTCGTAAGGTAAACATGCAGGTTTCATGACCTAATGTAAATTTTAATACTTCAATATAATTAATTATCATTGTATCAGTAAGCCTGGATTATACGTCACTTAACCAATTACTCACTTCAAATACACCAGAATGAGTTTAATAAATGTCATTTACATTTATGCAAATAATCATAAATATATAGATATATAATATATACTGAAATGGTAAAAACTTGATTTTTAACTGCGATGATGTTGTGAAAATCATACGCAAACAGACGTTAAAATATCCAATTGTTTCAGTTATAAATGATTTTTGATCATTTACGTCATCAGTGATGTATTTCCAACGTCATAAATGTATATGAATTTGTAAGCACCCGAATTTAGCATAGTTTGGCCCAGCCCAGTAGTCAGCACTTCGGTGTTGACATGAATATCAATTATATGGTCATTTTTATAAACTTTCTGTTTACAAAACTTTTAATTTTTTCGAAAAACTAAGGATTTTCTTACCCCCAGGAGTAGATTACCTTAGTCGTATTTGGCACAACTTTTTGGAATTTTGGGTCCTCAATGCTCTTCAACTTTGTATTGGTTTGGCTTTTTAACTGTTTTGATCTGAGCGTCACTGATGAGTCTTATGTAGACGAAACGCGCGTCTGCCGTATTAAATTATAATCCTGGTACCTTTGATAACTATTGGTTAAATGTATGTTTTCGGAAAAATCAACAGTGCATCATCCCTCGCCAACAATTTTATTTTGCTTATAGATCAAAAATACCACATTGAAGATATTTTTTACTTTTTAACCAAAATTTCAATGAACGTGATTTGGTGCCACATATAAAATCATGAAATAGGGTCAAAATTCGTAAAAAGATGATGAATGTCTAGAAGAATGGACTTAACCTGTTTCAGGCTAATGTATTAAGATATATGAAGCATATTTATATTCCTTCTAATTATGATTTTCAAAGATAATACATTTAGCAATACATACATTGTTAATTAACTCGAACAGTTGAAGTTTCAAAAAGTTAACTTTAAAGGACCGTTTACTAGGGTTGCTTGCTCTACTCTTTTCAAACTTTCCCACTCTCAAAATGCTTAAAATGACGTTGATTCTTCCGTTAATGCATGTAAGAAGTCATATATCTAAGAGTTGTTTTTCACTTGTTCCGTTGATTACTTGCGTTTGATGTTGTCATTGGTAGCGTTTGATGTTGTCGGTTATATAGACTTCCCCATATTAAAGGTGCATTGGAGTTCAGAAGGTGTGCTAAACATTTTCATGGGGCTACATTTCAGACAATAGATATTAAAAAAAGCAAGATTTGAGGTATTAACATCATGTCTTGTTTATTCACTATTGATAGTTTATTGTATTTTTCAGACATTTCCTTGCTATGAAGTATTTGATACAATTGCTGATTCTTATTAAATGCCATGAAATTAAAGGTAGCTATATTATTACCATTGTTTATAATATAAAGTTTCCAGCAATTAATATAAGGCAAATCTTAAACATACAGTTAAATAACCGCCGGACATATAAATAATTATATTAGTTAACGTTGAAAGAAAATATATATGAGCATTATAAATATTGTATAGACGGCATGTCAGTTTCATTATCATAGACTTAAAATCAAAGATGTTAGTACACCATAGCTCAGTTATCGTAAGAAAATATATGACATGAAAAAAGCAAAAGACACCAAGGAAAGAACAAAAATAGTAAAACGCTACACAGAAAAGAAATTAATGAGCAACAAGAACCAAAAACAAAAACAACCAGGGAGTAATATGGCAAAAAAAAATAAAAAATACAGCACTCCGAGGAAAATTCTAAACAGAAAGTCCCTAAGTGCTTCAGAAGGGTAGACAGACACGGTTCAACAAGTGGCACGCGTGGTGTTGGTCAGTTGGAATAAAACAGTTTATAAGAAGTAACATTATTCATTACTGTTTGGTATTAGGCCCAAAGTGACAGTCAATTCAAGTCAAATTGTACAGTATTCTAACTCTTACCGAAATATTCAGCATACCTTCAATTAATTTTTTGAGCGCTATAAAAGTACAAAATACAAGTAACCCTGATTTGAGCAACAGGACCCAAATGACCTTCAACTAAAATGAACTTTCCTAAAATTACCTAAATATTTTACTTATTGACAAAATTTAGCTATGCGTAGGAACTATTTTGTTTTTGATTTGTACTTATTTCGTTAGTCATCTTCCTGACAATAACTAAACTCAATTATACTATAACATTCAAAAGAGAGAAAGAAAGTACAGCAAACTCCTCTGCTCAGAACGGACGATAAATCTTTTCATTTAAATGAAAAAATGTGCAATTGTGTATTTATTTATGACACAAAACTGTACACGTACTTGACAAAACAGAAACTTAAGGAACAGTTGTGTTACTGTCAGTCTCCATACGGCCATCTATATGGAAACTTGCAAATGATGTTTGTATTAAAACATGTTATTTGGTTGAGATGATAATGTAACGCTTAAATTTTTAGAATAAGGCCTACTACTCGCACGAAACTAGGTTTACACAAATACCTGACATAAGTGACATGGACTCAGTAACAATGTTCATTGACCGTTAACAATGAATAGTACAAAAGGTTAACCATTTCACTGAAGTGTCATATTTTTGTTTGTGGAAACAGAAAGAACATTGTTGTAATTTTATCTACGTTTGACATTACACAATATCAATGCCCCTTTCTTCCATTGTAACTCGGCATATTAATGTGTGTATCCTTATGTTGTTATTATCAGTATAACCCCATACTACAAAAGACAATTATACTTACAAATTTTTAGGCGTTTTGGAATGGACCGTTGTTGGAAAGGTTACTGATTATGGACAAAACGTGACCTTATTTTGCAATGTTCCAAACTGTTGTCCCAAAGATGCTGGATGGGATAGGTGGACTCCACATCAGCGGACACTATTTATAGATGTCAAAACAGGACGATCTAATAAAAAGTATGATGGAAAGGTTGAGAAAGATGGATACACCTTAGTTATACAAAACCTGACCAAAAATGATCTTAATGTGTCGTATTCCTGCTTGTATGGTGTCACATTAGGTGAACAAAAGTATTTACTAGAGGAGGATGTTTTTACATGTAAGTTAACATTATGAATAGATATAATTAAGACCAATTAATGTGTAACTTATTCATAATAATATCAGATTATAAGAAGTTTAGTTTTAAACAGGTTAGTTTTGTTGAATCCAATCACATTTTGATACATGAAAACTAGACAACATATGGCCAAAGCTAATACGACTTCTGTTTGCTCGCAAAGTACAATATTTGATCAACTCTAAATATTTAAATTTGATCAATAAATCATTCTTGCCACACCTTGTAGTTTAGCAATCTACGTTTTAACCACTTAGAAAAGAGAAATACTACTAAACACGTGCAATATAATTGGAATTTATTTTTACTTAAACAGTGTATAAATAGTTTAATATATCCTTAACTTCATGTTAAACAGGTTGGATCTAAAATACAAATATATTAGATCTGTGCATTTATCTTATTTATTAAGTTTATTGCCACCATTAAACTAGTTGCCAGGTTGCTAGACAACAGAATATACGAGATAGATATTGTTTGACCAAAAATTCCGACACTTATAGAAGGCTTGTTTTATAAATAAACTCATCATAGATACCAGGACTACATTTTGTATATACGCCAGACGCGCGTTTCGTCTACAAATGACATCAATGTCGCTCGAATCCAAAAAAGTTAAAAAGGCCAAATAAAGTACGAAGTTGAAGAGCAGTAAGGACCACAATTCCTTAAAGTTATGCCAAATACATAAGTTACAACATTAAAAATTGAATGTAATTTTTGGAAGAAGGCAGTAACGGCCTTTATTGCCCCATGTTCTTTTTTGTTAAATGTCATGACTAATCTTAGGTTGAAAAGAACCTCAATGAATTCAAAAACAAACACACCTACGATGATATGATCAAAACGCTGGATAGTTTGATAGAAAAGGTATTTGTTGAGTATAGTGAATTAATATTTCAGCAGACAGTCGTTGTTTCTATGGAATTTATTTGTGGCCAAATTATTTGTGTATTTATATGAACCAAATTCTTACAAAATCTTCCCTCAGACAAAAAGAAAAAAATATATTTCAAATTTCGTTAATTTCGTGTTCAGATATATTGATGATGGCAGTTGATTGATACACTTTTAAAAATGTGTTGAGGGCCTAAACAAAAATCTAAACATAATACGTGTAATACATTTGCAAACACGTTCTTATCGTAATATGTTCTTCTCCTAAACATATCAAGGAAAGTGTTTAACGCTTAAACATGTTTAACACTCTATTTAAGTAACCTGACAACGTGTTGCCGATAGAAATGACTAGGTCCTTGACCTTATCGAGAGAAATTGAAATGTTTCAACTAAGTCACATCAGAACTAACATTAGGCTAAAAATTCTTTGAAAGTGAATATAACTTATTGGTCTATAAAGCATATAGTTAAACAAACTATAGTGACTAAGGCTGCACATATAGTAAATAAAATCGTTTTGTATTTGCCTTTGTTGTAGCCATTTAAAGAGCATGCCGTAAGGCATGGTTTTCCTCGTCATTCCATAACAGGCAGAGAGGTATTTGTTGTTGTCTTTCAAATTCTACATTTAAACAATAAGTGTTTTTGACCTTTACATACACTTGTAATCAATTTTTCCATTGTCTTGGTGCTGCAGTGTTTGATGTTTGTTAGCTGTAAAATATATAAAAAATGTAAATCTGTAGAAACACAGTAAAATTCTGATTGTGAAATCTTGATTTTTCATATTTAAACAATTCTTTTTAGAGTTTAATTGGGATTTGAAAGTATTGACCGACGCATAAGATGTGTCAAGGAAGGGAGATTTGTATACTTAAAATGTGCTCACCATCACAACGCAGAAGTGGTTTGTTTATTTCTTTCAGCAGTTATGTCACATGTTGCATAAAAAAGCACAAATTCAGAAATATTAACGTTTTATTCTCATAGTTAAGAGATCAACATATATACATATACTGTTTAGATCCCTAACATCACTGACGAGACATTAATTGTCGCATTCCGGATATGGTGTAAAAAAAAAATTAGCACCCCATGTTTGAGGTTTAACTACTTGACCGCAAGTTTATTGTTTTTTTGTTTGGTTGATATAAAAATCCTTTTGTTAAATCTTGTAATAAATTAATTTGGCAATCGTCAACGGCAGTCAGCAGGGTTTAAGAACATCCGTTGTTCGACCAGTTAGTCAAATGCGTTTTGTTAAATTTGTTATACTTTTTTACTTTATTTTAGTCTTTTGGAAAATGTTGTTTGTTCTGTATTCAGACATTAACTAATATATGAAACTTTCAAACAATGATAAATCTGGGAATATATGTATACAGTAAAATTTACGCGGGTTAATATTTTCGCGTTTTTTTAGCTCTCATGAACACAACGGAAATAAGACACTCGATTAATGATAATTTAGTTTTCTCCTTTGAATTGTTTTACATTGTCATTTCGGGCCTTTTATAGCTGACTATGTGGTATGGGCTTTGTTCATTGTTGAAGGCCGTACGGTGACCTATAGTTGTTAATTACTGTGTCAGTTTGGTCTCTTGTGGAGAGTTGTCTCAATGGTAATCATACCACATCTTCTTTCTTTATATATAAGATCACTTCTTTATCCTTGGTTGCTATAAGACACTTTACCTGCACAGTTGTTACTAGAGTGCTCTCTTCGAGGTCCGCGTTCCTAGTATAAATACTGGGTAGCTTCTCAGTAATGTCATTACGATTCATGAGTTGAACTTAGAATCGTGAACATCATTGACACACATTATGGAACTACCTAATGAACTGAAAGCCTTACTGGTAATAATGAACTAAGATGAAAAAGAGCCGGATTGGAAAGTAGGCGCTAGCTCTGACCAGGCCTCAGTTCAGCTTATTTTGATCAAGGCTAAGGAACCAGATACCGCATCTAGGAATCCTGACTCGGCCTGGAAAAGCAAAAAAAGCCACCATCTACCAGGAGACGCAACGCCAACTGTTTTGCCCAGTGGATGGCCACTAAAATAGCCGTTGAACCCACTGCACAACAACATTAAACCACCGAGGCCAGCGAAGACCACAACACCGAAGCTAGAGAAACGATAGTTGCTAAACCCCTTAAACCAATTCAGTACATAAGGGAACCAGTTAAAGTTGTCATTAACTGGGGTATTGTCATCATCATCATCATCATCATCATCATCATCTTTCATCATCATCATCATCATCATCATCATCATCATCATCATCATCATCATCATCATCATCATCATCATCATCATCATCATCATCATCATCATCATCATCATCATCATCATCATCATCATCCAATGCCAAAAATAAAATCGTGTGTGTGTGTAAACATCATTACATAAACTGTTGGATAAATGAATTAGGTATTGAAAATTAACTTGGAAACTCAACATATACCCTCACGACACTAACCAAAGAGGAAATCCTAGATAAACATAGTTCTGTTCTTATTTCCGTTGGAATGTCAACTAAAGATGAAGAACTGGATCTTTCATCACCGTATTGGATACCTTATAAACTACATAAGTTTCTTTACAAACAACGGTATATTGCTGGGTCTTCCAAGTGCTCCACGGAACCTCTTTCTAAATTATTAAGATATATTTTATCAGCAATCAAAGCCGGGCTTCAAAGATATTGTGAAACAGCCTTTTCTAGAGGTGGCGTGAATCAGATGTGGACACTCAAAAAACAATGATCTTTTAGAGTACATTAAATCTAAGACTCTCAAATCTTGCAAAAGTATTAAAACATTGGACTTGTCTACACAAGTATTCCACATTCCAAACTAAAATACAAATTGAAAAAGTTAGTATTACATTGCTTCATTGAAAAGACTGGTGAACATCGATACAAGTATCTTGTCTTGGGGGGGATAAATCCTACTTTCTAAAGAATCATCACTCTGATTCAAACAAAAAATCTCTGAAACTGACATTATCAAGATGCTTGATTTTTTTATTGACATCATCATTGTTACGTTTGGAGGACGTGTTTTTCAGCAATCGGAATTCCAATGGGAACCAATATTGCCCCTCTTCTTGCCGACTTGTTTATTTATTATTATGAGGCTGTCTTCATACAGGAATAAAGATAAGAAGTTATCAATATCCTTTAACTTTACGTTCCGCTATAAAGAATATGTTCTCTAACTAAATAATACAAAATGTGGTGACTATGGGGAACGAATCTATCCCATCGAACTAGAGATACAGGATACTACAGATACAGTTAAGTATGCCTCATATCTTGACTTATTTCTTGACTTACATCTAGAAATTGACAATGCGGGTCGGTTGAAAACAAAACTTTACGACACAAAAAGTGATTTCAGCTTTCTAATTGTGAACTTCCCATTTCTATATAGCAACATTTCAGCAGCGCCTGCATACGGAGTATATATATCTCCCAATACGGTATTCTCGTGCTTGTTTATACTATCATGATTTCATTGATAGCGGATTGCTGCTCACAAGGAATCTATTAAAATATGAGTTCCAAAACAGAACTTTTTCTGTGTAAATGTTCTGGCTTTTCAGGTCTTGAGATAAAAAAAAAACTACCACATTATTACAAAAGCGCTTTACAATCGTGATCAAAATTGACAAAGATCAAACAGGGTATATTTAACGAAATGGAAGTAAAGAAACAGCGATTATTTGGAAACTCAAATATTTTATTTCAGGGCAAATCTTTATTTTATACTTCCTTTTCAAAAAGTCAGATCAAAACTATTGGTGATATATGGGACGATAATACCAAAGATTTTAAATCGTGCAATGAAATATATAGACAATTAATAGATAAACGTAATTGTATTTCGGAGTATTCACGAGTTAAAAATTCCATACCACAAACATTCATGCAATTTAAAAAAAAAAATAACGATGACCAACCTGCTTTAAAAAGCAATAAAACATTGAATTTTTAAATCCAGACAATAAAATCATTAAAATCAAGGATTTGACATTAACGAGTATATAAATTGGGAATAATTTGGCTAAATCTAAGTAAAATGAATGATAATAGAAAAGTTACAGAATTTCAATGGAAATGTATATGTTCCGGACCATATGAGTATTTGGACCATACGCGTAGGGTCATGACCAAATGCGTATACTCATATGGTCTGACCATACGCGTATGGGCAGACCATATGAGTATAATACTCGTTTGGTTATTAACGGGCCGGACCATATGAGTATTTGGGCCATATAGGTATTTTTTTCAAATTACATTATAAACGTATCAATACAAAAACTATCTAAAAAAGCAATGATGATTACATGAAATGTATTAATTTTATAATTAAAAGACTACTTAAAAATTAAATATTGATGCCCTAGTTAGTTTTCATCGCTAATTACATTCTTGCATGTAGGCTTAAGGTGACAGTTACTTCCACACGGTATGATAGCTTTTTTGCATTTACTAGTCCTTGTTGTGCACGATCCTTTTCATTTACATCTTTTGTTTGCGAGTGAAAAGTTAGCCTTTTTGCAGCTGCGTACAGTGATACCGAGGTCTTGGGCCATTCCGATATATCTACGATGTTTTAAGAAGCTCTAGATCTCAAATATCGTAACACGACTGCAATACACCATATTCACAAGACAACTTAAATAAAATGTGTTACTTTCAGTTGACTTCTTGTGTAACAGTTCATTAAGAAATTTTGTGAAATATTTTTTTAAGTCGACATATTGCCATTCACTCGTTATAACAAATCGGTAATAACCATCGGTAATGACCATCGGCAATGACCATTGGTATGAAATGTGTTTATTATAGTTTTGACAAGTAAATAAAATTAACTATTTGAAACTTCTGATTTTTTTTAGCTAATCTTTTTGTTACGATTATATAAATTAATATAAAATTACCTATATGATAGCGTCTTTTTAATGAACAGTCATACCATATGAAGAGTAGAGACGTATTTAAAGTAAACTGTAACAGAGTGTTAATTACCCCGACCATACGCGTACGGTCGGACCATACGCGTATGATCGGACCATATGAGTATATACCCATATGGTCATGACCATATGCGTATGGTCCAAACACTCAAATGGTCCGGAACAGATACACAGGATTATATATACAGAAAACAGACTGCAAATAATGCATATGTCAAATGGAAAATGTCACTTATATGATGAAATGAATAATATTGAAACTCTTGTGCATTTATTTTATCAATGTAACAATGTTAAACCATTGATAGAAACGGTTGTTATGGCTCACAAGAAAGACTAATAAGACTTCAAACTATTTACTTGATAAACAAACCTCCAGAGAGGGTGAAAAACTGAAAAATACAAAATAAGCAATTCTTACTTACAACTAGCATTACAAAATTTTAGCATAACAGTACACAATAAAGTATCAATACTAAAAACACAATATGTGGTTTTAAATAATCTTTCTTTTTTTTGTTAAATTAAATGTTCAATATTCAACTTGTGTCATACAATAATTGTCATAATAGTCTAAGCAAATACAAAGTTCATAATAGATGTAGCAATATACATGTACTGAACAAGAAGATGGTATAAAGTTGCAAAAATAACTGACTTGTCATTTTGGATCAGTAAGAACAAGAAGAATGAGTTCAACAATTGGTCTTATGAATGAACTGGGTTAATGTCTCGAATAGTTCAAATTTCCACTTTTCGGATTTTCATGTCGGCACTGGGGGAAACTTTGGTTACTATTGGCATCGGCTTAATGGCTTATGTCATTTAACCCAGATAAAACCGAAATTATGATTTTCCCAAATATTGAGACTCCAGACCTTAGCTTTTCCTTAAATGGTAAAAATATACCTTTAAGTACATCTCATAAGCACCTGGGAGTTAATTTCAGTAGTGACGCAAAATGGAACAATCATATTGAAAGTATAATTACAAGTGTAAAGAAACACTTAAATGTTTTACGTAAACTTAAATACCGATAATCTCGAAATAACTTAGAAAAACTATACTTAGTTTTTATTCGACCCATTTTTGAATATGCCACGGAGGTGTGGGATAATTGTGGAATAGGCTACTCACATAAATTAGAAAATTTGCAATTAGAGGCCGCAAGAATAGTAACAGGTCTACCAATATTTACAAAAACTGAAACTTTATATTCTGAGGTTGGCTGGGAATCCCTTTTTGAAAGAAGAAGGAGAAGAAAATTACAGATGTTTTATAACATGAACCAAAAGCATGCACCAGAATATCTATGTAATCTTGTACCTCCTTGTGTACAAAGTACAACCAACTACCCGTTGAGAAATGGTCATGATATTATTGTTCCATTTTGTAGACTTTCCCTTACAACTGAATCGTTTATTCCCTCTACTATACGTGAATGGAATAAACTTGATCCAAAAATTCGCAGTGTCGACTCTATTTCTAAATTTATGAAAGAATTAAAAACGATAGTCTATTATGTAAATTGAAAAGTTTTATTTGTACGGCCCAAGGAAATTAAATATTATCGTAACGCAATTGCGATGTTCCGCTTCATTCTTAAACAATGACCTATTTAGAGCTAACATTATAAATGATCCTTCTTGCCATTGTGGGTCCGATATTGAGGATGTCTACCATTACTTCTTCGTTTGCCCAAATTACACACTATGTAGAAAAACCTTATTCCATAACCTTAACTGGCTATCTGAAAACTTTGTCTTAGATACAAAACTATTAATTTGCGGACACTTGGAACTTTCGAACGAACAAAATATTAAAATTTTCAAACATGTTCAAAATTTCATAAAAAGGTCAAACAGATTTCTTATGCCTTGATAGAGCGTTATCATTACTGACACGGAACGTCATTGTTGTCATCAATTCACAAATCATCGTCACAGAATTATACGATTTTTCAAACTTTCTTTTTCTCTTTTTACTTTCTCTCCTCTTTGTTTACCGATGAAAACTAGTATTATATTGTATAAACTGTTTGTTTTATATGCATGTCCATTATATTATACTATTATTGTAACTTTATACTGTATTATGGAGAAGACTTCATAAGTATGATTTACTTGTGTCTAATCCATTTTGCTTTAATTCAGCAACTAAAATATGTTTAAACTAAACTATCGGCCACTGTGGTCTGGGTAACTCTCGGTCCCTCATGAGAACCATGTTTCCTATATTTAAGTCCTTTATCGGCCATTCCCACGTTTTCCTTACTGGAAGTGTATGTAAATATTCTTTATTCCATTTTGACCAGAATTCATTTTTATTCTCACAACACTTCAAATAAGCCACAGATGCTATCGCGTCCTTTGACGCGTCATGGAATACATGAACCTCCAAATGTGTAGAGTTTTAAAATGATATGTCTGAATATCTACGTGGTATTTGTAAGTCTTGAAGATGAACCAATGAGGATACCCAATTGTCTCATCTTAATTTCAAATGATCAGGAAGATCTTCATCCCAAATTGCAGGTCCAGATTCTGACATCATCTCTCGGAGAATTAGTTTTCCATTCATTGTAATTGGAGCTAGACGCAAACCCAATAGGGTCCAATATGCTATTAATGACCGACATAGCACCTCTGCGAGTGTACGGCTTTTCTCTAAAGACACTTTGAATGTAAATTAATCGACAGAAATGTCCCATGAAAGTCCTAAGCTGTGTTGCACAGGAGGAGTTTCAGATCCATGGTCCAGGTCCTTGAGGTCCGAAGATAAGTCTTCCGATGGGAAGCTTTGAAGAACGGCTTTACTATTTGACACAATTTTATGGAGTCGCAATCCACCACCATCTACAAGAGCCTTTTGAGATCAACTGCGGACTCAACATCTGGGCATGACATCAACCCATCATCAACATAAAAGTTGTTATAAACAAAGTCTTGAATGTCATTATCTGCATTTTGCACTGTTCTCCATAAACAATATATGGCAACAGAGGGAGAAGGGCTATTCCCAAAAACATGTACAGTCATTCTGTAATCAATAAAAGGGCGATGAATTTCATATGTTACCTTAAAGTTGTAAATAAAGGCAACAGTAGTATACCGCTGTTCAAAACTCATAAATCCATGGACAAAAAACAAAATCGGGATAACAAACTAAAACCGAGGGAAACGCATTAAATATAAGAGGAGAACAACGACATAACACTAAAATGTAACACACATAGACAAAATCCCACGAGAATAATATATATAAAACATCAAAATCAAATACATGAATTTGGGATAGACAAGTACCGTGACACGTCTTATCGCAATGTGAATTTACACTCAAAAATAAGAGAAAACAAACGACACAACGTTATCATGTAATACACACAGAAACGAACTATAATATAACAATGACCATATTCCTGACTTGGTACAGGGCATTTTTAAAGGAAAAAATGGTGGGTTGAACCTGGTTTTGTGGCATGCCAAACCTCACACTTTTATGGCCATGTGAAATATAACATCAAAATGACAACACAGGACTACAATATAAATAAATTGGAGAACACAATTGACAAAGAATCACACGAACAACAGCCAACAAAAGGCAACAAGTTCAAAATTTTAATACGCCAGAAGTGTATTATGTCCACACAAGACCTATGTGTGACGCACAGATACAAAAGTTTGAAAGCCGAAACGAGTACAAAGTTGAACAGCATCGAGGACCAAAAGATAAAAAAAAACATTTGTTCTACGTCTGTTGTCACTGCTACAGACTCTTTACGGAATCTCAGTAAAACACCTAATACATTGTTTGTTAGATCTGGTCCTTTTATAAAGACATCATTCAATGAGGTTCCGCTAAACTTAGCCGACGAATCAAAAACAATTCTCACTTTTCCAGGTTTTTGGGATGATATACCCCAAAAAAGGGAAGATACCAACATTCATTTCCTATGGATAAATTTGGTGCCTTCTCAGCATGTTTGTTCACAAACATCTTACTCGTGAATTCAAGTATGTGCTCTTTTTTGTTAGGGTTCATGTGGAGACTATGTTCCAACGAATTAACTCTCTGCACTGCTTGTACTCTATTATTAAGCAACACAGGTCTGTCTTGCCGAAACGGAAGAGGTGCAGTCCACCGATTATCTGACCCTTGTTTCACTTTAGAATCCATTAAATCTATAAATAGTTTGTCCTCGATTGAAGGTCTAATAGTTTCATCGTAAGGTGTTCTCTCAAAGATAGATTCAGGTTTTACAGTAAACACATTTGCACAAGGTTGAAAATGAGAGGTGCGCCCATCTGGCAAAATGAAAGTTTTGTTTACAGTTACAGTTTCAGTTCGATGAATCTGACCGAGACAAGATTCTCCTACGATCACCCACCCTAATCGCAACTTTTGAGCATAGGGCAAGTTGTCACCTCCCAAGCGTTGATCAAAGAACATGATGGGCTTGAAGCACATCTCTACCAATAAGTTATTTTGATATTCTGGTCAATGGGTGGTATTTGCGACGCTATATGTTGTTAAAATAAGCATGACTAGCTGCCACCTCTGGTAAAGGTATCTCATTACGGTTGTTTGGTATGTCGTTGCATTCAATTAGTGATGGAATGTTTATAGAAGTACTATGCTTTAACGTTTCAATTGTATAATGTCTTGCTACTCTACCCATTGTAGATACTTTGCCTGAGCATGATGATAATGTAAAATTTATATATTAAGCATTCTCATTAAAGATATCGAAAAACTTAGATGTACCTAATGAATGAGTACTTTGATCATCTATGATTGCATATACTTTCTCAGCCATGTGTGTTTTATTTTGTAGATAAGTATAAATTGGTAAAATATTAGCACAAGACTTTCTACTACTCAACGGATTTCCAAAAATCTTTGTACAAATAGCTGATACATGTGATATGTTATCAAGCTCCCCTTTATGAATCTTCTCACTTTCACAGTCATTTACAGATTGAGAGCCATTATATGGATCTATGTTTTGGTCATGTTGGTAAATGTGCAAAGCTGTTGGATGATTTGAACTTTTACAAATATTACAATGTATATTTCCCTACAGTTTCTTTGCAAATGTTTCTGAAGACTGCCGCAACGAAAACAAAGCCTGTTTCTCTTCAACAAGTCCATACGTTCAGTCATTAGCTTTTGAAGGAAAGCACTACATTCATTGAGATCGTGATGTGTGCCATGAATAGGACAAATTAGCTTTTCATCTGTTGTGTATACATCAGTTTTTCTAGTAGATACACGCAAATTAGATTGCATACTAGCAGGATTAAAAGGTTGGTTTGTCTTAGTAGCATACTGAAAACTGGGATCTGTACGCCATTTTGCCATGTCGTAAGTAAAGTCCACAAAGAATGAGAATGGCGGGTACAACATGTTGTGGCTTTTCTTGTATGTTATAGCTTCTGTTTCAAGCATTGCTCAATCAATTCTGGACTTCCATACCGAACATCCAAGCGGTCCCAAATTGTGTGTAAACCACCAACATGATCACTAGCACTGGCAGCTTTGATACTTTCCGCTTGTCTTCCTGAATCTGGACCAAGCCATTTTGTGAGAAGATCCAACTCTTCTGAAGGAGTCACACTAAGATTTTTCATAAAATTGAGAATGGAAATGGGGAATTTTTCAAAGAGACAACAACCCGACCGTAGAAAAAAAACCAGCAGAAGGTCACCAACAGGTCCTCAATGTAGCGAGAAATTCCCGCACCCGCAGGCGTCCTTCAGCTGGCCCCTAAACAAATATATACTAGTTCAATAATAATGAACGCCATACTAATTTCCAAATTGTACACAAGAAACTAAAATTAAAATAATACAAGACTAACAAAGGCCAGAGGCTCCTGACTCGGGACAGGCGCAAAAATGCGGCGGGGTTGAACATGTTTGTGAGATCTCAACCCTCCCCCTATACCTCTAGCCAATGTAGAAAAGTAAACGCATAACAATACGCATATCAAAATTCAGTTCAAGAGAAGTCCGAGTCTGATGTCAGAAGATGTAACTAAAGAAAATAAACAAAATGACACCAATACATAAATAACAACAGACTACTAGCAGTTAACTGACATGCCAGCTCCAGACTTCAATTAAACTGACTAAAAGATTATGATTTCATCATATGAACATCTTTAAATGTCTCTTTCCAAGATAGGAACTGAAATGGGCTATCATTGTATTTGATAAGTCGTGATAAAACAATATTCTTCCGAGCCATCATCTTTGTGATCAAATTACACAGTTCAATTTGCGAAATATTGTTGTTAACATCAGGAGGCACATATAGTGTAGGTGTATTTGCAAATGTGCTTAGTTGAGCAGATTGCGTTTCTTGTGTCAATCGTATGTATTATTCATTTAATATTTAAATATTACAATTTTAATTCTTATCAAAGATACAAAAAAAACCAAGATTTGAAAACTTTGTTTCATCAACCACCTTATTTCAATAAATTTGTCAGATTGTCTATTTGATCTACATTAAATTCAGACCGTTTGCCTTAAAGAATGCTAGCTACGTTGACATAATTCAATTTCGATGACCATAACATATAAAAATTAATGTATGGTTAAGTTTTAAACAAAATTAAACTCCATAATAAATATAGAAATTGATTCGAAATTTCCTTTTTTATATATGGTTTCTTTTAGAAATGTATATATAAGAAAAATAAAAAAATAAAAACATTTTCGTTTTTCATTTGCATTGTTTAGAATATCGAATAGAAAACACTTTTTGTGTGTTTTTATGCAATCAAAATATGGAAAATGGAAACCCATTCGTGTTTTGTTTCTTTCCTATTTTCATTTCTCAACTAATAAAAAAATGAGAGCAAAAATATACGGGACTAGATGGTATATTTTTTTAATTATCATAAATATATATGGTATGGTTTACTCAGCGTAATAGCCTTCAGGTACGGGATTTTCTCGCGAAACCGATTTGTGACCTTCTGCTGCTGTCTGCCTTTTTGTCGGGTTGTTGTAGCTTTGAATGTCCCTTTAGTACATTTCGGCCCTCTTTTTTGACAAGTTCCCTGTTTCTATTCACAACTTTTTACGATACAATTTACAAAAACACGGGGTAGATATGTGGTATTTTTTACTAAGCATGATAAATATAGAGTATTGTGCACTGACGACGATCTCGATCTAGGAAATACCAGTGACATCTTTAAATTGAAAATATTATCAAGATTTGGAAAGTCCAAAAAAGTATATCTCTGTATGCATATATGGAAATGACATTGCTTCATGACTTTAATAAAAACTTTAGATAACTGGTTAAATAAATTGTCTTTCAACATCATGTTGTTCATCCGTATAATCAGTACTGTAAATTCAGAAATTATTGCGAGGGTTTTATCATTGCGAAAAATGCGACAGAGTAACAAACGCAATAATTTAAACTCGCATTTTGTAATATTCCATATAAACTAAACGGGATTTTACAGTATTTAATTGGTATCTATATAAAAACTTTAAAAGAATAATCGAACACTATATCTTTTGATTATCGACTACTACACCCCATCATTATTTCCTTTAGCAATTTACACTGGCTCTCTGTTTCGATGGTATTTGAACCGAAGATCTGATCTTTATATTTATGTAGATGAATGTAACCTGATATCATCATTTATTCATGTAATGCTGTGGACAAAAATCAAACAAATCATAGTATATACTTTCTTTCTTTTGCAGTCATAAGCACTAAACAACCAGATGCTAAAACTGGTATTTCAGAGGGTCAAATGTAAGTAAGACATTTTTATTTTTATTTGTTTTGCATTTCTTGTTAAGCCTCTAATATAAATACCCCAGACAAATATCTATCTGGATTTTCTAATTAGTAATTTTTAAGATCAATATTTTTACAGATGATAAAGTGTCAACCCTGTGGTACCAGTTAATTTGCAAAATTGAGCATTACCGGAATCATGCCCCAAAACTGACCGTAAGGGACAATAACTCGTAAAGGAGTCAATTGACAATTTTTGTCATTTACTTAGCTAATATTTATTACTGTTTACAGTCTATCTATACTAATATTCAAGATAATAACAAAAAACTGCAAATTGTAAAATAACCAATTGAGGAGCAGCATCCCAAATAGGGTTAAAAAAAGGGGGGGGGGGGGGGTAGCGCGGACAATTCTCGATCTGAGAATGTTTTCACCGCGTGTCAGATTTGCTCTTAACCGAAAACTGCATTTCATTCACATGTTCTATTTTAAGCCATTTTCTATTTAAAGCCATGTTGGACATGTTAGTCAGCAGGCGGGGTCATCGACAAAATATTTAAAATAGATAACATAATAATGATTATGGCCAAGTTAGATTAAATTTGGCCAAGTAGCTTCAACGACAGACGACGGACGCTACGTGAGGAAAAAACTGGGCCCATTGGTCGTTGTTAGCAAAAAATTACCGTTTTAGACGTTTTTTTTGTTTTGACATATTGAACAGGTGGCTAGTTGTAATGTTTCTATTATTTCAAATGGCATTTCAGATACTTACAATTTGGCTATTTGCACAATGTAGAACAATATAACCTGATATAAAAGTCATGATTTCCCTCTTGTCATATTTCGTATAATCTATCTAAAAAATTGTTACCCGTAGTGTATCACTGATGTTGACTGTACTCAATAGATTTTCGTCCAGCAATATCATATGGTTTTACGAACGACTTCAATTTATTAATTCAAGACAGATAACTAATTGAATCTAGTCACCTATCTGCAAACTACATAAAAATAACTAGATCAATAACTAGATCACTTAATATTTACAAGAAATGAAGTACATTGTATCCAATGAAATAAATCCAAAATTCCATGCCTAAAAAAAGAACAAACAAAGAAATTGCTCGTCGTGTTGCTCTTTTTGTAACAAACCCGGTAAATAGTCTTATTTGGTAGTCACATTCGTGAAAAAGGAACAGGATTGTAGTTACGACATAAGAAACAAATCCGATATCATCTGTGAAACGTATATTCTAAAAACATCAACTAACTCGTGATTGCGTCCGTAAAATAAAAAAAACTGTAAACTTGCTTGTAAAACTAGCTTGAATTTTGTTTAGAAAAATGTGATTACCAATATCAATCAAACGTACGCCATCTTCACATATAGATATATATTTATTAGATATTTCGGGGCCCCCTTTTGCGAATGATATCACTAGTCAGCGAGCTGTGTATCCTCTGCCTGGCTCTATTCATTGCTAATGTATCAACTGAGTAACGCCAGGTTAGCCAAATTTGCGACCATACAAATGTTGTATACAGTAAAAAATCTGATTTTTTTTCATTTGTTTTGGTCTATAACGTCACACTACTGTCTAAATTTCTCTTAAATAATTCTCCCATGTATGAAACTAAGTATCTAAGCATCAGCTTGATCCTATTTAGTAGATCATTAAGTCTCATTCCTGTTTTACATAACCACCACAGTCGAATACCATTTTTATTTAGCTATATATATATATATAGTCGAAGGTGAATGCCGCCTAATCTTGCACTAGCTTGAATAAATGCATTGTTCACAAAAGAGGAACTAAAAATCCAAATGATAATTGGTGAACCTGCAATTCTTAAATAGCGGCTTGTCGCTCTTAAGTGATTGCAAGTTCATTACAAAAAATTATAACTGAAACAGTTATCATTATGGTGATAGAAATTGTTGTATTCGAATATTTGAACGAATTTAATCAAAACTACTCATGGCCTAAATGATTTTCAGGTTCATCTAACGAAAGATTTTGACACTTTTTAATCACTTAAGTGTCTATTTAAATTGATTCAATTAATTTATGTGAAAGATTATAACTGATTGAGTCATTACAAATGCTCCGATTCAAGCTTAAATGTGAAAAATCTATCAAATATGCCAAAAAACGTCACTTCTTTCCGTTGGTTTTTGTCAAAAATGAAAGTGGCCGAATCAGTGTTCATCCTCAACCTTGTATGTTATGTATTATCATCAAATACAACTTACATCTCAATATTATGATTGAACACGAATGCGACCACTTCTATTTTTTTTTGACGTTTTTACTTATGGATATTGTCATACTTTGAATGACAAAACTGTTTTATTTATTAATCCTACTTTTTCTGTTAGGTCTGTTTTTTTATAATATACATTTGACGTGACTCTGTACTTATGTATCCCGTCATACTTTGAACCACACAATTATTTTATTTATTATTATTACTTTTACTGTTAAGTCTGTTTTTTGTTATATCTACTTTACGTGACTCTGCATTTATGTTTGCCGTCATACTTTGAACGACAAAATTATTTTATTTCTACCTGTTCGAATTTCAAACGCGCAAATTTTACACCAGTAATAAAAACCTTCCATCCTTTATTGGTAGACTTTTCATAGATAAATAAAATCGTATAAGATAAGCAAAACGAGGAGGTTTAATTTGATGTATGCTTTTTTGTGCTCCTTCGTTGCATTTGTTGTTTTTATAGTGATTAAGATGATAACACTATGTTGACTGCTGAACCCCTATTTTTGACATTTTTACTATTTGAGTATGTTTGTTTTGTTCACGCATCGTTGACAATGTAATGGAATTTGATGCGACTGTCATATAAGTGAGAGGTTTAGCTAGCTATAAAACCAGGTTCAATCCACCATTTTCTACATTAGAAAATGCTTGTACCAATTCAGGAATATAACAGTTGTTATCCATTCGTTTGATGTGTTTGGACTTTTGATTTTGCCCTTTGATTTTGGACTTTAATTTTTGAATTTTCCTCGGAGTTCAGTATTTTTGTGTATTTACTTATCATTTAAGACGGAAACCGTATAAAATTTAACTAAAATATGTGCATTACATTGTCAAAAGCAGCCTATATTTATGTAGTAGAAGCATTCCTCTTTCCTATAAATAGCTAAAATATTACATTTTCACAATTTTGTAAAACTGCTCTATTTTGGGGCCAAAAAGGGGTCTTACTGAACTTACTACTTTCAGAATCAGACAGGCCATTTATGGCAGCGCCTGTGCAGCACCTATCCTGAAGGAATGAAAACTATATTTTCCTTTACTTAAACCCAAAACATTCAGTGACGTTTTTAGGACTCCCGAAAATTGCTCTCTAGCGATAGGAGTTTCATCAAAATGACAAAATAATTGACCAGTAATTTTTTAGTGATTATGTAAAGCAAAATCTGGACAAACATCAACAGGTCGCTTATCAATAACATTATTGTTCCTGTACAGCAAAGGAAGTCAGTCTTAGATGAACGTAAACGGATTTCATTACTGGCTAGATTTATCGTTATGTCTTTATACTCAAATGCACGGAAAAGGGTTGATGCCGGTTTTGGTCAGTACTTAGTTCGCTGACCTTTAGAAAAAAGGTCAAGGAAAACGAAGCTTGGAAGACAAACAGCAGGTTGAACGTTTTAAATCTAAAACAAAAAAAAATCAGGCGTAATGGGTAACCTAGCAATCTTTGGTCTACTCTGAAATGGCTTTATTCCTTCGAAGACTTTTATGACACAAAAACATTAGTATAATTGTTAATGTTACTGAAAAATCTAACCCGCAGAGATATTCGATTTGACAGATGATGCCGCAGTTCCAATGCATGACATGTTGGCAATGGTTATTTATTAAATGTAAAGGAATATGAAATAAACTTATCAGAGACACCAGGACTAAATTTAGTATATACGCCAGACGCGCGTTTCGTTTAAAAAAGACTCATCAGTGACGCTCGAATCCAAAAAAGTTAAAAAGGCCAAAAAAGTACAAAGTTGAATAGCATTGAGGACCAAAATTCCTAAAAGTTTTGCCAAATACAGCTTAGATATGAAATATAGATCAACGAATTGGAATAAGGCCCTGAAATTATTAAATGAGTGTAAGGCTTGTATGTATACCGTGTTAGGTGCGACTGTTGATACAATAAGTCGGTAAGTTTTAGTTTGGAGACCAGGTGTCACTTCCGCCATTGTGATAACCTTCTGAATTTGTCTAACTGATAACTAAAGAGAGCGTCTGCAATTTTATTTTTGGCACCTACTATAACTTTCACCTTAAACTAAATGTTGTATGCATGGTACGCAACACGAATGGTCGAATTATTGACATTATCCATTTTGATTTTGATGTTCTCTTGTTTAGTATATAAACAAACGCGATGCTGTCCGTACGAAACAAATTTTACTCATTCCAAAAGTGTAAAATGTTTAATCCCACTACCGAATCTAGCCTTTGAACTGTTCAAATTTTCCGTTAAGGTATGACCCACAACCAAGTTCAGCACTGCCTGCACTATCAGTTAATAGTTTCAAAATATCATTGCATGTCAAATTCAGCACAATAACATAAGAATCTCTGTGAAAAGATTTTAAGAATTTTAACAATATCATGACGTCCTTTTGAATTTCATAGATAATTCGAAATGTGTAAAATGGTTTTTGACACTAAGAGAGGGACGAAAGATACCAGAGGTACAGTCAGACTCATAAATCGAAAATAAACTGACGACGCCATGGCTAAAAATGAAAAGGACCAACAGACAAACAATAGTACACATAACAAAACATAGAAAACTAAAGAAAAAAGAACACGAACCCCACCAAAAACTAGGGGTGATCTCAGGTGCTCCGGAAGTGTAAGCAGATCCTGCTTCACATGTGGCACCCGTCATGTTGCTTATTAGATAACAAATCTGGTAAACAGTCTAGTTCGGTAGGTCACAATTATGAAAGGGGTGATTGTAGTTACGACGTAAGGAACATATCCAATATCATCTGTGAAACGGTTACTCGTGATGGCGTCCGTAAAATTTACGAAGAGATTATTTCAACTTCACCATTTGGAACTCTTGATTTAATAGCTTCCTTGTGAGCAACAACCCTCGTTCAAGAAAATCATGATAGGAAATGCAAGAACGGGAATATCGTATCAATTGGGAGATATATACACCGTATGCAGGTGCTGCTGGAATGTTGCTACTTAAAAGTTCACAATTGGAAAGCTAAAATCATCTCTTTTGTCGTAAAGTTTTGTTTTCAATCGACCCTCATTGTCAATTTCTAAATGTTAGTCAAGATATGAGGCCGACTTAACTGTGTCTGTTGTATCCTTTATCTCTAGTTCAATGGGATAAATGCGTTCGACATAGTCACCAAATTTTGCATGATTGAGTGAAAGAACATCATCTATGTAGCGAAAAAAGAGTGAAAGGATATTGCTAACTTCTTATCTTTTTTCCAAACAAGTTCCTGTATGAAGTCAGCCTCATAATAGTAAAAAAAACAAGTCAGCAAGAAGAGGGGCACACTTCGTTCCGTTTTGGAATGTCGATAGTCTATTGAAAAAAAAAACGTATGATGCAACAACATCATAAAATCTCCGCAAAAATGCTATATAGGATAGCAAAGCACGTGAAATAAAAAGCTAACAACTCAGTTAGCGTCTCGAGATCCCTGAATTTAATCTTCCGCTTTATTGCAAGTGGTTGCAGTTGCGAACGTTATTTGATAAGTTTTGCAATTGGAATACGAAAGAACCACCGAATATAACATTATCTATATAATAGTGCATTGAATGCTTGAAAGAAGATAAAACAAACAACAAATGCAGGAATGAGAGAATTTTTCAAACAAGGCTCAAGCAATTGAACAACAGAATGAAAGGGATTAGTCAACATAGAAATTACCATCAAAACATATTCCATATAAATAGGAGATGTGGTATGATTGCCAATGCGACAACTATCCTCAAAAGACCAAAATGACACAGATGTAACAACTATAGGTCACCGTACGGCCTTCAACAATGAGCAAAGCCCATACCGCATAGTCAGCTATAAAATGCCCCGATAAGACAATGTAAAGCAATTCAAACGAGAAAACTAACGGCCTTATTTATGTAAAAAAATGATCAAAATCACCTGTAGAAAGCATGTAATGAAACAGACAGATTACAATCGTTGAATTAAATATCAAATATATAATGTACTTCGTAATATTAATTAAATAAGTAGTGACAACAACATATAGAGAAAAAATAAAATATAAAAAAAATAAAAAGTATTATAATAAATTGAACGCAACAAAATAATAATAATGAATATTTCGAGTATGTTTAATGAGCAATAAGCTGTAACCAATGGAGTGCAATTTTCGCGGATCGGTGTCAAACGAAGATATTTGGTTGATATGAAATACAATAAAAGAGGGACCAAAGATACCAGAGGAACATTCAAACTCAATGACCGAAAATAAACTAACAACAATAAAAATCTCCATTAACATTACATTAAAAAATTCAAGTAGCACAATTATCATTAATACAAGACGCCGATTGCTACCTCTGGATGTCTAAAAGTATGCAAACATGTAAAATAAGCAATACATTGATCCCTAATTTGCTTTGAAACTTTTATATTTTAATGACACATCCCCAGATTTATACAGGAGAATATTTCTGATTAGGCCACCTGAGTTCCGAAACTGCAAAGGAAGTATTAAAACCTAAACAATCTGAATTTTAAATCACTTACATATATTAATCTGCTTCCTTTGAATGTAGGTATTGAGAAAATTGCATGATACAGTCTACATGCATCAATGAAGGTTCCTGAGCTATTTTAAAAATCGAAGCGAGAGGATTTTAACTTTGCAGTATAAACTACAGGCTAAAATGACTGAAATGTCAGAGTTATTATAAAAAAAAGGCCTCCGTGACGGGCACCTTAATATCTGTGTTTTAAAGATTTGTATGATACCAAGCCAGTCCAGTTCAAACTATTATCACTTGGTACTATTCTAATTTACATGTTATGAATATAAATTAGCAAAACTAAAAAAATTATTACCCAGATAACTTGCTTTCTAATCTCGACAAAGTTTTTTAATTCGTTTCATGATTTAAAATCCAACTTTTTATTATATTTCTAAGTAAAATTCTGGAATATCCAGTTATGTGATCTAGTTTTTTTAAGGTTTGGTTTTTTAAATTCACTCTACAGTGACTTGCCTTGAGTGTTACCGTTTACCTGTAGCTATTGTTCAACTAGATTGAAACATTGACCAAACAATAGGGACATTTAAATTGACCAGTTGGTTTTGTAAGATTTAAATCTACCTGTAAAAAAATTTATTCACCTAACCCAAAATTTCAGCATGCTTTTTTCCTGAAATTTTTCTTGACATAGGATTATTCTATCAAAAAATTGAAAGGGTAGAACTATTTATGGTTTTCATTGTTTAATATCCCCAGTATTGATAATATTTCTAAAATTTACCATAAAATGTGAATCAGTAAAGTATTTTGTTAACTGCATATAAATATTTATGAAAATTAAAACTGTTTTTAAATAATAAATGATTCTTTAAATTCATAACCCTCATACATAGTATTGTTCATTTGTCAGTGACACATGAAAGAGCTATCCAGGTGATTTCAGTTTCAATTTTCATTTGGATTATGTGTTGTGCATTTCTTTATAATGTCCGTTCAAGATTTTCATTTTGGATTATGATATTTGCGGTGTTCTTCTTTGTAATTTATTATAAGAGGATTTTTGTGGAAAACATACTGTGTTTACTGAAGGAAATTCAATTTGCAAAATATGGAATAAGTTATATAAAAGGTTATGAAAAATCAAATTTGAATGCAAGTAGGAGAAATAATTTAATCACATTCATTATAAATCTTGGAATATATTATTATAAGAGTGATTCACCTGTTTAAATGGAATATATATCATGGGAATTATCATGAAAATGAAACAAAATGTTAAATTCATAAAGTGAATATAGTCTAATGTAGTGATAAAGTGAAATGAAAAGGTAAAATATTCCAAAATATTCCTAATGTTGGGATAATATGAATGTGAAATTGGAAATAATCATTGTAAAGTTCTGGATCTAATATTGTTTGATTTGAATATGAAATAAAAATGCAATACTGTGGATATAATAAAATCAAGTGATATAGTGAAAATATATGAATAAACTTATCCAAAAAATTTGTAAAGTGAGGATACTCATTTTAAATGTGATAATGGAAATAATCAAATATTGCAAAATTCTGTACCTGTTTTTAGGGATATATATACCATGGGAAATTTAACGGAATATTGATATATAGAGAGAAAATCTAGTTATACTGTCAAAAGCATGAACAAATATTTGAAAACTTTCATCATGTTTATAAAAATTAGAAAAATGTTATGAATTATTTCAGATAAAGAAAATTGAATACTGGATGAGATATAAGATATGTAGAGTAAATAAAATAGTTCATTCAAATATGATTTTGATATTTCAATTTGAAGATACATTAACAATTTGTACAAGGAACATGTCAAAAACAAATTATTTTGAGTTATTTCCCATTAAAAAAGCTAAACAGATATTAATTTTTTTTTTCAACAATATACAAGAAATCTAACACTCATAGTATTTGGCTATGAAAACATTAAGGAGGAAATGTAGTGAATTATATGATATGCAATTAAATTTCTTTATGAAAGCATATAGTCTTGATCTGGCTTGCCTTTTTCTTAAATTTTGAATGACAGTAAAACAAATTCTTTAAATGAGGTGTTTTTTTGGCTTTGAATGATTAATTATTTCAGGGAAAACATCCATTTCCATAACAAAAAGACTAATAGCAATGTTAATTTCTTTACCTGTTTTAGGATTCTCTAATAAAAAAAACATGAGAAAAGGATTTTTTTTTATCCAATTCACAGTGTTTAGTTAATGTAAGAACATGAAATTAGCTTGTGTCTTTGTATCAGATATAAGTGGTAATTTATTCATACCATATAAACTAATTTATATTGAATGCATATTATGTTATTTAACAAAGATAAAAATTGAAGCCTTGATGCCATATAAAAATATTATAAGTTTAAAAAAAAGCTATCTCAGATATACCACAACAGTAACAGGTGAAGTAATAGGATAAAAATACTTCAGGAAAAAAGCGTGCTGAAAGTTTTGGTTAGGTGAATAAAAAACTAAACAGGTAGCTTAAACGTAGATTTAAATCTACCAAACCAACTGGTCAATTTAAATGTCCCTATTGTATTGTCAATGTTTCAATCTGGTTGAACAATAGCTACAGGTAAACGGTAACATTCATAGGCAAGTCACTGTAAAAATGAGGTAACTTATCCCTTAATAATCAAAAATAGCTTCGGTTTTATTTTTTTTTGTCTGTAGCAATCTAGAGACCCATCTTATCTTAAGGGATGAGAAGTAGCTTGTTATGTCGGTCATATTACGCCCTCCCTGGTTGTAATCTGCTACCAAAGTATTTTTTTTTTAAAATTGGCGTTTTTACCATTCCACATTAAACTAAAGATTTCTCTTTCTAGATCAAGTATATTTGAGTTACTTAAAACTGTAACCTTAACTATTAGAATTTTACCTAAGATTATTATTATTTTAGATAGAGGTATACTGTAAACAGCAATACTGTTGTAACAGATGTGCCTTGATTTGCCTAGGTTAATTCCCCTTAATTTGGACAGATTAATTATTTAGTATTTAAATGTTTATTTTAAGTTTAATTTTATTTAAACACAGTAAGATAAAAGTAAGGATTGTTAATTTAACTGTTTTAGTATTTAACTTTCGATGTTTTTATAATGTTTTATGAATATTTTTATTATTCAACTTTTCTTCAGTACCGTTTCAGTTAAAGTTACCTTGTTTAATGACAAGTTTAGAATATCATTTGTTGTTCAGTCGGAGTCGGCCTTGCACAGGCCTCCAATTACTTGCCAGACTGTATCAGTTCACTTGAGTTTAGAGTTAGCCACCACTTCGGTGCAGTTCGCCAGAGTTAGTCACCCCTTTATGGTGCAAATTTCACTACTATAAAACACAACGCGAAGCAAATTACTTTATTTTAAGACTAACTCTGGGAACACTCTAATTTTCACTTTACCTTTGAAATTACTCTATTTTTGAACTTCCGTTTAGAAAGTTTTCTGACTCCTGTTTATATCCGACTTTGTTAAATACATGCAATTATTGTACTTTTGTGAATAAAATATAGTTTCGTTTGATTCATTGTCTGTTGTTCAGCCATAATCTGATATCAGGTATCCCAATGGTCGAATAGGGGCGAAGTACTGGCCGCTACACGTCCCGGAAGGTGTCGTCACCGACCCCCCCCCCCCCCCCCCCCCGTTACAAATGGTGCCGTGACCAGGATATCTGATCCCTCAGGTTTTGGTTTAAACATTATTTTGATTATAATTTCTTTTGATTTTCAAATTATTTAAATTTTTGATTTTCAAAATGATAAAGTTTGAACAGAAACCTTGTACTTTTGACGGAGTAAGTGCTGATGTACAAGATTATTTTATTCAATTTGAAGCAGTTAGTCTGTGGAATAACTGGAATTTTTCTGAAATGGCTCTTCAGTTAGTTATACATTTAAGAGAAGAAGCACGAACTATTTTACGTTTTCTTACTCCTGTTCAGTTGCAAAGCTACAGTTTTTTGAAAAGTTTGTTAATTCAACGCTTTAATCCTAAGGATACTTTTTTTATAAATTTCAACTGAATAATTGTACAATTTTGCCAGATGAATTTGTGTTTGATTTTGGACATAAATTTAAACTTTTATGCCATCGTGCATATCCAGATAATTTCCATAGTATGGAAATTTATTGTATGGACATTTTTATTGACAAATTAGAAAAGGAAATGGGAAAGTTTGTTCGTTTTAAGCATCCTGCAACTTTTGATGATGCTATATTTTTGGCAACAAAGTTTGAGTCTTTTAATTTAATAGTTGAACCTGTTGAATGTGAAATTAAGGAAAGTGAAGAAAGTTTAGATTTTAGTTGTTTGAAGTCTGGTTTTGATCAAATTGTCAAAGTTCTTAGGAAGCTAGTTTATAGGAAGTTTAAAGTTAAAAAAATGTTTTAATTGTTCGGTAGTTGGACATATCAGAGCTAATTGTCCCAATAAAGTTTGTAAACGTGTCAATTCTGTTCATGTTGTTGAACCAGAAAAACAAGTTTCTACTTCAGTTAATACATGTAATAAGAATGTGAAAAAATCATGCAAATTTGTCAAAAGAGTTCAAAGTTTATTTCCATCTGATTTGCATAGCTGTTTATCTGATTATTTGACTTCTAGCATGGATGAGTTTTCTTGTTTGAAGGATAAGCCAGTTAAAGTTTTCATATAGTGTGTTTTATTTATTTAGTATTTTACTTATTTTGTCAGTTGATATTGTTTAGTAGGTATAGTTTCAAAGTTTTGATTGAATTTTGTTGTTTTTCTTGGTCACGTTAATGAGCCGGTTTTGCTATCTAAACCACCCTCAAAAACGTTGTTTGATTAGATTGTGTTTTGTTTAGATGTTGGTTTGTTTAGATTGTGGCTAATTGTTTTGTTTGAATAGGTTTATTGATGAGTTTGCTCATTTATTTGGATTTTTAACCTTTCTGAACAAGTTTTATTGTTTTAAATTTGTTTAGTTTGGTTATGGTTTTCCTTTTGTGACTTTTATAAGTCATGGCAGAAATCTATTGAGTGGCAGTTGGTATGTGTGAAAACAACCAGCTGATATAGTAAGCCGTTCTTGTATCGAGAACACCTTTCTTACTTTTGGCACAACGTTTGATCATCTTGAACCCGGAATCACATGTTTAACGTGATTCTGTGAGATCTACAATGGTGGACTAAACCTGGTACAACGATGGACTTTAAGAACCCGAAAACACATGTTAAAAGTGTTTTTTTTTTGTGAGATCAACAATTGGTGGACTATACCTGGTACAACTTGAACCATGCAGGTTAGCCGTATTTACATTCTGTTTCCGTTTGAAGGAATATTTGTGGAATGCTGTACATATGCTGTGTCCATTTACCGTTGGATATATATGCTATGGATTATTGTACTTTATAAACTGTGTTTACCGCCTATTCCTGGACGTTTATTCCCGATGGTTGGGCCGTGTGTTAATTTGACATTAATTGACATTTTGTTTGCATTGTTTTATATTGTTTATTGTTTTCAACACATCTATTTTAAATATTTTTTTCCCAAATATTAATTTCTTTAATATTTGTCCTAAGGGGGAGGAATGTAATGGATGTGCCTTGTTTGCCTAGGTTAATTCCCCTTAATTTGGACAGATTAATTATTTAGTATTTAAATGTTTATTTTAAGTTTAATTTTATTTAAACACAGTAAGATAAAAGTAAGGATTGTTAATTTAACTGTTTTAGTATTTAACTTTCGATGTTTTTATAATGTTTTATGAATATTTATTTATTCAACTTTTCTTCAGTACCGTTTCAGTTAAAGTTACCCTGTTTAATGACAAGTTTAGAATATCATTTGATATTCAGTCGGAGTCGGCCTTGCACAGGCCTCCAAATCCTCGCCGGACTGTATCAGTTCACTTGAGTTTAGAGTTAGCCACCACTTCGGTGCAGTTCGCCAGAGTTAGTCACCCCTTTATGATGCAAATTTCACTACTTTAAAACACAACGCGAAGCAAATTTACTTTACTTTTAAGACTAACTCTGGGAACACTTCATTTTCATTTTACCTTTGAAATTACTCTATTTTTGAACTTCAGTTTAGAAAGTTTTCTGACTCCTGTTTATATCCGACTTTGTTTAATACATGCAATTATTGTACATTTGTGAATAAAATATAGTTTTGTTTGATTCATTGTCTGTTGTTCAGCCATAATCTGATATCAGGTATCCCAATGGTCGAATAGGGGCGAAGTACTGGCCGCTACACGTCCCAGAAGGTGTCGTCACCGACCCCCTCCGTTACACTGTTCATCAAAGTAAGATCTACAAATAAGTCACAAACTCTTTAGAGCCTCTGGTCTAGCTTTTGCGTTGTCAGTTTATTTTCAATCTAAGAGTTTGGATTTCATTCTGGTATCTTTTGACCCTTTTTGATACCTCATATTTCCTCAAACTTTAAACTTTTTAGGCCAATGAATAAAAAATGGGGGTAACTTTACTCATGTTTGATGTATCTAAACTGAATGAACTATTCGTATAAAACTTTACTCACTCCAAGGACGTTTCAACAAGCCTCTACGTAGAACTGGTTTCAGAGAGGGACATAAAACGCGTCCCTTTAAGTAAATAATTTGTTGTTACTGCTTTAACAATAATTTCATTTACTTATAACTATATATTCATTAAAACATTACGTAAGGAAACAGTTTCTGTTTAGGAAGAATATAAGAAAGAAGACGAAAAGTTAAAATTAGCTCCGAAAAACACAAGTTGGGCTCTGTCTACTAATATTTACGATAGAGTCCTATTTTAAGTTTATTTTCTCATAAAATGTGTTTTAGGACTTAATACACTCAGACTATTTCATTTGTTTGTCCAATTCACTTAAATAGCATCAAATTGTAACAATTAAGAGTAATAACAAGGTAAAATATACATGTTCAGCTTCTCATTTTAGGCGTTAAACCATCATTGATTTTCCCCTATTAGTCTTTGTTAAATTTTTACTTTAAAAAAAAATAAGCAGAATGTATCTTTCTTCAAATAAATAAAATATTTGCCATGAACATAACATTTCATTTCATATAAGAAAAAAACACCGCTAGTAGTCAACCAATTAAATGTGGATCTCTTTTCTACCTGTGTACAAGCTTAAGCAACCATGCATGTAACCAAATAAGAAATATAATGGTACTTTGAAACCCCAAAGATATATGTTTACAACTGTAGAATTTTAGTGAATATTTGCTCGCCCTTGCAACCTGGTGTTGAGTTCAATGATTGTGTTGTTCACACTAAAAGAAGACTATTTTGTTTAATAAATTGAATGTTACTTTTATATATTATACTGCTTGTTATATCAAGCAATACTATCAAATTTCGTCATAATCAGTTCAACAGTTTGACAAAAAGTCTAATATAATGTAAGACGACATCTGATTCGAGAAACATTCTTAGAAAAATCCAAATCAAGGCACATCATGATAGAATGCAATGTAGACCAATAAATGATAAACGATTTATCTCATCTGCCTACAAACAGTTGAATATCATACATAGGATGACTTCAGGATGATAAAACCAATAATGAATCTCTTTGTCCTCTTCATAAGGTCTCATTTGGTCCATTTATGCTTCGTTTTGTGCAGTTTTTCCCTCCATTATAAAAATGGAATGAGGATATATGTAAGGATCCTATCTTAATAGAAGTTGTATCAGTTTATTTGGATTCTAGACAGTGATGAATTGTGATTTACCGTTAGCATATTTCATTCATTTTTTTATAATATTGATTTTGTTTAAATTTCAGTGCAGGTATTATAGTTGGAGTTGTCGTTCTAGTAGCACTGACAACTGGGTTGTTTGTTTTTCACCCTTGTACTCAATGGACACCACCATGCAGCGGAGGTATTTTTGATAATCAAAATAATATAAAATTTTAAATGACATTTAATACCAATATGAAACATTAGTTATCAAAGGCACCAGGCTTATAATTTGATACGCCGGACGCGCCCTTCCTTTGCACAAGACTCATAAGTGACGCTCATATAAAAATAGATAGAAAACCAAAAACAAATTACAAAAACAAAGTTAAAGACCATGTAGAACCCTAAATTCCTAACAAATGTGCCGAATACGGCTTAGGAAATATATGCCTGGGATAAAAACATCGTTAGTATTTCGAATTATTCATATTTTGCAAACAGTAAATTCATAAAAATGACCATATGATTGATATTCATATCAACACCGAAGTGCTGACTACTGGGCTTGGGATACCCTTGAGAATGCTTATCATGTGAATATATAAAAACAAAACCTTCAAATAGTCTGCCGCCACTGTCGTAGTCAGACATCAAATTCCATGAGTATTGAAGATCATGGCCATGAATGACTCATGCAGGATACATTTTTATGCAACATTTAGAGAGGACGAGTTGGATGCTGCCTGATAAAACTTTTTTTTTTTCCCTCGAGAACCAGAATATTTATTTTATACCCCTCCCCCTTTTTGAGAATATTCAGTTAAATGGTTGTTCCCTTACAATCTTCATTTACTGAAATTGTTTTTCATTTTGAACTGAAACAGATTATTTTTATTATTTTTTAATTTGAATATGTTTCAACACAACATATGAGCATGTTATAAGACGTTTATTCAATAATATACCATAAAACCGGTTTATAAAAAAGAATGTTATAATTTAAAGCAGAAAGGAAGTTTTACCTTCTGATTTAAAATGCGTTGTGGGAAACACTTGTTAATTACCCGAACTTAATCATACGACTAAGAATTAATAAAGAGATTTACTAATATAAGGATTAAAAAAAGTTGAACAACGTAATTCAATAATTGTTTATACTTATCATTCGATTAACTTTTTTCGATTAAATCACAAGTTGAACAACAAACCCGAAGGATTCAATAACAGGATATGTGTCAATTTACCTAAAGGCAACAGCAGGCTATATTGCCAGTAATTTGAAGCGTCTTTTTAAACATGTGCAGCAGGATCTGCTTACCCTTCCGGAGCACCTGATATCACCCCTAGTTTTGGGTGGGGTTTATTTTATAGTTTTTTATGTTGTGTCATGTGTACTATTGTTTGTCTGTTTGTCCTCTTCATTTTAAGCCATGGCGTTGTCAGTTTATTTTCGATTTATGAGTTTGACTGTCCCTCTGGTATCTTTTGATAACGACAACAGTGATGATGATTCAATGGAGCAATTTGGACGGAATTATGACAACAATAGCTATGCAAGCATATATTAAATATTGATATAGAAAAACAGAAACAGAACCGGTATATTTTAATGTCAAATTCAACGTACGAGTCGACGTGGTACAGGGTAAAATGAATCTGTTTAATTGTTCATCCATTGCATAATGAATGTTAATTCCAACATATACATATGATAAATGTACCTTTATGCATTTCAGTTTAATGAGTTATTTTTTTTTCAGGTACAACATATACAGGCTTGCCACAAAAGGAAGAAGGTAAAAACTGTTCAAAGGAAGATAAGTAATGCTTTTGGCTAAAAACAAAATTTTTTGTACGCATATATCATTTTACTATTTTGTTTTAAAATGTTAAGGAATCAAAATTTTAAAAGGTAAATTTAACCTGTTGTAAAAGGTGATCTTATAGTATGAACATTTTCGTTGACTGTGTGTCTCATTTCTTAACATATGGTAAGCTTTGAACTAAAAAAGCCCCTAAATATGTGATTGTGTTTGGGCAATGTTGTGCCTTTCAGTCAACCTTAACTGGAATACCTTTTTAAAATAAATCAGTTTGAACCTAGGTATACAACAACCTGTTTAAGAGACTACATGTATTAATTTGAGCCAGTGCAATGAGACGATCAATGTAAGCTCCTTGTGTTTTGCACCTCATATAGATTGAACCTGTATAAAAAGACCGCATACCATATGAAACCACCAATGTTCTGTAAATTTTCTTTTTAACGTATAGCGATCCACTCTGTAATAATTCAATGCCATTATGTTATACATTCACTGATTATTATCTTCAGTTCAAAAAATACTTCGTGTTGCGTACGTTATTATTCTATGTTGTGTCTTCTGTACTATTATTTGTCTGTTTTTATTTTTAAGCCATGGCGTTGTCAGTTTATTTTTAATCGTTGGGTTTGCCTATCCCTCTCGTATCTTTTGCCCCTCTTTTATTACAAACCCGGTAAATAGTCTAATTCGGCAGGTCACTTTCATAAAAAAAAAAAAGGGAAGGGGCATATACCCCCCCACACAAAAAAAAAAAGCAGCATGAAGTATATAATAAAATTTAGAATATAAACTTTGACCTTTGTCCTTAACCTCTTTTCTAAGTTGGGACTCAAGAACTTAAATTTATTCGACTTTAGGTTCATACGGCTTACGGTACATGAGAAATAAAAATATAAGGACAAATATTTTTGTTTAGGTAGATAACTCCTACAAGATGTCATCGGAACACTTTGATTAAAAAATTACTGAGGAAGTAACCAACAATGAAAAAAACGAATTTTGTCGTTATCTTATTTTGAAACGAAGGACATTCACACACAAGAAAAACAATGTTTGTAGAGATAACTCTTATAATGAAATGTTTTCAGTTGAATAGGGTCAGTCTCAATAGCGAAATAACTGTTTAATATCATATTCAAACAATTTAAGCGACATCTTGCGAAACCACTATACATCGCAAGAACAAAGTGTAGCGGAAGAAGCAAAAAAATAATCAGAACAAAAGCAATAGGTCTTTCAACAGAAAGACAAAAAAAGCAGGATATAAATTGTTTATGTTTGACAACTTCATAGTGTCCCATTTGAAGCGATATTTCAGTTCTCCATATTGATCACGGTTTCGACGAAAACCGAAAAAGAATTGCAATAATCTCCTATAAATTCTGAAATATTGTTGATTTTTTTCCTTCCAAACTGAATGTTTATTTATGCTGAACTCTGATTCCATGTCCATATTTCACGGCATAATTTTTTAAATCAATATTATCTTGAAACATGTTTTGTAATGATTATAAATAAAGATCGTCAACGACTTTGTTTTTTGGTTAACATCAATCAACATAGCGTTTAAGTTGCGTGCAATAATTAAACTCATCATACATACCAGAATTGAGATTGTGTATTTGCGCCAGACTCGCGTTTCGTCTTTAAAAGACTCGAATCAAAATAAGTTAAAAAGGCAGAATAAAGTACGAAGTAAAAGAGCATTTGATAAAAAAAATGCTAAAGGTAACATTAAAAGTAGAAGTAATCTTTATTTAGTCGCATTGTAAAGCTGTAAACTATCGGTTTTGGACATTTTTCACTTCCAACCAGATATTTGTTTAATGCATTTATAACGGTGTCGTTGAAACTATTATACATTTGTATTTATTATATGGAAATATCTGTCTCAACAACATGTCATCATTCAATAAAAGTGATAATTGCATAATGATTTCATCCCGATTTGTAAATCCTGCACCCGTATGCAAATGCAATACATTAGGTGACTTTACTAATATACGTTAATATGGTTAATACATATCAATTAAGTCTGTCTGGTTTTTTTTCAATTTCAGTTTCGACCGACATAAACACAAATGATGCCGCCGAGCAACAAAAAATTACATTTAATCGTCGGGTAACGTGTAAGGCAAAGTCATCAAAATCATCAAATCTGGAAAAAACAATGCATCATTTTTGTTTCTTTTGTTGATGTGACATATTAAGTATGTCATCTACTTTGTTTTTTCGATAAGCATCAGTAAACATGAAGTTTAAGGTAAAATCAAATACCACTAAAAGTATATATAAGATTTAATTAGAAGCATGGTAAAGCTGTTAACCATCGATTTTCCACATTTTTTTAATACATCTAGTAAATTTTTTATTAATTTATATGTTTTCAAAATGGAATTATATGTATCAACAAAGTATCATCTTTCAGTTATAGGTAATACATATGTTAAGGTTTTTCTTGTTGTGAGTGATTTTGGTTCAACACTTTTTTTCTTAATTTTTTTCGTTAAATTTTAATGTCGGAAAAGCAAATTATTTTTTTGCGAGCTGTTCTTATTTTTAATGTCATATTACAAAGGGAGAACCGAGTCCGAATTAAATCATACTCCCACGTCCAACCATGCAAATCCTATCATAAAACAGATAGTTGAAATTCTATAGATAATAAAATTGTTAATCCTGTACCTGTATGGAAAGATAATAAAATATGTGACTTTACTGATATATGCTAACATGGTAAATGCATATCAATGTAGTCTTTCGTTATATTTTCAATTTCAGTTTTGACCGACATGAACATAAATGAGGCAGCCGAGCAACTAAATGCTAAGGGTAAATAATGCCTTATGCCTAGAACAAACATGTTTTGCAGTTTACCAGTTTTGAGAATCGTTCTAATAAAAATTTTTTTTTTTCATTTCATTGGGCTATTTTCAAGTATAAAGCTTCCACAAAAACAGTTTGTTACAAAAAAAAACGAACTCCAAGAAAAATTCAAAAACGAAAAGTTACTTATCAAATTGCAAAATCAAAAGCTCAAACACACCAAACAAATTAAAAACAACTGTTTAATTCCTGTCTTGGTACAGGCATTTTGCCATGTAGAAAATGGTGGAGCTAGCTAAAAATTTCACTTATATGAAAGTCGGACAAAATTTCTTTATATTGACAAAATGAAGCATACAAAATAGCATTATAGAAAAATATGTGAATTTACTTATATACGTTAACATGTTTAATGCATGCCAATTTAGTCATTCGTGTTTTTTCAATTTCAGCTGTCCCCGACATTAACACAAATGTAACTGCTGAGCAACTAAATGATACAGGTAGGTAATGCCTTATGCTTAGATTAAACAGTTTTTTCAGTTAAGCAGTTTTGAGAATCTTCTAATGAAAATCGATTTTGATCATTTCATTGGACTCTTTTAAAGTCTAATCATGTACCTTATCCTTAAACGATTGGTAAGAAAACAGTTTGATAATAAAAATACCGAACTCCAAAGGATAATTCAAAACGGAAAGTCCCTTTTCAAATTGCCAAATCGAAAGCTCAAACAATAAATAAAATGTAAGCAAAACCATTATACATTAACATGGTTGATGCATATCAATATAGTCTTTCGTTTATTTTCAATTTCAGTTGTAACCCACATTAACACAAATGAGGCTGCCAAGCAACTTAATGATAAAGGTAAATAATCATACATGTAACATTATAATCATTACATAAATGTAGGGTATGCCTTTGGTCGAGAACAAGCAGATTTTGCAGATAGAAACGCGCGTCTGGCGTACTAAATTATAATCCTGGTACCTTTGATAACTATCTAGCTTACCTGACCTGAAAGGTCAAGTGAGCTTTTCTCATCACTTGGTGTTCGTCGTCCGTCGTCTGTTAACTTTAACAAAAATCTTCTCCTCTGAAAATACTTGGCAAAATCTAACCAAAATTGGCCACAATCATCACTACGGTATCGAAATTGAAAAATGTGTCCGATGACCCCACTTGCGAAACAAACATGGCCGGCATGGCTAAAAATAGAATACAAAGGGAAAATTCAATGTTTGGCTTACATTTGGGTTATGTTGTAATTAGAGCTTATTCTGTTTTGTTAGCAGCGTTTAACATACACACATACGTGAAGGATCTTATAATTTGCTATGATATAATTCTAACAAACATGCAATAATTTTTTATAGCAATTTGAGACATTCATTAAGATAGATACGTGGTATACCGCCATCGTACAATTGCAGTACATAAACGATATAGTTCTTTGTCTAAATCAGCAAATTTGGAGACAGATTTGCAATATATTGGTTGGACTGTTAATTTGTATAAAGAAAAGAAAGTAATGTATTGCACTATTCAAAATGTTTCAACAAATACCAAATATGTGTGTTTTAAGAATTAATTATTCAAATTATAAAAAAGAAGATATGGTTTGATTGCCAATTAGATAACTGTCCACAAGTGACCAAAATGACCCAGACATTAACAACTATGGGCAACTGAACGGCCTTCAACAATTAGCAAAGCCCATACCGCATAGTCAGCTATAAAAGGCTCCGATAAGACAATGTAAAACAATTCAAACGAAAAACTAACGGCCTTATTTACATAAAAAAAATGAACGAAAAACAAATATGTAACACATAAACAAACGACAACCACTGAATTACAGGCTCCTGAATTAAGAAAGGCACATACATACATAATGTGGCGGGGTTAAACATGTTAGCGGGATCCCAACCCTACCCTAATCTAGGACAGTGCTATAACAGTACAACATAAAGACGAACTATAAAAATCAGTTAAAAAGGCTTAACTCATCAGATGGACAAAAATACAAGTGGACGTGGCCGGGTACTTATCACTTATCCCGACACAAAAAAAAAACAATGAACAGATCTGAGAGTACTCGCAGTTATCTGACAGTTAGTTCAAATCCACTAACAACTAATAAAAAATCATGCATCTAAGACTGAACTATCAATCCGTACACAACCAACATCCAATGGATTTAGTGTAAAGACGTCATAAACAGCCAAAGAAAAACATGACCTTGTGCAATGCCAAGTTACAGGTATCGATAGATTGTAGATCCATGAATATGTATATAACATACTAGTAATATTTAGTTAGCTTTTAATTTACTGATAACAAAATCAATATTTATACCAATAAAAACAATATTGAATAGCCATTTTAAGGTGAGATAACTATTTTATTAAAAATTAAAATGTATACTCGAATGATAAGAATTTTTTTTACTCGTAGCAGGCAAACAAATTCGGTTGCACCTTTTTTTCTCTTTTCGTTTTCCTAAAGCATATTATAAAACCTATCTTCTCATATTTTATTTCGAGCTATCGCATAGATTTCTCTTTATGCAGCAAAAATGTGTTATTTCACGAACAACCTATGCATATTTGGACAATTTTGCACGACTTAGAGCCCGAATAATAGAACGGTGACCCACAC